>NW_012115233.1:2878420-2895141 GCF_000951035.1 Colobus angolensis palliatus
AGGTTCCCCCATAGGTTTTGGGGGAACAGGTGGTATTTGGTTATATGAGGAAGTTCTTTAGTGGTTATTTCTGATAAACTGTGACAAATGCTACTAACAGCACACTGCCAGATAGAGACTGAGAAAGGACCATTGGATTTAGCCACAAGGAGGTCACTGCAAACCTAGAGAAGTGAAGTTTCAATGGAGTAGAGGTATAAAAACCTAGTGAGGGTGGGTTCAAGAATAAGTGGGATGAGAGAAAGTCGAGGCAGCAAGGATGGACAGGTCTTCCAGGAATTCCTAGAACCCATAAAGTTTTAATTTTTCCTTAAGTTACTGTGAATTGACTTTCTATTGCTCACAACAAGAACAAAAGTCTGGACTAATAGAGGAGGAAGGCAGGAGGCAAAGGAAGGTATTGAGTGCCTACTATGTTCCATATATACACTGTCTCATTTAATTTTAACTTAACTGTCATAAACTTGTACCGCAGGTATTATTTCTCCCCATATTACAAAAAAGAAAACAGAGGCACAGGGAAATTAACTACTTTTGCATTCAAACTTGCATTCACACCCAGATCAGACTCCAGATCCTACAGCCCAGCTATTAGGGGAACACCAGTATTGAAGAGACCAGAAGGTCACTGAGGCCCTGTTTTTGCATTGATATATACAAGTGGTTCTCAATCTTCAGAACCACCCGGAGGGCTTGTTAAAACACAGGTTGCTGAGACCCCAGATTCAGCACTGAGTGGGAGAGGGGAGAGAATCTGCATCTCTAACAGGTTTCCAGGTGAGGCTGCGGAGTCCGAGGGCCACACTTTAAGAACCACACATCACCTATAACATTACTTTCCCTTGCTCAGGCCCAGGGTCCCTGAAGACCCCACTCAGAACTCAAATCTCTCAGTTCAGCTTATTTCCAAGCTGCTAGAGGGAACCCAGCAGCATCAGATCAGAATCTCTTGGTCTCTTCTTTTGAATCCCTCCTGAGAACTGATTTTCGGCAGTCAGACAGCAGACACTTAGTTTATTTATTTTTTATTTCCATAGGTTTTGGGGGAACAGGTGGTATTTGGTTATATGAGGAAGTTCTTTATTGGTTATTTCTGAGTTATTTTGTTGTTGTTTTTTGTTTTTTTTGTTTTTGAGGTGGAGTTTTTGCTCTTCTTGCCCAGGCTGGAGTGCGATACAACGATCTTGGCTCTCTGCAACTTCTGTCTCCCAGGTTCAAGCAATTCTCCAGCCTCAGCCTCCCAAGTAGCTGGGATTACAGGCATGCACCACCACGTCTGGCTAATTTTTTTGTATTTTTAGTAGAGATGGGATTTCACCATGTTTGCCAGGTTGGTCTCGAACTCCTGACCTCAGGTGATCCACCTGCCTCAGCCTCCCAAAGTGCTGGGATTACAGGCATGAGCTACCACGCCTGGCCAATTTCTGAGATTTTGATGCACCCATCACCCAAGCAATATACACTGGACTCAATTTGTAGTCTTTCATCCCTCATCAACTTTCTACCCTTCCATCTGAGTCTCCAAAGTCCATTGTATCATTCTTACGCCTTTGTATCCTCATAATTTAGCTTCCACTTACTAGTGATAACATACAATGTTTGATTTTCCATTCCTGAGTTACTCCGCTTAGAATAATGATCGCCAATCCCATCCAGGTGGTTGTGAATGCCACTAATTGACTCCTTTTCATGGCTGAGTAGTATTCCATTGTATATATATATATCACAGTTTCTTTATCCACTCATCGATTGATGGGCATTTGGGCTGGTTCCACATTTTTGCAATTGTGAATTGGAGACAACAGGCGCTTAGTTTAAAATGTCTTGTGTGACTCCCATATTTATCATCATATCACATAGAATTATTTATCATCATGATTACAGATATGAGATGTGCTCAGCAGAAACAGTTTCTTTGGGAAATCTGATCAGTGTGGAATTTAGGGACATTGTTCTTCCCAGTTCCCATGGACTGGGCTGCTACAGACGAGACTTCCCAAAATGCACCCCCATGTCTTCCGGTTTGCAGCCTCTGTAGCCTGGCATGGAGAACAACCAATCAGTGCTTCACCCAAAACTTACAAAGGAACCGTCCGGCTGAACAGCCCACATTCCTTTGCACTTTCTGCCTATACCAAATGTCTCGTCCCTGGAATGGTATTAATGTTCCTCTTTGATCCTGCCTGTCCTCACACAGCCATGCAGGAAAGCTGGGTCTCTTTGAGGTGTTTGCATCAATAGGAGAGAATGCAGAACTACAGTGTATTGGGGTGGGCGCAATGGCTCACGCCTGTAATCCCAGCACTTTGGGAGGCCGAAGTGAGTGGATCACCTGAAGTCAGGAGTTAGAGACCAGCCTGGCCAACATGGTGAAACCCCATAGCTATTGAAAATACAAAATTTAGCCAGGTGTGGTGGCACACACCTGTAATCCCAGCTACTCAGAAGGCTGAGGCAGGAGAATCACTGGAACCCGGGAGGCAGAGGTTGCAGTGAGCCAAGATTGCACCATTGCACTCCAGCCTGGGGGACAGAACAAGACTCTGTCTCAAAAAAAAAAAAGAACTGGGCCACAACCTGGGCTCTGGGGGGCTCAAACCTTTAGAGAGCTCCAGAATGACAGAGATCAAGAAGACTCTGGGAGGACCAGGAGATGAGGGTGTCCTGGAATCCAAGAGAAGAAAGCTTGTCAAGAAAAAAGTGATGGCTGGGGGTGGTGGTTCACACCTGTAATCCCAGCTACTAGGGAGGCTGAGGCAGGAGAATCACTTGAACCCGGGAGGTGGAGGTTGCAGTGACCTGAGATTGTTGCCACTGCACTCCAGCCTGGGCGACAGAGCGAGACTCCATCAAAACAAAACAAAACAAAAAAAGAGTGCATTGTGCATTGATTTGAGTGTCAGTTTCATTTTAACTCTATTTCAAACTCAGCCAAGTAAGAGCTACATAGGAAGTAGCTCTACGCCCTTAAGCAAGTTAATTGACCTCTCTGAGCCTCAATACCTTGTTGGTATTGATTATCAAAACTGTTATATGCCCAGAATGAAAGACAGTAATTGACAGAGTTGTTTATTCGTTCATGTAACAAATATTCATTGAGTTCCTACTATGATCCAGGCACTGTCCCAGGAGCTGGGGATGCAGCAGTGAACAAAGCAGACACAAATTCCTACCCTCCTACAGCATGATGTCTGGTGGCAACAGTCAGACAATTAGCAAAAAATTATTTTGTTTTTGTTTTTTTGAGACTGAGTCTTGCTCTGTCGCCCAGGCCTCAGCCTCCTGAGTAGCTGCAATTACAAGCACTGCCACGCCCGGCTAATTTTTGTATTTTTAGTAGACACAGGGTTTCTCCAGGTTGGCCACACTGGTCTAGAACTCCTGACCTCAAGTGATCCACGCGTCTTGGCCTCCCAAAGTGCTGAGGTAACAGGCCCAGCCAATTAACATATTATTTTAAAAGGAGCTAAGTTCTTTGGAGGGATCTGGAGCCTACCATGGCAGGGAGCTTGCAATTTTAAACAGGTTGGTCAGAGAAGGCGTTGTGGAGAAGATATTCTTTAAGTAAAGACTTGAAGGAGAGAAGGAGGTGAGCCGTGAAAATTCCTAGGGCAAGAGCACTTGGGGACAGAAAGTGCAAAGGCCCTAATGGTGGGGCCTGCTGCATGGGTTTGAAGATCAGCAGATACCACAGGGCCAGAGCAGAGCGAGTGGAGGAAAGCTAATTAGCTGTGGGGTCACAGCATAATTATGCGGGCTTCATTCATGGACGTTATAAGCCAAAGGTAAGTCACAGTTGCCCTTGGCAGCCAGGTGAATGTGACCAAAAAGTCACTTTCTTAATATTTGCAACATTTTCTACTCAGCTCTTTGCAAGCATATTTGTGTGATGACATCTTTCCCTAGTTGCCAACTGTAATAAAAAAGAAACCTTCACAAACACCTATAAAACCCAGATTCCCTGAGGGTGGAAATGAATCTCAATGAATGTCAAGGGAAAGGGCAGCTGGATCTCTAAACTCTGCTTCCCAGAGGTGTCTTCCTTTTGAGATCTGTGACGGCCACCAGCATGCTGGCCGCGAGAGGGCGTTGCTTCCCACCTAACGCCCTTCCAGCCTTGATGGGCAGGGACCTCTCTTTAATGCCCTAGCACAGTTGGGTGAGGGTGAAGCATGAGATCAAGGTTGCAAATACTAGGGGAGAGCAGAAGGGAACGAAGACCAGGGACCTTTAGGAGATGTGGTCAACTGGGTCCCCAGGCCAGCCCCAGAATCAGCTCTCAGCTGGCCTCTCTGAACTGGGCACCTTGTAGTATTTATTTGTTCATGTAACACATTTCTGCTGGGTGAATATCATGTGTCAGGCACTGTGCTTTGCAATAGGCATGTATCTGGAATAAAATCGGCATACATCTTATACTTAGAAAAGAAATCAGGCCCGGCACTGCGGCTCACATCTGTAATCCCAGCACTTGGGGAGACCAAGGCGGGCAGATCACCTGAGGTCAGGAGATCGAGACCAGCCTGGTCAACATGGTGAAACCTCGTCTCTACTAAAAATACAAAAATTAGTTCAGTGTGGTTGCATGCACCTGTAATCCCAGCTACTTGGGAGGCTGGGACAGGAGAATCGCTTGAACCCAAGAGGAGGAGGTTGCAGTGAGCTGAGATTCGCCACTACGCTCCAGCCTGGGCAACAGAGCAAGATTCCATCTCAAAAAAAAAAAGAATTCTGCCCCGCAGAATCCATCATTTAAAAATGCTTGTTTAACAGCACGAAAATTTGGGGACTGTGGTATGCAGCATTCGGTAACTAGAACATGCGGCCATGTCGAGAATTCACTGGCTAAGGGCAGGAGCAGTTTCCTAAGCATTTCAACTCCTGGAAGTCAAGATCCAAAAGAAGAAAACCCAAAGATAAAATAAAATAAATTAATAATAATAATAAAAAAAAAAACCAAGGTGCTCTTTCTTTCCTACCTGAGATTAAACTTTCAGTGCTCTTTTTCCATCTAAGGACCCAACTCACACCCAGATGCTTGGGCTGGGGGAGAACATTTTCCTTCAGGCAGGAGCGGGCTGGGTGGGAACTCCTGTTTATGAACCTCTACGATGAAGAGAACCCAGCAGTCATGCAAATGGCCATGCACGGCACACAGCGGGAGGCATCTCCTTCCTTCCACTCTGGAGCACTTGCGGTATATCTGTCCAAGGACATGTCCACCTTAATTTCATATTTGTAACAAGTATTTGTCAAAATGCATTCATTTTTCCATGATATGTAGCATTTAGTTTCTTCAGAGTGTTTTTGCTTCCTTTTAAATGTCATTTATTATTTTGCCGACTTTTAGCCTTTGGAAGAAATTTTTTTTTTAGCCATTTCATTCACATACATCTATCTTAATTGGCTAAAAATCCTTGAAATGCTGAGATGTAGCTAAGGGAAAATACATCCAGAAGAGAGAGCTGCCACTGACCTTCAAGGTACAGCCCCCAGGGTTCTGTGTTTCATCTTTGTGATGCAAAATGCAAAATTCATTCTTTGTGGCCATAAAACGAATGAGACATTTTTTCATATATTATTATAAAATAAATACATGCTGATTGCATAAGTTATAGAAAATACATAAGCCAAAAGGAGGAGGGGGAGAAGGGGGAAAAGAGGAGGTGGAGAAAGGCAATGAGAAAATTAGAATTACTCACTACCTCATTAGCCAGAAAGTCATCATTTCTCATTAACACACCCTGGTAACCTATCAAGTCTTAATATGCCCATTTCATCCAAGCCAAACTCTGTCTCCTGTTTTCGTTCACTTATTCATTTTATAAACATTTATTGACCACCTACTATGTGCCAGACTCTACACTAGGCACCGAAGCTACAACAGTGAAGAGGTAATCCCAGCACAGACTGACACCCGCCAGGAGGCAGGAGGGCATATGAGAGGCCCCCTACCCTGATAGTTTTTGTTTTTGTTTTTGAGATGGAGTATTGCTCTATGGCCCAGACTAGAGTGCAATGGCACGATCTCAGCTCACTGCAACCTCCGCTTCCCGGGTTCAAGTGATTCTCCTCAGCCTCTCAAGTAGCTAGGACTACAGGTGCGTGCCACTATGCCTGGCTAATTTTTGTATTTTTAATAGAGACAGGGTTTTGCCATGTTGGCCGGGCTGGTCTCGAACTCCAGACCTCAGTTGATCCGCTCACCTCGGCCTCTCAAAGTGCTGGGATAACAGGCGTGAGCCACCACGCCCAGCCCCCTGACAGCTTTGGTGACCAAGGAGTGCTGTCTACCCAGACTTAAAAAAGCAGGTAGGAATTAGCCAGGCAGTGGGAACAGGTTGGGGGGACGGGTTGGAGGGACAGTGCAGACAGTGGCCCATGTGTTGTGGCCCAGGCAGTGGGAACAAGGTTGGGGGATGGGTGGGAGGGGCAGTGCAGAGAGTGGCCCATGTGTTGGAGGAGGTGAATGAAGGAGGTTCATCCTGGCTGGAGCCTGGGTCACCAGGAAGGAAAATATAAAGCTGGGATAACTCACCCAAGTGATGTCATGAAGTGTCTTTATTCTAAGAGAATGTGGACCCTCAGTGGCTGTGGAATGATCGGATTTCAGGAGGGGTGTTAATGAAGGCAGGGAGACCAGTGAGGAGAACCCTGCACTCCCTGTGCCTGGCTAGAGATGCCAGAGCGGGGTGGAGAGGAGAAGGAGAGAAGGGATGCCTGGGAGAGACACTCAGGAGTCAGGACCAGCAGGACACAATCACAGACTGCATGTGGAGGTGAGCAAAGGGGCAGTGTCGAAGGCGATGCATGATTCTCAACACAAACGAGTAGATATATTAGTGGTGTTAGCCACTAAGAGACGGGACCCAGAGAATATCATAAGTTCAATATTTGACATATTGAGGTCCAGGTTTCTGTGGGACATTCAACGGGAGGTGATCAGTGGGGAGGTGAATGCAGATTGTGTTTCTGTCGTTAGTGGCTGGTTTCCAGGTTTCCTGCAAAGCGTGTGTCCCTGTTCAACATCTCCATGCTGGTAATCAGCTGTTTCTCTGCTTGGATACTGGCTTTTGGATTCTGAGTCTTACCTAATTCTGAAGCAAATGGTTACAAAGAGAAAAAGCTAAACAACTTGTTTTATCTACATGGTATCAATAATTTTTAAAAATCACCTAAAACTAAAACTAAGTTGTGGGTTCACACAGTCTTGCGGGCCTGGGCCAGCTCCACCCACAGCATCTGCCAACACACAAGGCCTTCCCTCCACTCCTTATTCTGGGAACCCAAACTATTGAGAGGCCCACTTCAGCAGCTCTGCATTCCGATGGGGCTCAGGAAGTCACACTGCCCAGTTAGCGTCCTCAGGTTAGGCTGAGAATACGAAATCCATGAGGATAACCCCATACTCCATAGCTGGCTTAAGACTCAGCTGCCAATACGAGACACCAGACATCTTAACAAGGAAGATACAAGGGCCAAAGATGTGAAAAGAGGCTGCCAAAGAGTATTAGTCCATTTTCACGCAGCTGATAAAGACATACTCAAGACTGAGTAACTTATAAAGAAAAAAAGGTTTAATGGACTCACAGTTCCACGTGACTGGAAAGGCTGCAGAATCATGGTAGAAGGTGAAAGGCACGTCTTACATGGCAGCAGGCAACAGAGAATGAGAGCCAAGCGAAAGAGGTTTCCCCTTATAAAACCATCAGATCTCGTGAGACTTATTCACTACTATGAGAACAATATGGGAGAAACCACCCCCATGATTCAATTGTCTCCCACCAGTCCCTCCCACAACACACGGGAATTATGGGAACTGCAATTCAAGATGAGATTTGGGTGGGGATATAGCCAAACCATATCACAGAGCTCACAAAATACATTCAGGAGACTTGACTTGTTTTATTACAATAATAGCTCAGTTAGTGACACCTTCTTGTGCCAAGAACTTGTCTTATGTCTGTTCTTCTGAATCTCCCTGTCCCTCCCATAAGCCTCATCTTGGGAGAGGACCCCCATCAGGCTGCACCCTGCTTTTCTAAACCTTGACAGTCTATGTGAACCACACACAGATACACCACACCTGCTGGGTTATCTTCACACCGAGTATTTGGAATTTCCAAACCCCCTCAGCTCGGGGTTGTTTGTGTTTACTTTTCCTCCAGATATTTGGCATCTTGAGTGCTGCAGCCGAAAGCTTTTCAGGTGGCTCCATTGCTCTCAGCTCAAGGTCTTTTCCTAACTCATATCCTGCTGCACTATGAGGGGGACATGGTCTGCTTCCAAATTGCACGCCTTTGTAGTTCAGAAAAATTAACCAAAATATTTTCAGTTCCTTAGTTTGTCAGTCCATCCATTCATCCGCTCATCCATCTATCCGTCTATGCATCTAATAAACATTTACCAAGCACACACTCTGAGAGTACTATGTTAATAAGAACAGATACGGTCCCTGCCCTCCTGGAGGTTATAGTCTAGTGGTGATGACAAGCATTAATGAAAACACCACACAAGACTAGGCGCAGTGGTTCACTCCTGTAATATCAGCACTTTGGGAGGCCGAGGAGGATGGATCACCCGAGGTCAGGAGTTCAAGACCAGCCTGGCCAATATGGTGAAACCCCCTCTCTACTAAAAATACAAAAAAACTAGCTGCGTTGCCGGACATGGTGACTCAGGCCTGTAATCCCAGCACTTTGGGAAGCCGAGGCAGTCGGATCACCTGAGGTCAGAAGTTAGAGACCAGCCTGACCAACATGGAGAAACCCAGTCTCTACTAAAAACACAAAATTAGCCGGGCGTGGTGGCACATGCCTGTAATCCCAGCTACTCGGGAGGCTGAGGCAGGAGAATCACGTGAACCCAGGAGGCGGAGGTTGCAGTGAGCCGAGATCGCACCACTGCACTCCAGCCTGGGCAACAGAGCGAGACTCCGTCTCAAAAAAAAACAAAAAAACAAAAAAAAACTAAAGTCCTAATTGCCTTCAGACACCTCTAGTCCTAGAGCTCCACCCTACTCATTAGAAACCTAGTCTAACTGATTTGGAAAAGTTAGGTACTTGGATCACCATGTTGAAGTTGGTGCCTAGGTTTTTTAGGCAAGATTCCAAGTCATGTTCAATTATTTATTCATTCATTAAGTACCTACAAGTGTCAACTATGTTCCAGGCACTCACTGTTCTAAGTACTGGGGGTACAGGCCGGTGCAGTGGTTTACTCCTGTAATCCCAGCACTTTGGGAAGCCGAGGCAGTCGGATCACCTGAGGTCAGAAGTTAGAGACCAGCCTGGGCAACATGATGAAACCCCGTCTCTGCTAAAAATATTTTTAAAATAGACGGGTGTGGCCAGGCGGGGTGGCTCATGTCTGTAATCCCAGCATTTTGGGAGGCCTCCGCGGGCGGATCACCTGAGGTCCGGAGTTTGAGACCAGTCTGACCAACATGGAGAAACCCCATCTTTACCACAAATTCAAAATTAGCTGGGCGTGGTGGCGCATGCCTATAATCCCAGCTACTAGGGAGACTGAGGCAGGAGAATCGCTTGAACCCAGGAGGCGGTTGTGGTGAGCCGAGATCGCGCCATTGCATTCCAGCCTGGCCAACAAGAGCGAAACTATCTAAAAATAAATAAATAAATAGCCGGGTGTGGTGACGGGAGGCTGAGGCAGGAGAATCGCTGGAACCCGGGAGGTGGAGGTTGCAGTGGGCCGAAACGGCGCCACTGCACTCCAGCCTGGATGGTAGAACAAGACTCCATCCCCAAAAGAAATAATACAATAATTAGAATAAAATAAAATTCAACAATTCTTTCCACTTCACTATACTGTAGTTTTTCTGGGTTGAATTCAAACAAAATTAAATTATTAAAATGAATACTTTTAATGAAAAAGCATCTATTTGTAGTCGCATTTTTATAAAATATTTATATCCTCTAACTCTATGTATACATAAAAATATATCTGAGTAGTGTGCATCCCGTGTTAAGTAAAGCTATTTCTCAGTAGTGGGATTGTTCTCTTTTTTTTCCACATGTAAACTTTTCTACGTCCTTTGATTTCTTTGAAACAAGCACCATACCTCTTTAAAAAGACAACAGACTGGTTGTGTTATTAACTACTGCTACCAGAAGTGAATGTGCCAAGATGTTAAGAGGAGAGGAAAGGAGACGAAGGAGGGGAGGTGTCAGATCGACGGAGTTGGGGGGAGCAGGAGGCGAGAAAGGGGAGAGGAGTGAGAGAGAGGAGAGGGGTGCTGAAACGACGGAGAGAGCAAAAGAGAGGGCAGGAGGCGAATAGGAGAAGAGCCAGAGGAGAGGAGGACCCTGCAGACCCAGGTGGAGGGCGAGGGTGCCGACCACAGGCCGGGGAGGCTGCAGGAGACGAGGGGCCAGGGGCGCGGGGGAGCCGGCAGCGCCGCCTGGGACAGAGCTTGCAGCACGCTGACCTGCTTTCTTGGGCCGATCTGTTTGCAGCCAGAGGTACCGCGGAGCCAAGTCCGGAGCCTCGGGGAGCCGCGAGCGAGCGCAGCCTGGGAGGGAGCAGGCCGGGCTCCCCGCCACCCCTTCCTCCGCGCGCCAAGACCTGTCAGTTTCACCCAACCCGGGTTCCCTGGAAAGGGGGATCCCTCTGCAGATTTCCAGGCTCTTGGAAGAGGACCGGTGCGTCTGTCTATTAAATCCGAGTCGCTCCACCGGCTCTCCGCCCAGAGCATAGGCTGCCTTCTCCGTGGAACTGGACCTCGGCAGCGGCCTGCGCAGAGCCGTGCTGCGGGACCCTGGCCGCTCTCGGGAAGGCCCCGCGAGTTCCCACCAGGCCAGAAGGAGAACCACGAGGAGGCCGCGCGCGCGCACACGCCGGGCGCCCTCCTGGTGGCGAGGTGGAAACAGCCTGCGACAGGAGGGCCCAGGTTGTCATTTAGGCTCCTCCACTTTACGCTCATGTCCTTGGGCAACTCACTTGACGCTTCCGAGCCATACACACACACACACACACACACACACACACACACACACATATATTCTCATTTTTAAGATGAAGAAAATGCCATCCACATCTCGGGGTCAAGGTGAGGATTATAAATAAAATAACGTGTGTGAAAGTGCCTGGCATAGCAGCCGGCACGTGGTGCATGTTCAATAAAAATGTTAGTTCATCCGCTCGGGAGGAAGCTGCTTTGCAGGCGTGTCATGACGGATCCAGGAGCCGGCCAACCGTGCTCTATGATCGTGACCGAGTTATAGCCATCAGGGAACGCTGGTCATAAGCGATTTGTGTCATCGTAGTGCCTGACGCCGGGAGACAAGCTTGGGGAAATGCCTTTTTTCTGAAACATTTCCTATGAAACAGTTTGGCCCCACGCCCACTAACTAAAGAATGACGCTGGCCAGGAGTGGTGGCTCATGCCTGTAGTCCCAACACTTTGGGAGGCCGAGGCGGGCAGATCACCAGAGGTCGAGAGTTCAAGAACAGCCTGATCAATATGGAGAAACCCAGTCTCTACTAAAAATACAAAATTAGCCGGGCGTGAAGGCGCATGCCTGTAATCCCAGCTACTCTTGAGGCTGATCCAGGAGAATCGCTTGAACCCGAGAGGCGGAGGTTGTGGTGAGCCAAGACTGTACCACTGCACTCCAGCCTGGGCAACAAGTGTGAAACTCCATCTCAAAAATTAATTAATTAATTAAATTTAATAAAAATAAATAAAAATAATGATGCTGTGGATTACTGGTGTAAATAAAATTAATAAACACTTTAAAAGCAATTGCTATGATGCAAACAGAGAGTGCCAGAGCTTCAGGTGAAATCACTCATGCAGCCTCTGGGCAGTGCTGGGGGGAGGTGCGCTCACCATGGGGACAACTGAGGCTGAAATAAACAGTAAAGTAACAAATGGATATTTGTCATTTTGGTGTCGCTTGAAATGTACTTCCTCTTCATAGGGTGAATATCTTTATTTCTTCTGGAGAAATCCCTTTTCCCCACTGTGCCATCTTAGGTAGCTGAAAATCAGAATTTCTTGCTCTCCCTGAGTCAAGGTGGGCCCATGATCCCACAGGCCAAAGGGACCTTCCCTTCCTCAGGACTTGGAATCTTGAGGGGAACACGCAAGGACAGAATAAAACAGTAACAATAATAAGAACAATCATGGGGCATTTTCTTGCCAGTGGTGACACCCTGTCTAGGGTATCATAGCTTACACACCACCACCCATAGCCTACAAGCCTCATGGGCCCCTCCAGACCCACCCCTCTCCAGACCTGCAGACTCAGGAACCCAGATGAGGTCAGGATAGCTTCCATTTAATGTTCCAAGGGCAGTAACAGGTGAACTCATCATCTTCCCCTCAACTCCAAACCTGCACCTCTCCCAGCTAGTGCAGGCCATCACCATTCATCCAGTTTCCCAGTGGAGAAAGCTGGGAATCAGCCTAGACCCTTCTTTCATCATCCCCATCCATCTGGTCCCCAGGTCTGTCCATTTTACCCCCTAAAGAGCTCACAAGTCCATTCCTTCTTCACCTGCCTCAGGTCAACCCATGCCTTTTCTCCTGGAAGGTGTCAGTAGCTTCTCAGATGCCTCCTGCCTCTAGGGCTTTCTCCTCCAAACCCATCTTCCACGTTGTAGTCAGGGTGATCTTTCTAAATGCTTACCTGGTTATGGCAGGGGCTTAAAACTCTTTAGTACCCTGCCAATTGCCCCTGAATAAAGCCCAGACTCCACGTCATGATAACAAGCTTTGCGTTCCTTCCCACTCTGCCCCCATTCTTTGCATCTCCCAGCACTCCTACGCAAGCACCCTCCTCTAGCTACGTGAAATCTTTCACTGTTTCCTAGACACTCCTTGCCTTTTTGTTCCTCTAAGCCTTTGCATGTGCTATTTCCTCCACTTAGAAGGACCCTTACCCTCATCTCTACTAGAAAACTCCTCCTCATGCTTCCAGAACAAGCTCAAATATCCCCTGTTGAGAGAAGCATCATCTAACTCCCACAGGCAAAAGGTAGCAGTCCTTCTGAGTCCCCCACTACACCTGCTTCCCATCTCTGCTGCAGCACAGAGTTCACCGCACTGCCTTTACCGGACGACTTATGTCTCCATCTGTCCCCTCCACCCACCGCACCGCCTCCAACAGAATAAGTGCTCATTCAGTGATCACTAAGAATGGCTAACTACATTCTGGTTGGAGATGGGGAAGGCAGATGGTCTTAGGTTTGCTTTTCCCCAACCAGATCATGGGAAACTGGTTTGAAATGAACTTCACATTTCTGAGAGTGAATAAGGTGTAAGCCTGGAACTGCTAGCAGCTATCCTGCCCCTACGAGGAAAACACTGCCTGAGAATGGAGCCAAAACAAAGGAAGATGGTGTCTGGAGCTTGAGTGAGAACAAGTTCCGATGGCATCTGAGCCCATAGAGGTGGCTGTGCCTGCCGTCAGTCATGACTCTTGAACTTTTTAGTTGTAAAAGCCACTCCCTGTTTTTGCCTAAACCATTTTGTTTTCGTTTTGTTCTGTTTTGTGTGGGATTTTTTTCGGTGTTTTGTTTTTTGAGACGCAGTCTCACTGTGTTGCCCAGGCTGGAGTGCAATGGTGCATCTCGGTTCACTGCAACCTCCACCTCCTGGGTTCAAGCAATTCTCCTGCCTCAGCCTCCCAAGTAATTGTAATTACAGGCGCCCGCCAACACACCCAGCTAATTTTTATATTTTTAGTAGAGACAGGGTTTCACCATGTTGGCCAAGCTGGTCTCGAACTCCTGACCTTAGGTGATCTGCCCAACTCGGCCTCCCAAAGTACTAGGATTACAGGTGTGAGCCACCACACCAGGCTCTGCCTATGCCATTTTGAATGCAGACTTTCCATCTATTGCAACAAGAGAATCTTCATGCTGCTAAAGGATGTTGAAATAAGAATATCCTTTTGAGAGAAAAACTTTAAAACTCATATGTCATGCATCAAAATAGAAGTATGGGATCAACTTGAAGAGGCAGAATAGCCCTTTGGAAGGGAAGACTGGATTGCAAAGACTTACTGAGAGCATATGTCATGCCAGGACTCTAAGTTACCTGACACAGAATGTGTCCAACAGAAGAAAGGCTGGTCAGACATGACTGCCTGCACAAAGGAGGGCCGTGGAGGAAGAGTTGGCAGGGCCCACCAAAGCACCATCCAGGTTAAGTGTTAAGGGAACACAGGTATCAGAGTCTCCACCTGGGGCCTCATGGCTGGCTTCCTGGAGTTTTATGAACCTCCTAAAATTGCATGTGTAATTAATTCTGCATCTTTTTTTTTTTTTTTTTTTTTTGAGATGGAGTCTTGCTCTGTTTCCCAGGCTGGAGTATAGTAGCACGATCTCAGCTCACTGCAACCTCCGCCTCCTGGGTTCAAGTGATTCTCCTGCCTCAGCCTCCCAAGCATCTGGGATTACAGTCAGGCACCACCACACCCAGTTAATTTTTGTATTTTTAGTAGAGATGGGGTTTTACCATGTTGGGCAGGCTGGTCTTGAACTCCTGACCTCAAGTGATCCAGCCACCTCTGCCTCCCAAAGTGCTGGGATTACAGGCGTGAGCCAGCATGCCCTACCTCTGCATCTTTCTGAGGAGAGTGTCTATAACTTCATTCAGATTCTCAAAGTGGTTCATTACACCTAGCAGGTTAAGAATTGCTAATGTCACAAGTGAAAGTGTTACAGGCATCCTAGCCGAGACAATGTCTTAAAACCACCCAAATTCTTGCGTATATCACAGTCTCATCACCACCCGCTGACAATCTGGGTTCCCAGGTGGCTCACCAGCAGGACGAGAATACAGGGAGCTACTGATGGGAGCACTTGGATCCACCTGAGAGGTGTGGTTCTCATTGCAAAGTCAGATGCTGGGAGAGAGGCATGGGGAAATGTCTCCTTTCCGAAGCATTTCCTATGAAATAGTTTGGCCCCATGCCCACTAACTAAAGAACCATGCTGCGGATTACTAGTGTAAATGAAAATAATAAACACTGGAAAAGAGATTACCTGGGCAGGCCCGGGTTCAAGTACAACTAACCTGGGGGAATAATAACTAGGATTTGTTTAAGCCTACATTCCAGATGTTTTCATATGTTACCTCATCTCATCATCATAAACCTGACAGAAATTATCATCTCCATTTCTACAGGAGAAAATCAAGGTTTATTAAGATGAAGACATTTTCTCAGACTCACCCAGTTGCCTGTTTTCCAAACCATGCGTTTTTCATGCTGCCACCAACTACCACAAGCCACATCTAAGTTTTAGTGACCACGCACTGGTCTTTGTGGTAACCTTGAGTACTGTGCTGCTATCTTGATATTCCCTCCATGTGTTTCCAGCAACAGATCCTGCCTCTGCCGTTCACAACAGGGTGTGTAAGCCCAGTCACGACTGGCTGGGATACCCTCCTGAACGGAGGGAGTGACTTAGGGATGGCAAGAAGACCCAAGTCAGGCCCATCAGAGTTCTCCCCTGCATTGCTGTGAAGAGAGACAGCACAGAAAGCCCTTTGCCTCTGTGGCCTTGGAGGAAGCTCCTCTACAGGAGGTGGGAATACTCCATGAGAAACCAGAAGAGGTGACAGCTGGGCAGCAGAAGCGCCAGCAGCACCGGGCCTCCAGCTCCTTTCTAGACGTTCTTCCTTCCATTCTGTGAATTTCACACACAACATCCTGGACAGTGAGAGTCCATCCATGGGCAGGAGTGGGAGAATGATAAACATCTTTGCTGCCATTTGCTGCATTCATTCTTCAAATCTATTTCTATTCAAATAGAGAATAACTACCTTAGAGTTATCCTAACTACCTTAGGTATTCTTTGCCAAAATGAGATGGGTGTTCATTGCCCAAAGGTAGGTATTCTTTGCAAAAATGAGAATAAGGAACAAAATGGTAGAGAAAATTGTCCAAGGTCACACACAAGTGAGTGGCAGAGAACTCAGGAGGTAGGGCTCCAACTCAACTTCCTTCAACATGAGAAAATGCACGTCAATATTTGGATCCTGTCAGTGAAAGCAGGGTGAAGTCATGCCTCAGTTTGAGGAGGGAGTTGGAAGCAGTTTTGATGCCTCCATTGAGGCATGTTTGCCCCAGGAGACATAGAGTCTCCACGTGGCTTACCTAAAGAACCAATGTGTTAGTCAGTATTCTGTTGTAACCCAAACTCCAAAACTCTCCGTGGTTTACAACAGAGGTTTAATTCTTGCACTCAGGTCTGCAACTCAGCTGCCTCTACTTAGCTGTGCTCCACATCTTCTCACTCTAGGACTCAGGCTGAAAGAGCAGCATCGTCTGGGAACTGTGGATCTTACAGAAGAAAGCAGGAAGGCAAGAGGCCAAGCCAAACTATGCAATCTCATTGAAAGCTTCTGCTCAGACAGCATAAATCATGTCTGCTCACATTCCATTGGAAGAAGCAAGTCACAAGGCCAAACCTGCCAGCATATTCCCCTTACTGGATTGCTCCTGGAAGTCACGTGGCAAGGGGTGTTGCACGTGTAATACCCTCAGACAGAGGCAGAAGAGAGTTGCAAACAATAACATAATCAGTCGTACCAAGAAACAAGTGCTGGAACAACGGGACTTGGGACAAATCTACCTTTCACCACAGGGAGCCCTCCAGTGGGGCGAATGGAAGAGAATATAAAGTTCCCAG
Source organism: Colobus angolensis palliatus (assembly GCF_000951035.1). Classification (NCBI taxonomy): domain Eukaryota; kingdom Metazoa; phylum Chordata; class Mammalia; order Primates; family Cercopithecidae; genus Colobus; species Colobus angolensis. The sequence continues at coordinate 2,895,086 of NW_012115233.1, forward strand.
GGCCGGGCGCGGTGGCTCAAGCCTGTAATCCCAGCACTTTGGGAGGCCGAGACGGG
>NW_012115233.1:2895445-2901262 GCF_000951035.1 Colobus angolensis palliatus
CAAGGGGTGTTGCACGTGTAATACCCTCAGACAGAGGCAGAAGAGAGTTGCAAACGATAACATAATCAGTCGTACCAAGAAACAAGTGCTGGAACAACGGGGCTTGGGACAAATCTACCTTTCACCACAGGGAGCCCTCCAGTGGGGCGAATGGAAGAGAATATAAAGTTCCCAGGCTCTTGAATTGAACAAAGACAGAGTCTTAGCTGCAGACAGGCCAAGTTCCAGTGGCAAAAACAACATTCTGAGAGCCAGAGTTTCCAACACCTGGAGCCCAAACAGGGACCTAACAAAATATCAGAATACAATGACCCCGGGGGCTGCCTGACGAGTGTATCATAAGAATAATCATTGTCTCTGGGCATTGGGTTATGAGTAATATCCTTTTCTGTTTTCTATTGAGTTACCGTGCTACTTTTTAATTAGAAAAAGAAGCATTAAAAAAAAGTGTATGTGTCTTCCCTGGAGCTGAAAACAGCATGGGGCAGCAGAAGCGACAGCTTTTCTGTGGCAAACCTCACACTGCTGGGAAAGGTTTGTCTGTCCGATGACGCACCAAAGGTGTGTCATTTCAATCCCCTGGGGCAAAGGGTCCTGCCATCTACTGTAATGACTGACAAATGGGAAGGCGATAATGAGCATACTCTTTTTTTCTCAGGTGTTTTCTTTTTGGCGGGGGTGGATGGGGGTGAATCAGTGAACAAATTAGACTTCACTTCTAAAATCCAAACGTCCCTGGGGTTTTCCACTTGCAGGTTCTGTCTGAGGTTGAAGACAAAGAAAGGCCACCATGAGTTCAGTATCCTGAAGGTCCTGGATTTCTTTCTGGCTCAAGAAGGGAAATTAGGGAACATGGACTTAAACATGTCTTCGCTGGCATTGGATCTGTGAGAAGTCAGCCCCACGGTTTTGGTAATACTAAGATAAATACTAGTTTAAAATGAGTTTGAGCCTATTTGAGCCCAATGTGATGTAATATGCACAGGGACTTAGGCCCCAGGCTTTGTTTTTTGTTGTTGTTTGTTTGTTTGTTTGTTTGTTTTGAGACGGAGTCTCACTCTGTCACCCAGGCTGGAGTGCTGTGGTACAATCTTGGCTCACAGCAACCTCCACCTCCCGGGTTCAAGCGACTCTCCTGCCTCAGCCTCCTGAGTAGCTGGGATTACAGGCGCCTGCCACCACACTAGTTTTTGTATTTTTAGTAGAGATGGGGTTTCACTGTGTTGGACAGGCTGGTCGCAAACTCCTGAACGCAAGTGATCTGCCTGCCTTGGCCTCCCAAAGTGCTGAGATTACAGGCATGAGCCACCTCGCCCGGCCGGCCCCTGGCTTTGGACTTTGGCCCTGTTGTTTGACAGCTCTGCAACTGTGGACAAGGAACTTAATTTCTCTATGCCTCAATTTTGTCCTTGAAAAAGGGAATGATGATAGTATCTACCTCACTGGGATGTGTTTTAGGATTGAATATACACATCTGAAGCTCCTAGCACAGGACTTGTCATATAGTGAACAAAGAACAAATTTTGTTATAAACACTAATGTAATGAGGATCAGAATGATTAGTATTTGGGTGTTTGTAGCTTTTCCCCTTCCTCTCCTATTAAAAGCCAGTATTACTTGGTCAGCAAATCCTCCTTCAGCCCCTTCTCCCACACTGTCCTTTGCTTTGGGGTCTTATTGGGGAATCTAGTGCATGAATGAGTGGGAGAAAACCAGAGAACAGGAATGGGAATTTGCAACAGAATACTCTAGAAGAAAAACAAGAATAAGCAAATAATGAAAAAGAAAGAGAGAATCACAGAAGGAAAGGAAAGAAGCAGCTTTATTTGTGAAGATTTAAAAAGAGTGCAGAGTCCAGGCGCCGTGGCTCGTGTCTGTAATCCCAGCACTTTGGGAGACTGAGGCAGGTGGATCACCTGAGGTCAGGAGTTTGAGACCAGCCTGATCGACATGGTGAAAATTCTTCTCTACTAAAAATACAAAAATTAGCCAGGCACGGTGGCAGGCACCTGTAATCCCAGCTACTTGGGAGGCTGAGGCAGGAGAATTGCTAGAACCCGGAAGGCAGAGGTTGCAGTGAGCCGAGATTGCACCACTGCACTTCAGACTGGGCAACAGAGCAAGACTCCATCTCAAAAAAACAAATAAATAAATAAAAATGAAAGAGTGCAGAACAAGAAACAGGATGAGAGATATTGGAGCCATCACGTAGTGTGAGAGGTGGTGACTGAGACCAATCAGGGAAGGAGACTGAATTAGTGATCTACTGCTGCCTGATAAATTACCCCAAACTTAGCACCTAAAAGCAATCAACATTATTACATCTCACTGTTCCTATGGGTCAGATATTTGGGACAGGCTTAGCTGTGTTATTCTGTCTCAAGGTCACTCATCAGATTGCAGTTTAGATGTCAGCGAGGCCTGAAGTCATCTGAAAGCTCAAAAGATTGGGAGTCCATCTTTCAAGATGGCTCACTCATGAGGCTATTGGCAAGAGGCCTCAGTTTCTCACCACCATGGCTCTGCACAGGGCTGTGTGTCTTCAGTGACATGAGAGATGGCTTCCCTGACCCGAGAGAGAATATGGAAGAAGCTGCAAGGCCTTTTATGACTTAGTCTTGGAAATCACACATTATCACTTCCACACCATTCTGTTCATTAGAAGACAGTCACTAAGCCCATTCTACACCGAAGGGGAAGGAAAATAGCTTCCATCTTTTGAAAGGAGGAGTGTCAGAATCTGAATACATTTAAAACCAAGACAGGGATTGCACGGTGTTTCTGTGGATTGCTAATTTGATTCCCTTGAGTATTATTGGGGGCCTGCATATGAGGCTTGGAATTATTTTTCATTTTGGCTACATAATTGTTGTTACTGTTGTTGCTTTAATATGGCCTGGTCCCTAGATTGGTCTTTATTGTGTCCATGGATATTTCTGGGTAACATTAATAATATGTTTTATTATAGACTGATGTGTAGAAGGAAAGCTTTCAGGCAGGTTATCATCTCTAATAATCACTGGAAACGTAGAACAAGGAAGAAAATGACTGAATATTTTCTCCTGTAAGCAAAGGCTGCCAAGATTTCTGGTGATGCTCATTTACCATGCAGCAAGTTGTCATGTAATAAACACTGTCAACAGGTTCGTGAAAACTTCAACTTTAGGCAAAACCACATGTAATAAAACCAATTTTACCATAGGCTAATTGATATAAACAAGAGTTAAGTTCCTATAGCATATTTCTGGTCACAAAAACATCATCAAACTTCTCAATAAATACCCAAAACACTTCTAATATTAAATATTGAAATAACCGTGAGCTATATGTACATTTAAAAAACATTAATAAAAACAAGTTTTTGATGAGTTAGTGACAGTGATTATAGGGGTGGTGGGTTAAATCAAGGAATAAATGTTCGTAAAATGAAAATTGTGGGAGAACCTCCTACTACCATGTGGTTCAAAAACAAACCATAACAAATATGGCAGGCTCATTGAGTGCTTTCATATTGCATCATTTATGGTAGTGCATTTGTATGATGATTGTAAACTTGCTTATTTATGCTTGCTTTTTTCATTCTTTACATCTTTTGTGTCAACCTGTGTCTTAATAGTTAAAATACATCTCTTGTAGACAGCATATAGTTGAGTCTTACAACAATCTCTTCTTTTTGTTTGTTTTGAGATGGAGTCTTGCTCTGTTGCCCAGGCTGCAGTGCAGTGGCGCGATCTTGGCTCACTGCAGTCTCTGCCTCCTGGGTTCAAGCAATTCTCCTGCCTCAGCCTCCCAAGTAGCTGGGACTACAGGCGTGCACCACCATGCTCAGCTAATTTTTTGTATTTTTAGTAGAGATGGGGATTCACCATGTTAGCCAGAAGGGTCTTGATCTCTTTACCTCATGATCCACCCGCCTTGGCCTCCTAAATTGCTGGGGTTACAGGCGTGAGCCATCACACCCGGCCCAATCTCTTCTTATAGAGTGCTTCGTCTGTTTACATTTAATATAAATGCTGATATGAATGGTGATATACTTTGGATATCTGTACCCAACCAAGTCTCATGTTGAATTGTAATCCCCAGTGCTGAAGATGAGGCCTGATGGGAGGTGTTTGGATCGTGGGGGCGGATCCCTTGGTGCTGTCTTCATGATAGTGAAGTCTCACAAGACCTGGCTGTTTAAAAGGGTGTGGCACCTCCCTTTCTCTCTTTTGCTCCTGCTTTTGCCATGTGATGTGCCTGATCCCCATGTGCCTTCTGCCATGATCAGAAGCTTTCTGAGGGCTCCCCAGAAGCAGATGCCAGTATGCTTCCTGTACAGCCTGCAGAACTGTGAGACAATTAAACATTTTTAATATAAATTACATAGTCTCAGGTATTTCTCTATAACAATGCAAGAATGGCCTAATAAAAATGGGTTTAGGCTGGGTGCAGTGGCTCATGCCTGTAATCCCAGATCTTTGGGACGCCCAGGTAGGCAAATTACCTGAAGTCAGGAGTTCAAGACCAGCCTGGCCAACATGGCGAAACCCCATCTCTACTAAAAATACAAAAATTAACTGGGCATGGAGGCACTTGCCTGTAATCCCAGCTACTCAGGAGGCTGAGGCAGGGGAAATGCTTGAATCCGGGCAATGGAGGTTGCAGTGAGCTGATATCATGCCACTGCACTCCAGCCTGGACAAAAGAGCGGGACTCGGTCTCAAAAAAAAAAAAAAGAATGGATTTAGGTATTCCAATCTGATATCTGTTTTCCATTTTACCGTTCTGTTTCCTTTCCTTTACTGCTCTTTACCTGACTTATTTTGGGTTAACTGAATTTTTCTTAGTGTTCCATTTTATTTTCTGTATTAGCTTCTTACCTATTTCCCACTTCACACATAGACAACAATATAATTCAACTTATCCACTCTCCCTCATTACTTGTACAACTGTTACCACATCACTTACCTCTGCATATAGTGTAAACCCCATATTGCAGGGTTGTTATTTTGCTTTAAAAAGTCTATTGTCTTTCAGAACATTACCACAAAGGAAAACATAACACTGTATATTTACCCACTTATTTACCATTTCAGTTGCTCTTCATTCTTTCCTATAGATCCAGATTTCTATCTAGAATCATTTCTCTTATGCTTGAATGATATCCTTTAGCATTTCTTGTAATTCAGGTCTGCTAGCAGTGAATTCTCTCAACCACCTTTTTAGAAAGACATGTTCACTGGATATAAAATTCTGGGTTGAGAGTTGTTTCAACTCTTTAAAGATATTTTTTTTTTGTCTTCTGATCTCATAGTTTCTGATGAAAATTCAGCAGTCATTCTAATCCCTGTTTCCCAGTATGTAATGTACCTTTTTGCTCTGGCTGCTTTCAAGATTTTTCTCTGTATTTCTGATTGTCAGCAGTATGACTGCAGCTGAGCCTAGGTGTAGCTCTCTTTATATTCATCCTGCTTGGGGTTCATTGCTACTAACATCTGTAAGTTGATGCTTTTCATCATATTAAGATGAAAGTTTTAAGCCATTATTTATTTAAATGTTTTATTTGCCCCCATCTCACTCTTTTCTCCTTCTGGGACTCTATATACATATAGTTATATATCACACATGAATATATTTATGTATTTTTTACATATTATTTATTTACATATTCATATATAAGACTATTTGATATTTTCCCACATATCCCTAAGGCTCAGTTTGTTTTCAAAAACCTTTGGCCAGGCACAGTGGCTCATGCCTGTAATCCCAGCACTTTGGGAGGCCAAGGCAGCTGTATTACCAGAGGTCAGGAGTTCAAGACCAGCCTGGCCAACA
>NW_012115233.1:2901737-2917192 GCF_000951035.1 Colobus angolensis palliatus
GTTTCAAAACAAAAAAAGAAGCAAACAAAAAAATTTTCTCTCTCTGTTCTTTAGATGGGATAATTTGTATTATTCTGCCTTCAAATTCCCCGACTTTGTCCTCTGCCATCTTGACTCTGCTGTAAAATACCTCCAGGTATTATTCATTTTTTACTTCTCACTTCTAGCATTTGCATTTTTTTTGCAGTCTCTATGTCTTTGCTAAGATTACCTCTTTTTACTTTTTTAAATTCATTGAACATATTATAATTACTGCATTTAAGCTTTTATTTTCCAAGTGCAATGCTGGGGCCATCTTGGCCTTGGTCTTATTGCCTTTTTTCTTGCCTAAAAATGAAACTTTTTTGTTTCTTTGTATGTCTAGTATTTCTTGTTTGAAAAATGGGCATTGTGATTAACACATAGTAGGCTATGTATTGTACATATTACTGTACACGTACCTGAATTTTCTTATTTTCTCCTGAAAGGCATTGATTCTGCAGTTCATTTACTGGCTGATCATCTTGAACTTATGTAGGTTTATGAGTGGTTAGTATGGATCTCTGGAAAGCCCAAAGTGTTTCCCAGGCCCCTCTAACTTCAGGACTCAACTTTGAAACCCTGCCCTCACTGCTAATCTTATCAGGAGTTTATTCAGGGTTTTGTTAGGTAAGGTACAAGGTAGGTCTTACTCTAGGGCAGTGGTTCTCAACTGGAGGCAATTCTGCACCTAGGGGACATGTGGCAATGTCTATTTAGATATCGCATGTTGGTGGTGGAGCGCTGCTGGCATCTAATGAGTGGAACCACGGATGCTGCTAAATATCCTACAATGCAAAGGATGCCCCTACTCAAAAAAGAAATCTCTTGTCCAAAACGCAATACTACCTGGGAGAAACCCTGCTCTAGAGAAAACCCTGCTGCTTAGATGTGGCCTTGCTGGCACCCCAGCTGGGTACCAGGGGGATCAATCAGCCATTAATGATCTCTCTCTACCCTGGCAGAACCTGAAACTCTACCGTGCCCCAGAACTGCTCATCCTTAGCACTGCCCACCTTCTGGTACCTATATTCCACTCTCACCCCTGAAGCAGCCACTCTCTGACGAACCTCAGGTGGTCTTGTGTGCACATGTGTCTCTCAGGCACAGACTCAGAGAATCTGCACACACAGCTCCCTCTGGATAGCTCCCTCCTCTCCAATCTCCACCTTACAGGTTCCAACTTCTTCTGTTTCCCTGAACGCTGATCTCTTCCTCCTTCAGTCAGTAGGATCACTGTCCTTTGTTCAAATTCCAGTTCTTTGTTCTACAGTTGGAATAATGTCCCCAGTCAGGGAGCTGGACAATTATGGGAATCTTATCATGAATTTCTCTACTCTCAAGGACCAAAGTCTTGCTATGTCTACTATCCACTGTCAGGGATGGTGAAAATAAAAAGCTGCCCTACATATTTTGGCCAGGCCAAGTTGTTTGCATGGGAAGGATAATCCGTATCAGTGACTCCATCATGGCTAGAAACCGAACTCCAGTTTATTTATCCTGATCTTTCCATTTCAAGTCAAAACCTCATAGAAACTAGTGAATCTGAAAGAATTGTGATAACACCTTCATACTGTAGGCATTTCCAACCTGTCACTCACTGAAGACATTCCTAGTTCAGATTCTAACTTGACAGAAATGTCCTAAGCCTCTACCATGGGGAAAGTACTCTCACAGAGGATAAATCAGTTTATCCTCACAACAACCCTGAGAGGTATGCATGGTCATCTCCATTTTATAAAATTTCTACAATGTGGGGGAGATAAAATTGATTCAGGATGCACACATTGCTTCCCCAAGATCATCTAGAAATATGTCAAAAGCTTGAATTGGGTCTATCTGATTCCAGGTTCAATGTCCTTTACTTCCTTTCCAATGTTCACAGCTGTCCTTCTGGGGTCTCTCTACCACCTCTCAGAGGAGGTGAAATGGCCTCAAAACATGACTACATTTTCCCTTCTCAGGCCCATCTGCTCTCTGCTAATTTTATTCGTATTTTCCTTTTCTGGAACCCCCATATTTGATGCTGAGCCTCTTTGTCCACATTTGTCCTGGGACATATTTGAGGCTGAACATGGCCTCTCTCGCAGGGAGCAAGGAACTCACACTATCAAGAACATGTTGTCCAACATTTATATTGCACAATCATATTTCCTCTATTAAAATCTTTAAAAAATTCTCTCTCAAGTGTTAACTAAGCTGTTATCCAACTCGGGCAAGAGAAGGCAATGTTTTCTAGGGAGCACCAGTAAATACTGACCTATTTTTTCCTATTTTTATGAATCAGGAACCACTTTTTAAGTTGAAAATGAGATCATGTTATCTGTTTGCACTATAAAATCAAAACAAAGAACAACCACATTGTAGTTGGTTGAATGATGATGCCCTATACAGATATGTCCATATCCTAATCCCCAGAACTTGTGAATGTGACTTTATTTGGGAAACTGGCCTTTGCAAGTGTAATTAAGTTAAGGATTTTGAGATAAGATCATCCTGGATTACCTAGCTGGGGTTACATCCAATGATAAGTGTCCTTATAAGAGATAGCAGTGGAGAGACACAAAGACACAAGAAGATCATGTAAAGATACAGGCAGAAATCAGAGTGATGACAACAGCCTCCAGAAGATGGAAAAGTCAAGGAACGAACGGAATTCACCCTAGAGCCTTTGGAGGGAGCATGTCCTGCCAATCCCTTGATTTCAGATTTCTGGCCTCCAGAACTGTGAAAAAGTCCATTTCTGTTCGTTTAATCATGTTTGTGGTACTTTGTTACAGTAGACACCAGTTAATACAATGGAAACCAAGACACATGTTCTCAGAAAAAGATAAGCTGATACACCAGCCATGTTGGACTCTTCATGATTTTTTTCCATTAAGGTTGGTTTCTCTATGTTCATGGGTTTCCTTAAAGGCTAACTCTTGCTAGTAGTGACAGAACCAGCCAACCAAGCAGGTGCAAATGTTTCAGTAAAAATAGAGAAAAACTTAAACTTGAGTAACTTAAGACACAATTTTCCTGCTGATTAGGAAATGATTGCTGTACGCTTCCATAGCAACCTACGTGGTGCATGTCTTGCAGACAATGGAAAACGCAAACCAAGGTAGATTTAGCCTCAAGAACAATGCCCGACTCACATTCTGAAACAGCAACAGCCTCAGAACCAGGGTGAGAGTTGACATGGATTTAATCGTCTCTCTACTCTACCATTTACAGTGTCAGTTACTTTTTAAGGCTGTTCTTCTGTTGGAGGAAGGCTGCCATGGCCAAGCAGGGCAACATGCTTCCTCTTATATTCAGCAAGCAGACAGACAGGGAAAGAGTATGGTGGGAACCAACCACAGGCAAGAACAATGGGTCATCCTGCTTTCTAATCAGGCCCTGCATCTCACACATTTTCATTGATGCATTCCCAGCACGAATGTACTACAATGTATTTATTCATCCTCTGGTTCATAAACATTTTTGTTCTTTTTTCTTTAATACGACAAAAAAAAAGCTGTTGTAGACACTTTTGACCCTGTATCTGTAGGAGTTTCTTTGGGGAATGTCAACAGGAGTGGCATGATTGAGTCATAACTTTTGTTGTTCTCAACAGAGGTTGTACCAACCTCCACAAACCACGTATGAGAGTTCTGCCCCTCTGCATCCTTACCAGTGCATACTGGGTCCAACTTCAAAATTTGTTCATCTTGTACATTTTCTCAACCATCTGTCACTCTAAACTAGTCTCTAAACTCCACACGGGCAAGGATTTTGTTTATTTCATTCACTCCCAGCCCCTAGACAATGCTTAGCACTTGGCAGGTTTCATGAAGGAGAATGGTCAAACAATAGATTTTCAAGGGCAGGGCCCCATCCTCTCTGCTCTTGTCTGTGTCACTCCTTTGCTATGTTGTTAACCATAAGAATGGAGGGAGGGTATAGTCTGTTTACTGGGAAAATCCTGCTATTAGCTGAATCAGCACATACACGGATTCTAGAGGATGGGGAAAAGATGTCTTTGCTTTTGCCCTTAAGTTGCCTATCAGTCTCAGTGGGGAGACCTCCTCCCTCTCCTTCATCAGCCACAGTGCTCTGGGCCATTCAACCCTTCCATTCTCCCTCCTGACCAAGGTCTTCCTCAGCCTCTGCTTCAGGCTGGGAGTGGTTCAGGTACATGTAATTTACCTTTTGATGGAGCTGGGGTAGGGGTGAGTAGGGAAGGGAGTGAAGGAAGAGATTGTGGAAGGCAGCCTCAGTGGGGAACAGCTAAACACAGCAACTTTCTACTGCTGAGTTCAGCCACTGTCAGTGCAGGACCCTGATAAATGGATTTGGTTTTCCTTCTCCTTTTTCAAATATCTACTTCTGCCATCCTAACTTAGAATGGGCCAAATTCCTAGAAATAAAGACAAGTGGGTACCACACCCAAGACAGAATTGTTGGGGACTCTATCCAAACTTGCCACTTCCCAGCAGTGGTTCTCAACCAGGGGCAGCAGCGCCCCCTGGAGGCACCTGGAAAGGTGTGGTGACATCGTTATGGTCCCCCCTGCTTGGGAAGGTGGTGGGTCAGGGCCAGGTTCGATGAACAGCCTGCAATAGGCAGGATACATCTGCACAACACGGCACTGTCTAGGCGAAAAGGCTGGCAGTGCCCTCACTGCAAATGCTGAGGCTTCTGGGAGGCCAGGGGCATGGCCTGATATATTCACAAAGTGTGTCCCCGACATAAGCCCTGGCCCAGCACAGAGAGGGAGTTCAAGGAAAACTCCGAGTAACAGTGCATGAGTGAAGCCAGCACCTCATGGCACCAGCTCACAGAACTCAAGGGCCTGCATAAGCACACTGAAACCCAGGGTGTTAACTCAGCAGTAGTAAAAGGCAGACTAGGAATCTGAAGAAGAAATATCCCCCTGTGAGAAAGTAAACGAAATTTTCTTTAGATGTGGGGAGATGTTCTGTATTCCTAGGAAGCTATTGAGTTCCATCTCATCTCTCATTTAGAAACATGAGGAGGTTTGAAGAGATATAGTCAGAGTAAAAAAAATAATAATAATACATAAGGCCGGGCACGGTGGCTCATGCCTGTAATCTCAGCACTTTGGGAGGCTGAGGCAGGTGGATCACTTGAGGTCAGGAGTTTGAGACCAGCCTGGCCAACGTGGTGAAACCGTCTCTACTGTAAATGGGAAAATTAGCCGGGCATGGTAGCACACACCTGTAATCCCAACTACTGAGGGGGCTGAGGCAGGAGAGCTGCTCAACTCAAGAGGTGGAGGTTGCAGTGAGCCGAGATTGCACCATTGTACTCCAGCCTGGGCAACAGAGCAAGACTCCATTTCAAAAAGTATATATATATACACACACACAATTTTTTATATACACATGTATATGTATTTTAAATATATACATATATAAGTATTTTTGTATATGCATAGATACGTATCTTTTTACTTACACACACATACACACACACACACTGGAGTGCAGTCAGCCAAGATCACACCACTGCACTCCATATATATGTGTGTATATATGTGTGTTATATATGTGTGTGTGTGTGTGTGTATATATATAAATGCCCAGATGCTGCAAAAAAAGTCAAAACCTTAGTATGCAAGTTAATCCCTCTCTATTGACGGTGACCATGACCAAACATAGCAGAGTGAAATTTGCCAGGGGAGTTAGTTACATAGTCTTTCAAAAGAAAGTGAGGGGAGTACCCAAGCCCATCTCATTCGGGAGGGTAGGGCAAGTGACTGAGCTGGGCTCCAGATCAACGGCACTGTTTCAAACCTCAGCTCTGACAGCTAGTAACTGAGTGGGTTTGGGTAAGTGGTCAAGCTTCTCCAAGCCTCAGTTTCCTCATCTATCAAATGGGGACAATGATACTTACCCGACAAGGCAACATGATTAAGTGAGATGACATAAGTAAAGCGCAGTGCTTGGCAGTGAGCTGTTATTGTTATCATTATTAATTCTTGGAAAAGTCACCCCAGATGAATGACCAGTAATAAAGCCACTGATCACCTCGGGGAACAGAACAGACACTCTGCCATTTCACCCAAGGACATGAGCAGACTGAAAGAATGTCGTGTTCTTAAGACACATAAATGAAGTAATTTTATTCTGCCTCTAAGTCATTTTGTTCCCTGGTTGAACAAGACAGCGTTGTGACTCACACTTTAAATTATAATTGTGTTCCTATATCCCTCTAGTTATAAATATTTCATTTTTAGGTTTCTTTTGAAAAAATGAAGGTCTTCCAGCCAACTTTATTCCTTATTCAAACTTTACAAATATATATTCCCCCCACCCTCTCCCCGCCCCTGCCAACTCTAGGCCTTTGCAGGTGTTTTGCTTTACCAAGAAGTAGATTTATGTTTTATTCCAGTAACTCTGAATATCGATACTAATGAAAACACTTGACATCTGTTTTCTGTTGAAATGTGAACGCTTCAGAGCAATATTTACAAAACCCACTTCCCAACCACTGCTCTCAGATTTGATTAAATAACAGTAAAACATGACATTCCGAAGCAGAGTCACAAGCTGTTCTTGGGCTGTGTCAGGGCCAAGCCTCTATATTTTCTAATTTTTGAGTACACTACTAGAGAAACATCGCTTACCCAGCTGATAGAACAAATGCTCTCTCCTCTCACTCAGATGCAATATAGTTTGTGTTTTCCTAACTCAAATCCCAGTCAAAGTTCCTTCCACACATTTTAGGAATTGGAGGTGATATGGGGAATAATTCAAATATTGGTAGAGTGTGCAGTGGGGCACATTTGTAAGTTGACCAACCTTTTAGTAAGATGAGCTGCCATAAGCCAATCAAGGTAATTCATGGTAGAAACAGGGAAGGAAGCAATCTCAAAATTTTTATCAAACTTGGGCCTCTATCCAGAACACTCAGAAAACTCTCTCTGGAGATCCTGGCAGACAGGCAGCAACTTCTACACATGCCATGACACCGCCACAGCATTTCATCTAAAGCAAGTCCACTATTAATGAGTATTACTAGGTGTAGTTGGCTGAATAATGGCACCCCAAAATATCATGTCCAAATCCCTGGAATTCATACATGGTACCTTATGTGAAAAAAACGGATCTTAGCAGATATAACTCAATTAAGGAATTTTTTTTTTTTTGAGGTAGGGCTTCATGCTGTTGCCCAGGCTAGAGTGCAGTAGCAATTATAGCTCACTGCAGCCTTGAACTCCAGGGCTAAAGCGATCCTCCCGTCTCAGCCTCCTGAGTAGCTGGGACTACAGGTACATGCCACCACACCTGGCTGATTTTTGCATTATTTTAGAGATGGAGTCTCACTATGTTGCCCAGGCCAGTCTCAAACTCCCAGCTTCAAGCAATCTTCCCACCTCAACCTCCCAAGTAGGTGGGATTAGAGGAATGAGCTACCATGCCCAGCCTAAATAAGGATCTTGAGATGAAGAGATAACCTTGAATTATCTAGCAGGGGCCCTAAATGCAATCACAAATGTCCTTATAAGAAAGAGGCAGAGGGAGATTAAACACAGAAGAGAAGAATGTCACATGACCACTGAGGGATAGATCACAGCGATGCAGCTACAAGCCCAAAAAATGCCAGCAGCCACCAGCAGCTAGAAGAGTGAAGGAATGGATTCTTCCCTAGAGCCTACAGTGGAGGGTGGCTCTGCTAATACCCTGGTTTCAGCCCAATGAAACTGCTTTCAGACTTCTGGCCTCCAGAGCTGAAAGAGAATAAAATTCTGTTGTTTTAAGCCAATCACATTTGTAGTAATCTGTTACATATGGATTAAAAGACAAATCACAACAGAGTCAAGGGTTTAGCAATTAAACAATTAATCCAATTTGCCCTCTGTTCCTATTTTATAGATCAAAAAACTAAACAGGGAAGAGGTCAAGTGGCATGAAAAATCCATACACACAGTGGAAGACAGAGCAAAGGCCTGGACTCGGGACACTTCTGGGTCTCACAGCCCTTTCTTAGGGAGAGAAGTCAAGCCTCTGGCCAGCTTAGGCGCACCCTTCTAACCTTCTCAGGAAGTTTCTAGCACTGACCAATGCTGTCCAATATAATGGCCACTAGCCACATGTGACCTTTACATTAAGTTAAATTAGACATTTAGTCCCTCATTTGCACAAACCACATTTTAAGAGCCCAATTCTCATGCAAGGCATAGGACCACGCCATTGCACAGTTACAGATCTACAGCACAGACCCATAAACATTACCATCACTGTAGGAAGTGCTACCGGACAGTGCTTGACAAGACACCTGGAAAACCCGCAGACTTCTCCCCTGACTCACAAACTCCATGTCTCTTTCTTCACAATATATACCAACACCTAGTACACTGGCCAGGATGCCTTGGGAATCCAGTAAAGGTATATGAAGGCACCAGGGACTGTGTACGGCTTTCCTGCATGCCCCGAAGGTCACTGCAATATGGGCCAAGGACCACAGCCAGTGAAGCTTCCTTGGCTGAGCCCAGGAGCAGCAGAGGGAGGCTGAGAACAAGATAAAGGAGACCAACACTCTTCTTAGACCCTCACTAGACCCAACTCATGACTCAGGAGAGTCCAAGGAGCTCCCAAAGCCACCTAGCATTCACGGCACCCATCAGAGGCCACTCCTGGACTGTTCTGATGGGACGTCCTCTTGGGATCCCAAAAGAAGTCTGATACACTCTATTACACACTCTCTAGAAAATATCAGTTAATATTTGTATGGCCTTTTATACTTCAAAAGCAATACTATGGTCTCCTTTGATGCATGTAACAACTTGGTGAAGCAAAGATCTTCACTTTACAGATGAGAAAATGGAGGTTTAAAGAGGTGAGGTGAGGTGAGTTACCAAAGGTATGTGGGGAAGCCAAGATCCAATGAAAAACTCCAACTCTAAAATTTACTTTTATATACATTTTTCTCAAGTGCATATGGAACATTATCCAGGATAGATTCATGTTAGGCCACAAAACAAGTTTTAATCAAAGAAGACTGAAATTATATCAAGTATCTTCTCTGATCACAATGAGATGAAACTAAAAATCAGTAACAGGAAAAATCATAGAAAATTAACAAATATATGAAAGCTAAATAATATGTTCCTGCATGACTACTGGGTCCAATTAAAGAAGAAAATATAAAAATATATTGAGACAAAGGAAAATGGAAACACAACATATTCAAACTTATGAGATGCAGCAAAAGCAGTACTAAGATTTTATACCTATAAATACCTATATCAAAAAAAAAAGGAAAGATCTCAAATAAACAACCTAATGTTATACCTTATGGCACTAGAAAAAGAAGAACTAAGCTCAATGTTACCAAAAAAAAAAAAAAAAAGGAAATAATAAAGACCAGAGCAGAAATAAATGAAATAGAAACTAGAAAAACAATCCAAAAGATCAACAAAACTGAGTTGGCTTTTTGAAAGACAAACACAATTGAGAAAGCCTTAGCTAGACTGAAAAAAAAAGAGAAGATGCTGACTATGCACAGTTAGGTAGAACAGCTGTCACCAAGGGACCAAGTTGACTGGTGCACTCCTAACAGACCTTTAAGGGGAAGGCACCAAGAGTGGACAGAGGAAGGCTGGGCCGACGGGGAAGGAAACTGGAAACTCTGCACAGGACTACTGTGCACCAGGACTCGTTCCTGGCCCCCAGTGACCACACACCGATAGCCAATAAAATTTTGACAAAGGCATCAGGAATACACAACGAGGAAAAGACAGTCTTGTCAATAAATAGTGTTGGGAAAATTGCATATCCACACACAGAAGAATGAAAATGAATCCGTATCTCACCCCTTATACAAGAATCAACTGAAAATGGATTAAATACTTGAATGTAAGACCTGAAACTGTAAAACTCCCAGGAGAAAACAGGGAGAGAGTTCCATGACATTGATCTAGGCAGAGATTTCTTGGATACAACCTTAAAAACACAAACAACAAAACCAAACATAGACAAATGAGACTGCATCAAACTAAAAAACTTCTGCACAGCAAAGAGAACCACAGAATGAAGAGGCAACCTACAGATTAGGAGAAAATACTTGCAAATCCTACACTGAATCAGAAACTAGTATCCAAAACGTATAAGGAACTCAAACTACTCAATAACAACAAAACAAATAACTCTCTTAAAAAATAGGCAGACTGGGCACAGTGGTGCACATCTGTAGTTCCAGCTACTCAGGAGACTGAGGCAAGAGGATCACTTGAGGCTGGAAGTTCAAGGCTGTAGTGTGCTATAATCATGCCTGTGAATAGCCATTGTGCTCAATCCTGGGCAACATAGCAAGACCCACCTCTAAAAAAAAAAGTAAAATGAAAAATTTTAAATGGGCTAAGGACTTGAATAGACATTTCTCAAAAGAAGACATACAAATGTTCAACAGATACATTTTTAAAATGCTAAACATTTCTGGTCATCAGAGAAATGTGAATTAAAACCACAATGAGAAATCACCTTACAACTGTTAGAATGCCTGCGATCAAAAAGATGAACAATACCAAGCGTTGGTGAGAATGCGGAGAAAGGGGAATCCTTATACACTCTTGGTGGTATTGGAAATTTGTACAACCATTTTGGAAAACAGTATGGAGGTTCCTCAAAAATTAAAAATAGAATTACCATACCATACAGCAATCCCACTATTGGTACATATCCAAGAAATCAAAATCAGTATGTCAAAGAGATGTCGGAACTCTCATGTTCACCGCAGCATTATTCACAACAGCCAAGACACAGAAACAATCTAAATGCCTGCCAATGGATATATTGATTTTAAGTGTGGTAAATACAAACAATGGAATACTACTCAGCCTTAAAAAAAGAAACAGAAAATTCTGTCTTTTGTGAAATATCGGTGATCCTACAGGGCATTATGTTAAGTGAAGTAAGTCAGGCCCAGGGAGACAAATACCATATTATCTCACTTAACGTAAAATCTAAAAAAGTTGAACTCACAGAAGTAGAGAGTAGAATAGTGGTTACCAGAGGCTGAGGATGGGAGTAAGTAGAAAGTGAAAAGGACAATGTTGGGCAAATGGATACAAAGTTAGTTACATAGATGGAATACGTTTTGATGTTCTACTGCACAGCAAAGGGAACTACAGTTAATAATGGATATTTCAAAATAGCTAAAAAAGAGGATTTTAAATGTTCTCACCCAGGGCCAGGTGCAGTGGCTCATGTCTGTAATCCCAGCACTTTGGGAGGCAAAGGCAGGCAGATCACTTGAGCTCAGGAGTTCAAGACCAGCCTGGGTAAGACAGTGAAACCCCGTCTCCACAAAAAAAAACACAAAAACTAACCAAGTGTGGTGGCATGTGCCCGTAATCCCAGCTACTTGGGAGGCTGAGGCAGATGATTGCTTGAGCCTGGTAGGCAGAAGTTGCAACGAGCCAAGATCGTGCCACTGTACTCTAACCTGCTCAACAGAGCCAAACTCTGTCTCCAAAAAAGTAAAATAAAATAAATAAAAAATAAATGTTGTCACCACAAAGATATGGTAAATATTTCAGGTGACCTAGGCTAATGACCTTGATGTGATCATTCCATAATTTATACGTGTCAAAATATTATATACCCCATATATATAATTGTCAATTAAAAATAAAATTTAAAGAAATTAAAAAGTAAAATTTGCCTTTTACACCACCACTGGTTCTTCCGTCTTTCCTGAAGCTATACAGACATGCCCCAAGTCTTCTTGCAGGTATAGCTAGGGCTTGCTCATCTTTGCAGTAAGGTGGCATCTAGCGGTGCCTGTCTCAACCAGTCCATAGCCAGGTTTTCAAATCTCCACTCATTTCTTGGGAGAGGCAAAGAAGATCAATAGAGTCCAAAGAGAAATGAGACAAATATTTGGAATTGCACTTCTGAGTTCTTTACTCCAGAAGTATAGGAATTTTGTGCAAATTTACTTCACTGATTCCTTATACTGAAACACAAGGCTGTGTTCTCTCTATTGAGAAAGGGCTGTAAAGGCAGACGAAAGGCATTTGTGTCCACATACCCATGTGCTTTAGTTTCTAGTTTTCTCATACACACACACCAGCTAGGACTCCATAGACACACATGGTATTCCAAACACATAACTTAAACCACACCACATGTCAAAAGGGATAATTTAATCCTCATTTCAACTCTGTGAAGTAAATACCATCATGATTCCCATTTCACAGTTGAAGAAACTGAGGTTTGAGGAGTTTAAGTAAATTTGCCCTCCATCACAACTCATAGATGACAAGAGTTGGAATTTGAATATAGGTCTGTCTGATTTCAAACGTCTAACCATGGCAGTATTCTGCCTCTCAAGAAAGATTAAAATAGTTTAGATTCATAGAAATTTGTCATAGAAAATGCAGCCCTGGGGAGAAGCAGCCTTCAAAATAGTCGTAAGTTTCTATGTGAGCCTATATATTTCTTGTTTTGACCAAATTCCTATTCCACTCATGGCATCTCCATTGCCAACATTTGTCTCTCTTTTGAAAGGCTGCCCTTTATTTAACAGAAAATCCCAGAACTCTTCAAAATCAAAAAGACCAAAATAAATGTTAAGCATTCAAGAAAAAACAGAAGTTCTGAGTCTTTTTCTCAGAAAAGCACATATTCTGACAAGTTATATTCTAAATGAAATTGCTTCTTGACTCTAAGCATCTAGGACTCTTTTAAAAAAATTATTATAAAAATTTTCAAGCATTCATTAGAGAGAAATGTAAAAAAAAAATTTATGAATCTATCACCCAGTTTCAACAGTTACTGACACATAGCCAATCTTGTTTCATTAATCCTGCTACACCCACTCTGTTTGCTGGTAATTTAAAGTAAATCCCACACATCCATCATTTTCCCTGTAAATACTTCAACTGGTAAGGACGTTTTTTAAAACATAATCACAATGCCATTACTATGCTTAACAAAACGACAGCAATTTCTTAACATTGTCTGAAACCCAATTATCCTCAAATTTCTCCAACTGTATCAAAGATGTCTTTTTTCAGTTGGTTTGTTCCCGTCAGAATCCAAACAAGATTCACACATGGCATTTGGTTATGTTCTTAAATCTCTTAATCTAAAGCATAAATTGAATCCCTCTCCCTCTTCTTTTTTATGCTACTTATTTGCTAAAGACAATTGAGTCATTTGTCCTATAGAATGTCACACACACATTTTGGATTTCTGTGGTAACACGTTTCTCTAGCCTTCAGAAACTGAAAGTTAACTCTAGAAGTTTGATTAGTTTCAAAAACAATATAGTAGTCATTTCATTTAAAAAAATAAGAGAAGGCATGTAATATGTGACAGTCTTTGAATTAACAATTTTAAGATTTATCACTGAGTTCAGGGTTCACTGGTGTGATTCATCCAATTTTATACCTTTCCATTCACCTTTCTCTTTCACTTAATGGTTTCCAACACCCACTGATAATTTTAAACATCACTTGCCCATTATTGTATTAGGTGCTGCAAAATGATGCTTCGTAATTCTTTATTTTTTTTTTAGACAGGGTCTCACTCTGTCACCCAGGTCGGAGTGCAGTGGTGCAATCTTGGCTCACTGCAACCTCCGCCTCCCAGGTTCAAGTGATTCTCACACCTCAGACTGCCTAGTAGCTAGGACTACAGGTGCTCACCACCATGCTCAGCTAATTTTTGTATTTTTAGTACAGATGGGGTTTCACCATGTTGGCCAGGCTGAGAACTTTATTCTTATTATTCAGCATAAAAAGGTATAAAGTACTGATCATGTTGCAGTGTGGATGAACCTTGAAAACATTTTGCTTGGTGAAAAAAGCCAATCACAAAAGAGCACATATTTAACTACAGTTTCCATTTATCTAAAGGGTCTGGAAGACAGGCAAATCCACAGAGACAGAAAACATATCAGTATTTGCCTACGGCTGTGAAGGTGAAAGAGAATGGGGTGTGACTGCTAAGGAGTACAGCGCTTCTTTCGGAGTTAATGAAAATATTTTAAACTTGGGTTGTGGTGATGTTTGGACAATTTTGTGAATATAATAAAAACTATTTATTAAATGATTGAGTTGTATGGTATATGAATTCTATCTCAAGAAATATGTTAAAAAGAACTTTATGGGCTGGGCGTGGTGGCTCATGCCTGTAATCCCAGTGCTTTGGGAGGCCGACGTGGGTGGATCATTTGAGGTCAGGAGTTCGAGACCAGCCTGGCCAACATGGTGAAAACCCTGTCTCTACTAAAAATACAAAACAATTAGCCGGACAGTAGTGGCACACACCTGTAATCCCAGCTACATGGAGGGGCTGAAGCAGGAGAATCGCTTGAGCTTGGGAAGCAGAGGTTGAAGTGAGCCAAGATCATGCTATGGCACTCCAGTCTGGGCGACAGAGTGAGACCCTGTCAAAAAAAAAAAAAAAAAAAAAATTTCTCTCAGTCATCCATTTGGTTATGGTTATTTTCAACAGTTTATACCAGAAAGTTTGGATGCTGCTTTCCTTTCACAGTAACGACTTGGATACCCTAACAACCTTCAACGATGTTAACACCTTTCAAAGCGTTTTTATGAACTCATGGATATTTACGCATTCAATGTGTATAAATCTATTGCATTCACTATTCTTTTTGATGTGAGCAGTTTCATCTGTGGCCACTGGGCACTCCTTCAAGGTAGCTCCTGAGTCTTATTGACAGGACCCCAGCAGTCTTTGACGGTTCCCCTGCTTTCTGGCATAAGATAGCCCAGGTTCAACATGACATTTACTGCCCAAGAGCTGGAATCAGCCACTTCTCCAAAGAGAACTGGTTTTCTTTTAGTGGGCAATGGTATTGGAAAGCATAATTTGAGTGCTAAGCATGCTAATTGCTACTAAGATGTCATTGCTTCAAAGACCTTTTCAGTGGACAGAATTAGGAATCAAAGTACTATTTCCAATTCAAATTTAATACTGCAGTGTTTTGAGTTGAATTTTACTCTTGTATCTTGTTTTGGTCTTAGATTGAAAATCTTGGTTTCTACTGACACTAACATTATATACATGATATTTTATAATACCAATTTCAAAAGAGTATTATTTTTATTATGAACAAATAGTTTTACATTTTTTTGCAGTTCTCTTTATCTTCAGGATGTATCACCTTCTGGAGATGTAAAGTCAAAATACTATATTTGAACAACACTTATAATCATTTCCTTTCTGTGGTTATACAACCAACTTGACACGTACTTGAGTTATTTCAGTTTGTTTTCAAGTTTCAGGAATTTCTCTTTTTTTCTTTATACAGATAATCACCATATAGTCATACATACACACATATACACACACAAAATCTTCATTCCTTTGTATAGATTCATGGTATACCTTTGTGTAAATGCATCATTGTTTATTTAACTAGTGTCCTATTGGTAGACATATAGAGCCCTTCTTATTTTAATTACATCCAACAAT
>NW_012115233.1:2917691-2946884 GCF_000951035.1 Colobus angolensis palliatus
CCCGTCTCGGCCTCCCAAAGTGCTGGGATTACAGGCTTGAGCCACCGTGCCCGGCCAACACTTCATTCTTTATTCACTAAAAATTCATTCATTCAGTCAAAAAGTATTTATTGAATACCAGTTATGTGTTAGCCACTGTCCTAAGAGCTGCAGATACAGGAATAATGTGGTGTCTGCCCAGAGAGGTGTCAGCCCAGAGAGCTTTCAATCTACACATAACCTGAATTCCATGTATCACGAACTTGCTGATAAATTATCTGCTAGCTGAACTAAACTAAAATTTTAGCAGATAAAGCCATCACAACAACTTGAACTATCTCTAGAGAATTTTCCTTTATTTTAATTGTATCTGCTTTGAAAAGATATTCTTGTATTTTTGAATATTTGTAGTAAGTCCAATCAGTAGCTCAACAATCCAATCACAGGATTTTAGGAAATATGGATGCTCTGTAAGCAAATACTCCAGTGAAGAATAGCCAGGTCTAAATTTCTCTATACAAACTGCAGAATGCTTTACCTTCTTCGCCCTCTACTCACCAGAATTGAAGAAAAAGTAAATGCCCTGAGAATTTCCTAACAGCTTTGCCCTTAAGATTTTGCTGTCATATTCAATGATAACATACCATATTAATGCTTCCTAAATTTTTTTTTCAAATCGCCTCCTCAACATAATATAGCATCAATAAGAACTTTTCTCAGAAACTTCAGTACAAAAGTTATTTGAGGAAAGTGCTTAAAAATTAACTGGAGAAAAAAGAGTAAGCTAGAAGTGATTACAAGAGTGGATGAAGCTTACTAGCTTACTCTTACTCTTACAAAAGAGTAAGCTAGAAGTGATTACAAGAGTGCATTAACCCCAAAGAAGTAGGCATTTTAAGGAAGGTAGTTACATCAGAAAGAGTCTAAGTCAGTGCTTCTCAAATTTTTATATGCATGCAAATCATCTGGGGATTTTGTTAAAATGCAGATTCTCAGTTAGTAGGTCAGGGCGGGGCCTAAGACTCTTTTTTTTTTTTTTTTTTTTTTTTGTAGAGACAGGGTCTTACTATGTTGCCCAAGCTGGTCTTGAACTCCCTGGCCTCAAGCAATTCTCCCACCTCAGCCTTCCAAAGTACTGGGATTACAGGTGCAAGCCACCGTATACGGCTAAGATTCTGCACAGCTAACAAGCTTTCTCAGGTTACGCTAAAGCTGCTGGCCCATGGACCACACAGTCTAATGGCCCAAATGCAGATGAAGGTCTCTGAACAGAAGATGCTCTTACAACTCTCTTTGCCATGCTCTCCCCTTCTCTCATCCTCCCCTCATCTTCTAGGAATGAGTTAGTTCTCTAACTGTTGAAAATATAATCATTCCTACTGGGCAGTCTTTCCAAGGTAAAATTTTATGTACAGGGTATCTGTTTCTGGTAAAATGGCTCATTAGGTAATCTGAAAACCCTCCAGCTAAAAAGCTATGAACAAGTACTACATAGCACGTATCAAATATGGTTTTTAGAGGTGTAGTTGAGTTCACAAGAAAGGAAAGAAAATCCTTGGGGGTTGAAATCAGAGAGAACCGTACACCAGAAAGTAAGCGCATCAGCACATGCTATGCAGCCTAGACCACTCCCAGGGACCAGGAAGTGAGGTTTTCATACACACCATGGAAAAAGATGGAAGATACTGAGTCTCTACAAGGAATGATGTGAGAAACAATATCACATAAAGCCAGAAGGTAATCCTCTAAGACAACGTTAACTAGAAAACATCTACTTGCCAGCATAGGGAGGTAAGAGTAAGGCCTGTGTGACTCACCTTGGGCTCTGAGCAGAAAAAATATGTTTCCCATTGGTAAGCTAAGTGTGCATGTCAGAAAGTTACTGGTGGGAAATTCTGGAAAGATAGTTGTGACTGTGGAAGCAAACGTTTTAGATCCTTCCAAATCCCCACATAAAAAAGGGCAGGAGACACAGTATTTACAACAAAACTAGGTTAAAATGTAACCCCCATATCCCAAAATACAAATGAGTGAGGTGAGGACAGAGCATCAACAGCCAGAGTCCTGGGAGGTCTCAGCATCAATGTGGAAAGCAGCACAGGGAGGCACGAGGTACCTGAACCAGCTAAGGACTGAAGAACACAAAACAATCAACAGATACTCACTGCAAAGCCCAGAGGGCCAATTGGAGAACAGCAATTGATACTGGGAATGTTCTTGCCCACTTCAATAGTGGGTAAGTAAATGGGGCCACAGGAAGGTCTGAAGGGGCTACAGCAATTTATTAATGAACTCTCAAAACTGACCCCCTAACGTTCCCTTCCAGGACAAGACTCCACAGTGAGGAAAAACTGCAGGGAGCAGAATAAAAATTGAACAGGAGAGGGACAACAGAAGTGAAGAAAAGGGCCAGGCGCAGTGGCTCAGGCCTGTAATCCCAGCACTTTGGGAGGCCGCGGCAGGCGGATCACTTGAGGTCAGGAGTTCAAGACGAGTCTGACCAATATGGTGAAACCCTATCTCTACTAAAAGTACAAAAAAAGTAGCCAGGCGTGGTGGTGCACGCCTGTAGTCCCAGCTACTTGGGAGGCTGAGGCACAAGAATCACTTGAACTCAGGTGGCAGAAGTTGCAGTGAGCCAAGATCACACCACTGCACTCCAGCCTGGGTGGCACAGCGAGACTCCGTCTCGATAAGAAAAGAAAAAAACCCACAGAATATTGTTCCCATGAGAACTTCCTTAGGAATTTGCTGGAAAATGAGGCTCAGACAACCAAAATGACTAGGGCGATATTAACACAAGACTAATGGTGAGCATTAAACATGTCTTATTGTTTATATAATGAAGATTAAAAGGACAGTGTAGTAAGCAATGACAGACAGGTATTTAAATAACTTACCTGACCATTGGGAGGGATGAAGAAACTTCAGAGCCACATTGCAATTAAGAAGCTGCCTAGCAAAAAAGAGAAAACTGCAGCTACAGTTGCAGGCTCTATAACCCCACCATTTCTGAGAAAATGGATGCTTCATAGACCGTCTCTCTCTCAATGTAAGTCAATTCCAAATCCAGATCTCACTGAATAATGGACATTAATTCCTATCTGGAATCCTAACGGTAAAGGAATTGGAGAAAACGCAGTATTTAACTTTTGAGTTTCACAAGTATGGGAAGGCACACTAGAAGGAGGTGGAGTCGAGGTTGACCAAGTCTATCTACAATTACCAAAAGGAACTTCCTTAAGGAGGCACAGACATCTTCCAAAAACCTACTGCAAATTTGCTACTTATCAGTGAAATATAAGGATTTAACAGCAGTAACAAGAGAAGTCCGATGTATCTATTAAACATTATACTGAATGTTCTAAGTACAATAAAAGAAGGAAGTATAAACACTGGAAAAAAACAAATGATTTAATACGGTTACTATTCAAAAGTGACGTGTCTACATAGAAAAATCTAAAATAATCTATAGGCCCCAGAATTATTAAGCAAGTGCGGCAAGCATTCTGAATATAAGATAAATATACAGAAATCAATTATACTCCAATATATCAGTAATAGGAAATTAGAATAAATTGGATGAGGGGCTCATGCCTATAATCCCAGCTTTATAAAAATTTTTTAAAGCGATATTAGAATAAGTAATTTTAAAAATACCCCTTAGAAACGAATCTAGCAAAAGATGTATAGGATCACAATTTTAAAAATCATAAAATCTTCCAGCATGGACATAGTGAAACCCTGTCTCTACTAAAAAATATAAGAATTAGCAGGGATGGTGGCACACACCTGTAGTCCCAGCCACTCAGGAGGCCGAGGCATGAGAATTGCTTGAAGCCAGGAGGTGGAAGATGCAGTGAGCCGAGATCACACCACTGCACTCCAGCCTGGGTGACAGGGTGAGACTCTGTCTCAAAAAAAAAAACAGAACAAACAAAAAAAAAAAACAAAACAAAATCATAAAATCTTAAAACCATTTGGGGTGTAATTTAGCAACTTCTAGTAAGTCTGAAAATGCATACCTTACAGCCCAATAATTAAAATCCTAGGTTTATACCTAAAAACACTCTCCAAGATTGCACAAGAAGGCATGTAAGAACTTTCACTGAAGTTTATAATAGCAAAGACTGGATACCTAAGTGACCATCTACGGGGAAACACATAAATCTTGGTATAGTCCTACAATGAAATGCTATATAGCAGGCAAAACAAATAAACAAGAGCCTCATTTATCAACATAATTTTTTTTTTAAAAAAAGGTAAGCTACCAAAGACTACACACATCATGACATCTCCTAAGTAACATGTCTAAACATGCAAAATAAAACATGGTTATGGATACTGACATATATATATGTATATATAAACATATGAAATCATACATGGGAATGAAATATATTAAAGTATAGTAGGGTAGTAGTAGTAGTAGTTACCACCAATAAAGAAGTAAGTGGAACAGGCTTGGGGTGACAAACACAGGAGGCTTTACCCAGTTTTGTATTATTATTTTTTTAAACCTGTATTTTTTAAAAGTATGATGAAGTATCAATAGACTTAGATAGCACCTATGTGCGTGTTCATATTACTCTGCATAGTTTTCTGTAAACTTGAAACATTTTGTCACAAAAAAGAATGGCATTAATAGCACAAAAAAGGTCCTTTACGGGATTTGGGCAATCTTCCCTTTCCCTCATTTCAGACTTGGTATACACTCCGCCAGTTTCTTTTCTCCAAGTGAGAGAAACTCAGCCACCTGTCTCTGCTCTCCCCTCCCTACTGTCAACCTTGTCCTCCATCCCCTGTCCTCCCATGTGACCAGCTGCTGGTGAGATCAGACTAGAGCTTAGAGGACAGAAATGGCCCCACAGGTCTCTAGCTCAGGCCACCTGCTTCATCTGACATCAGAGGCAGGAGACCGGTAACAATAAAGCATACCTTTGCTTTCCCTTCACCACTTTCTGCTATGTACTTATCTCCTTCAGTGACCTCTCTATGGGAGGCAGGAATGTCTACAGATTAAGGAAGATTCCAGCATAGCTGGTTCCCTGAATATGATATCATTTAAAGGGCACCAATTTCAGTATCAGGGTGTAGCGAAAGGAGCAACTCCCTTGGGACAGTGAGTTTTTTTTTTTTTTCCTAAGAACAGAAGGATCTGTATGTCCACCAGGCAGGTCAATGGCATAATTTGGTTCAGCCTAAGCCCTTTCTATAGAAAACTAATTGTGCCTGGAGCTAAATACTCCATGGAGATTAATCTGATTTTAAACCTCATTTATAAAAGGTCAGAAACAGCTCAACTTTCTATCCTCACTCTTAAGTAAAATTGTGTAGTGCTTCCTAAAATAAACCATTAATTCACTGTCACCAGAGCATCAAGGTTCACAGCATTCTGCAAAACTAGATTTCTCAGGAAAACCTTGGCCTAAGCTCTCCAGCTCCCAAGAGATGGTCTCTTGTGACCCAAAGGTGTATAAGTACAAGTCAACAGTAAGTAAATATCTTCCTTCACTTGGCATCCTGCACAGACCCTACAATGCCTTCCTGTTGCCCTTAGTGGGAAAGCCAGACTCCCTAAGAGGACACAGATGGCCCTTCGTGATGTGAACCACATCCATCTTATTCCATGGTATCACCTGCACCCAGCGCAATGCCACATGCTTCATAAAGGCAAGAAGACATGGAACCACTGCACCTCCCAAACCCATTCTCCCTCCAGCTTCTTGGGTTTCTACTGCATGTGGGAATTTAAAATATTTGGAAATCCTCAGGAAGAAGTGTGCTTGCTCTAGACAGGAGAAACAGATTTCACTCTGATTTACAGTAGGCTGGGGAAAGTCAACAAGGCTGACCAGATGTAAAGCATGGAGTAAGATGCAGCCACCCCTGGGACTGGCTTCCTCTATGGAAACGCAGGATCTACAGGGTGCCAGAGAATGGGGCCGCTTTGGGATGAGTTCTAGAGGCCTGGCCCTTCCTTCTGCCTCATATTAAGCCCCTCACCCCTCAACCCCCTACCCCATCAGCTGGAGCCCCACTCAAATGCTATCACCCCTAGTGATTTGGTGCATTCTACCAAAGTACGGAGGAAGTGTTTCCAATACCCCAATTTGGGTGCACTTGAGAGAATAACAATATTGAGGGGGCCCTTACTCTGTGCCAGATAATTTACTATATACGTCTCAACCAATCCTCACAATAACTCTATGACAGGTACTGTCACTGGGTTGAACTGCTTTAACCATAACTATTCACCGAATAACCAGAAAGATCTTTATAAAATATAAATAAATGAAATCACAACCAATCCCTAAAACCTTCTAATGGTTTTCCATTACCCTCCAAATAACATGCCAAGTTCCCTGAGGTGGTGTCCAAGGCCCGCGTGTTCTGGCCCTGCCCACCTGTGTCCTCAGCTCATGCCACCCTCTCCCTTGCTCACTGTGCTCCAGCTCACTAGCATTTTATTTCTCAAACTCCCTTCCTAGAGGGAGCTGGAAAGGTAGATCATTGCCATAGCCTTGAGTGTGTACTTTATTCTACAGGGATCAGCAACAGCTGGAATACAGAGTGTAAGATTTAAAAACATTAGGTGGTTTGAATATCCCCCAAAAATGCACTCATGTATTACTAATAAAACTTTTAAAAATTCATTTCCAAAGTTTCATCCTGCTCTTATGGTCGACTACTGACATTGGCCTACAGGGCCTTAGCTGGCATCTGCATGCTGACATCTCCCAATTCGGTTCTAATCCAGGCAACTCTAACAAGCTGCAGACCTAAATACCCAGCAGCAACCCGGAAGCCACCTCCCCCAGGATCTTTCACACACACTTCACCTCCCCAGTACTCCCTCCCACACAGGCACAAATCCAATGCCTGAGACATCCTAGACGCTTCCTGAAACCCTACACCTAGTCAGTCATGCTGACGCCATGCTTGACTAGTCATTCCTCTTGATCCCAAAGCCACATCTTTCATTCAGGCCCTCATTTCTAACTTAAGTTAGGACAAAAATCTAATTGGTCTCCCTGGGCATAATCTTCCTTCCCCTCCAATTTATCCCCCAAATTATAACCAAAAAAATCTTACTAAAATACAAATTGAAATATTTCAGCCTTCCAACTAATTCCTCTCCCCAAATCCCTAATCACCATATTAAAACCTGCAACTGGTCATCAAAGCACTGGAAATAAAATTCCAACAGATTTCAAAGCTGTCTGTGATCTTCCCCCACTCTAAGCTCCCATATTCTAGTCATGCTAAATGACTTAAAGTGCGCCTCAGAATGTATCCCATTTTCACTCATTTGTCAAAGGTCATCTTTGCTAAATAGCTTTCTTGGAATAGCTCCTTCTTCATGAAGACTGAACATGAATGTCCTCTGTCTCCTATGACGCGTACCTAATCATGGCACTTTGATGATTATACGTGACTAAATGTCAACTTACCAGTTTGCTACAAGATTCTGAAGGCAAAAATGTCTCATTTTGAAACTAGTAGGCCTTACAAAACCTAAAAAGTTAGCACCAGGTGGCCCTAGATAGGGTCCCACCCTGCCTAGATAGGGTCCCACCCTGCCTCGATAGTGTCCCACCCTGATAGGGTCCCACCCTGCCAATTCCGGGAAACAACCTCATGAGGTCCCACCCTGCCAATTCCAGGGGTCTCACCCTGCCTCGAAGTTCCCGGAATCATCAACTCCAGGAAAGAACCTCATAAGGTCCTGCTCTAACCAATTAAACCAAGACCCCTTGCTCAGGCTATAGCTAGACCCAATCATTTTACGCCTTAAGCTTTGTTTGAATTTCGCGCCATAAGCTGTGTTTGAACTTGTGTTAGCCTATATAAACAGCCTGTAACAAGCAGTCGGGGTCCCAGGACCAACTTAGAGCTTGGGACCCTAGCGCGCTAGTAATAAATAACTCTCTGCTGTGAACCTCGTGTCGGTGATCCTTCGCGACGACCCCTGCCCAGGAGGGAATCGAGAGTTCGGTTCCAACAATTTCTGTATTTCTACTGCCTGACACTAGTGGGACTGAATAAATATTCATACACTTTGTCTTGGAAGGTACTTCAGAATTAATTCTGGTTCTTTCCCCATCCTTCCACTGAATGTCTGTTATGCTCTGTTATCGACATACTGAGTCAAAGTCCAGCCTCTTGAATGCCTCCTGTGATAGGGAAATCACTTATTAAACACCGACACCAACAAGGCCTCATGCTGGACATTATACACAGAACTCCACCAGAAGGAGCCCACACGGAGTCTGTTCCCTGACACCTGACAAGAAGATCAAGCCCCTGCTGTGGCTGCAGCTGGAAGCTGCTGACTTCCAGGTTGTCACAGGTCTCAGAAACACTTGGCAGAAGGAACACTGGTGAGATGACTGCTAGAACTGGGCACGGGAAGAACAGTCCTATACTCAACAGAGAGGAGACACACTGGCCTAAGGTTAACTGGCACCTCGAGTGGGCACATTCAACCAAATGGGAAAGCAAAGTCTGCTACCAGATGCAACTTTTCAATGTTAAGTGTAAATATTTAATCTTTTAGTCTGGGCACAGTGGCTCACGCCTATAATCCCAACACTCTTGGAGGCTGAAGTGGGCGGATCACCTGAGCTCAGGAATCTGAGATCAGCCTGGTCAACATGGCGAAACTCTGTCTCTACCAAAAATACAAAAATCAACCAGGCATGGTAGCCTGTGCCTGTAGCCCCAGCTACTAGGGAGGCTGAGGCAGGAGAATCACTTGAACCTGGGAGGTGGAGGTTACAGTGAACTGAGATCGCAACACTGTACTCCAGCCTGGGCGGCAAAGCAAGACTATGTCTCAAAAAAAAAATTATTTTTTAATAATTTAGAAAATCACTCTTTAAAAACAATAAAGTTGGAACATTTTCAAATAGTTAACACTGATGGTATTTCCCCAGAACTCTTCAATATCATGTTGTCAAAAAGAAAAAGCCTAATGGCATCATTTGCCCTAATGCCAGGAGACTCTAAGAGAAAGGAGAAAAAAATTATTTGAATAAATTATTTTATTGAGGGAGATAAGTTACTCAGATATTAACTGGTTGTAGGCAAAGGGAAGAAACATGGTGAAGTCAGGTTTGCTGGTAAAGGGGAGACGGTACTAAACGCCCTGCCCAGAAAACACTCAGAATCCAGGGTTTTCATATTTCTCCACGGTTCAATCTCTCACAGGTCACCTTCCATTCAAAGGATTATGGAGACCAAATAAGACAGGATTCTTTCAGGTATCAACCCAGAGTCTTTAGGTCTTCTCTCAGCCAAGGCATCCAGTGAAAATGCAATTTATTTTTCGGATTCCTCTGGAGAATTAAAAAGTTTCTTTCGCATTGCAATGCCATCCTCCCTGCTCTTGGTCCTGTTTTCTATGTACTGAAAAATAAAAGGAAGAAGGGGGGAGAAAAGAGATAGCAGATTATGTCACTATTTATAGCAGTATATTATTTAGAAATATTTGCAAAGTATAAATGTTCTTTGAGGTTAACAGGGGTTAAATTTTTTTTAAATGTTCTGACAAAATTCTTCTTCTATTGAACTAAATCTGAGATTGGAAATAGTGACCTTAGAGAATATCTCATATCTAGCACAACTTAATTCAATACAGTACAGTATCTACATCCTAACAGGTGCACAATCGTTTGCTCAATTTCCTCCCAAAATATGAATTCAATAAGTACTGAAGATGGACAAATTCTGTCCGTGTTCTCCAGGGGCTCACAGTCTAATAAGTCCTCTAACTTCTGCTAAGTACCTCTAGTGGAGGGACTCACCTCCTTGAAAGGTAGCCTGTCTAACTGCTGGTCAATTCTACTCATTCCAGAGTTTTTCATGTTAAACCAAAAGTGCTTCCCTGTAAACTCCATGAGAGGTAGCTTGTCTAACTGTTGGACAATTCTACTTGTTCCAAAGATTTTCATTGTAAATCAAAAGTGCTTCCCTGTAAACTACCACTTTTTACTTCTTCTTCTCTGCTATAATGTTCAAATATTTGATTACAGATAATCCACTTACTACCTTTTGGGCTGAACATTGCAGGTTTCTACAACTGCTGCACAGAACATAGCCTCTGTCTTTTAATATCTAACCTATAAAATTTTATTGACTTTTTATAAAGCACTTTAGTATCAATGCCCCTTACCAAAAAAAAAAAATCACAACCAAAATTGAATACAGTGCTCCAGTCACAATGACAGACATGCACTATAGTGGGCCTAGATCTTATGACCAACTCACATTGTATTTCTTTAGACATTATCAAAAGAGTAACTGGCTCTTAGCAACCTATCCTATTGACTCACACAGAAACACATAGCTCAGCTTCCCAAGGTTTCTTCTTCATGAACAGTTAACAAACCTGATACACCTCAAATCCTA
The DNA here is from genome assembly GCF_000951035.1 of Colobus angolensis palliatus. Lineage (NCBI taxonomy): Eukaryota > Metazoa > Chordata > Mammalia > Primates > Cercopithecidae > Colobus > Colobus angolensis. Next base: position 2,928,084 of record NW_012115233.1, read on the forward strand.
TGTTTCATAATCAGCTACGTATAAATGCAGTTTTCACCTCAAGAGGTTTTCGGCCTAGTATTCTGATCTGGCCCGGCAGGTTATAAATAACAGGAGACATGAAGCCTGGCACTTAGATTTTCTTAAATAGTTAACCTACGTTTAAAGCAGAGAAACTTAAAAGTGTTTTTATATGTATATATGTACATGCTTACAATATATATACCAAACCAACACACTTTAAAGGTGAATGACTGTGTTTTCCCTTGGGCAGAAGGGGAAAAGGGTAAAAGTAAATTCAAATAGAAAAAACTGAAAACAGGTGAACAGTTAAATATCAAAATCTTCTAGGAGCCACAGATCTGGAGAGCAAGGCCACAGAAATCAAAGATTAGTGATATTGAGCTCATCAGGGACGAACCCCGCCATCCGAGACAGACTAATGTGGGGATTAACGACTTTGAGTTACTTCACTCTTCTGGGCCAGTAACTTCAAATATAAGCAGGTGGGCTAGACAATCTTTAAGAAGTTTTCTAGATCAAAAGTTTTGACTGAAGGATTCTAACATATCTTCTGGAATGGTAGTTTTCAAACTTTTTATTCCTTCTTTGTCAAAAGGCTACCTCAGGCCAGGTGTGGTGGCACACGCCTATAATCCCAGCACTTTGGGAGGCCAAAGTGGGCAGATGGCCTGAGGTCAGGAGTTCATGACCAGCCTGGCCAACATGATCAAACCCTGCCTCTACTAAAAATACAAAAATTAGCCGGGCGTGGTGGCACGCACTTGTAATCCCAGCTACCCAGGAGGCTGAGGCAGGAGAATCACTTGAACCCAGGAGGAGGAGGTTGCAGTGAGCTGAGATCACACCATTGCACTCCAGCCTGGGCGACAAGAGTGAGACTTCGTCTCAAAAAAAAAAAAAAAAAAGGCTACTTCAAATTACACATGAAGCACGAGGTCCCGTCAAAGTCATTCATTTTATCTATCATGCATTCAATTTACTCATAAAATTGTTCGGGAAAAAATCAAAAAACACCATTCTAAAACAAGGAGGGATACCTGCTGAGAAAAAGCTTTCATATCTATCTTTAATCACATCTACTGGATTGCCCCCAGCAATCAGGTTGAGGAGGGTCTTAAGGGAAAGTCTTCAGAATAGTTTGTAGCAGGCCAACAAATAACTTACAGAGCAAATTAAAATACAATGTACATTAAAATATGTTAAGACATCTCCAAAGGAAGTCAAGATCGTCCCTGAATAAAAGGGGGGAAAAGAATGAATATGAAGTTACTCACAAAACTCCATCAAATAATAGACAGAACAAAAGGCCAATTAACCCCAAACCAAACAAAACAATTAAGATGGACAAAAGAGGATGCCACAAAAGTATTATTAGTGTTTTTTGTTTTTTGTTTTTTTCTCCAAGAAGAAGAAAAGGCCAGGTGCAGTGGCTCACACCTGTAATCCAAAACTTTGGGAGGCCAAGGTGGGAGAACTGCTTGAGCCCAGGAGTCTGAGACCATCCTGAGCAACACAGCAAGACTCCATCTCCCTAAAAAAAAGAAAAAAAAAAAAAGAATAAAAGTAGTGACACAGCAGAGTCCCAACAAGAAATGGCCATATACTTTTTCTACTTAAAAGCTTCACGGAGGCCAGGCGCAGTGGCTCACACCTGTAATTCCAGCACTTTGGGAGGCTGAGGCGGGAACATCACAAGCTCAGGAGATCGAGACCATCCTAGCTAACACGGTAAAACCCCGTCTCTACTAAAAATACAAAAAATTAACCGGGCAGAGAGACCGGCACCTGTAGTCCCAGCTACTCGGGAGGCTGAGGCAGGAGAAGGGCGTGAACCCGGGAGGCAGAGCTTGCAGTGGGCCAAGATCCTGTCACTGCACTCCACCCTGGGTGACACAGCGAGATTCTGTCTCAAAAAAACAAAACAAAACCAAAAAAAGCTTCACGGAATGAAGTAATCAGATGACACATGAAGCAAAGAGTAGCAGGAAAGTATCTGAAGCAAGTATTAAAAGTAGAGAAGAAACACATGAGTGCAGACTCAGAAATTAGTGATGGGCGAGCAGAGAGAAAAACATCTACAAATTAGAGAATAAAATAACATACAACTACACAGAGGACTTAGAAAAGAAATCAAGGAGAAAACATAAAACGTATAGGAAAACAAACTCAGACAAAGTAAGAAAAATATCTCCAACAGTCTACTAAAAAGTCACTAACAGATCTCAGGCCAGCTGAGAAGACAATTTCATATGAAGATCTAATTGACAAAGCAGTGGCAAAATTTCTTAACCATGGGGGAAAACATCTAAAAACACGAAAAAAGCTACGTTATACAGCTGAAAGTATGTAAAAAACAAATAGCCATACCAAATAAAATAATACGAGCTATATTTTTCCATAAGCTATCTATCTATCTACCTATTTATTTATTTATTTAGTCACCCAGGCTAGCTAGAATGCATTTATTTATTTATTTATCTATCTATCTAGAGACAGAGTCTCACGCTATCACCCAGGCTAGAACGCAGTAACGTGATCTGGGCTCACCGCAACCTCCGCCACCCGAGCTCAAGTTATTCTCCTGCCTCAGCCTCAGCCTCCTGAGTAACTGGGACTACAGGTGCCCGCCACCATGCCTGGCTAATTTTTTTGTATTTTTAGTAGAGTCGGGTTTCACCATGTTTCCTAGGCTGGTCTCGAACTCCTGACCTCAGGTCATCTGCCTGTCTTGGCCCCCTAGAATGCTGGGATTATAGGCGTGGGCCACCACAGCTGGCCAATACTATTTTCTAGAGATAGGGTCTCACTCTGTCACCCAGGCTGAAGCACAGTGGTGACCTAGATAGCTCACTGCAGCCATGAACTCCTGGGCTCAGGCGATCCTCCTGCCTCAGCCTCCCAAGTAGCTAGGACCACAGGTGTGTGTAACCACACTTGGCTAAATTTTAAGAGATTTCTTAGAGACAGGGTCTCACTACATTGCCCAAGTTGGCCTCAAAACTTTTCACCTCAAGGAATCCTCCTGCCTCAGCCTCTCGAATAGCTGGGATTACAGATGCCAGCTCATAAGCTTACTATTAAAACAGAAACATTGCCCTAGGTGTCATTTTCATGTAAACTGGTTTTTTCATATAAAGGACAAATATTTATAATAAATCATTTAAAAACACTAATAAGGCTGGGCATGGTGACTCATGCCTATTGTCTCAGCACTTTGGGAGGCCAAGGTGGGAGGACTGCTTGAGGTTAGGAGTTTGAGACCAGCCTGGGCAACACAGCGAGACTCTCATCTCTACAAAAAAATGTGTAAAACCTTAACCAGGCACGGTGATACGCACCTGTAGTCCTAGCTACTCAGGAGGTTGAGGTGGGAGGATCACTTGAGCTTGAGGCTTCAGCGAGCTACATTCACCCCTACAGGGTGGCATGTACCTGTAGTCCTAGCTACTCAGGAAGCTGAGGTGGGAGGATCACGTGAGTTTGAGGCTTCCATGAGTTATGATCACCCTACTGCACTCCAGCTTAGGTGACAGAGAGAGATCCTGTCTCAAAAGAAAACAAGAAACAAACTACGACTCTTCAGTCAGAACTCCAAACAGTTCTTCAAATAGTAAAGGTGAGTGTCACACTGAAAAGGGAATCCAGGAAGGGAAAAACAGCCTGAGCAGAAAACAAAATCAAAAGAAAGATGCTGGACAACTTCAAATATTATATTTAAACCTTTCAATCTGAGGCAAAAAAAAAAAAGTTCAAAAATAACAAAAATGATATCTGAATGGCAAAATTTTAGCCATCGTATATTTTAAAAAGTTCTGGACACAAAAAATCTGATGTACGAAACAAATTGAATCAAATTTCTTTTCAAAGGTTTAAAATGTACTCTGCTTATCTGGCAGTGCCTGGAAAAAGACAACAAACTGTGTACGGTGGCTATTTGCCCAAGTCCAAGTCGTGCCCTAAAATTAACTTCAGGAGATGAGTGTTCCAAAACAAGTCAAATCAGATCCCTATGGCTTACACAAAGCCTAACTACAAAGAAATTCAAAATATTAGAGCTGAAAAGAGCCTAATTCTAGCCTCCTCAATTTATATATGGAAATTGAGGCCCAGAGAGTTTTAATTACCTGCCTATCAGTGAATAGGTGACATATGTAAGTCTTTCTGCCGGCCAGAGATACAACTTCCTAAACCATTAAATTCATCCAGATGACCTATTGTAATCATCACAAGGAAGCTGTTTTCCTCATTTGTGCTCATGGCCAAAAAGCTATGAGCTTCATACACATGTAAAGTCAATTTTCTCCATTACACAAAAATTTGGGAAAAATTCAATAATGGCAGTAAGATACAATATTCAAATATGTTCTACTGTTCAACCACATCCATCCTTTGACACTTTTCTTACCTCATTTCTCAGGCATTTTCTCACCTCCCGATCAAAATCGTTACAATAACCAAAAAATTTCAGAACGTTGTGCTAAAAGGAAGAAAAGGAGTAAAATATTTCATCCCATAATATGCCAAGGTTTAGGGTACATACAATTTACTTCTACAGAAATGAGTTTATAGTGCCACTTTGTTAATCAACAAGTAATAGCTAAATCACATGTATGAAGCACAGTTGGCCCTAGAACAACACGGATTTGAACTGCGTGAGTCCACTTACACGTGGATTGTTTTCAATAAATATATTGAAAACATTCTTGAACATTTGTAACAATTTAAAAAAAACTCGCAGATGAACCACCATAGCCTAGAAATACAAAAAAAATAATAATAATAACAAAAAGTACAGCGTAAATGCGTAAAACATGTAAATACTGGCCAGGCAGGGTGGCTCATGCCTGTAATCCCAGCACGTTGGGAGGCCAAGACAGGTGGGTAGATCACGAGATCAGGCGTCAGGATCAGCCTGGCCAAGATGGTGAAACCCTGTCTCTATTAAAAGTACAAAAAAAATTAGCCGGGCGTGGTGGTGGGCACCTGTAATCCCAGCTACTCGGGAGGCTGAGGCAGAGAACTGCTTAAACCCGGGAGGCGGAGGATGCAGGGTGCCGAGATTGCGCCACTGCACTCCAGCCTGAGCGACGGAGTAAAACTCCATCTTAGGAAAAAAAAACGTAAATACTACTTTGTCATTTACTACCATAAAACATATACAAATTTCAAAACGTTAAAATTTACCAAAACTAACACACACACAGAACATATATAGCACCAAAGTTGAGAGAAATGTAAGCAAACGTAAAGATGTATCAAATCACAACTACATAAAATTAACTGCGATATATACTGTACTACCGTAATAATTTTGAAGTCACTTCCTATTGCTATTACAGTGGGCTCAAGTGTTACGATTATGCACTTAAAACACCCTGTGATACCAATGACATACACAGGAAGCAAGTCATGTTTACTACAATAACCATAAACCTTGAATAACACCATAGGACCCATATGAAGCGCCACTAGTAATGCTGGAAGTGCTCCCAAGAAGCAGAGAAAAGTAATGATATTACAGGAAAAAGCTGAACTACTTGAAATGTACTGTAGATTGAGGTCTGCAGCTGTGGTTGCCTACCATTTCAGACTGACATACATCACCTTGTAAACAGATGATGTAAACTTACATATCAAAAAATACAATACCATACTATGAATATATTTTGTCTTCCTTATGATTTTCTTTTCTCTAACTTACTTTATTGTATGAATACAATAAATTATACATATAACATATAAAACATGTGTTAATCAACTATTTATGCTGTCAGTAAGGCTTCCAGACAACAGGAAACTCTCGATCAAGTTTTTGGGTAGTCAAAAAGTTATATGTGGACTTTCAACTGCATGGTGGTTAGTGCCCCAAACTTCCAAGCTGTTCAAGGATCAACTGTATACAAATGAACAAATTATCCTGGTCTTTCTTACAAAGAAGGAATAAACATTCTGCAAGTAGAAACAAAGATTTAAAGACTTTTTCTTGATGAAAGGGAAGCCTACTTACTAACTCACCAAAACCTCACAGTGTAAGTGTTTTATCATAACCTAACATCCTTTTCTTAAGGGAAATGTTAAAATCAGCACAATCCATTCTCTATTACAGGGTGTGGTGTCAAGCTGCAGCACGGTCACACTGCCATGGGCAGAGAAACTTCACTACCAAACACTGTCCTGTAAGAGTTATCTTATCAATAAATGCTTAGTGCCAGAGCCCTTTTCTCATTAGCCCCCATTCAAAATGTCACCAAAATACATCAAATACGTAACACAGCCATACACAGTGGCTCACACCTATATAATCTCAGCACTTTGGGAGGCCAAGGCGGGCGGATCACCTCAGGTCGGGAGTTTGAGACCAGCCTGACCAACACGGAGAAACCCCATCTCTACTAAAAATACAAAATTAGCCAGGCATGGTGGCACATGCCTGTAACCCCAACTACTCCAGAGCTGAGGCAGGAGAATTGCTTGAATCTGGGAGGTGGAGGCTGCGGTGAGCAGAGATCGTGCCATTGCATTCCAGCCTGGGCAACAAGAGTGAAACTCCGTATTGGAAAAAAAAAAAAAAAATACATAACACTGTCATTAGATGCCCTACAAAGGTCATATAAATAAGCCACTAATTTACAATACAAGGAAATCTGCCTGAAGTTCAGTTTGATTTAAAAAATAAAATCTCCTAGCTGTTTCTAGTCCTGTGAGTATCATCGTGGCAGAAAGTATGAGTGCTCTCTGAAGCAGGTTAAGTTGAAGCCTGAAGTTAAGAACCTGAATTTCAGTAGGAACATAATTAGTGTGTTTGCACTTCACGATTTTCAAGGGTGGGTCAGATAGCACGGTGATCTGTTTTATAATGACAGGTCATATATGCTGAACTTGGTAGTTGTAATAATAAGCACATCTTTTCCTTTTCGTTCTAATTAACACTTTCATGGAAACCAGACAACACAAAATTAATAAGCTATGCCTCATGCTATTTCTTTTTTTCCTGCTTCACCACCATTTTAAATGTACGTTTCAAGTCCACACCGAATAAGTGGTCAGTTTTTCCAGGAAGCATTTAAGATAGACTAAAGTCTCCTGTTTGTTACCTAATGACCTTTCCAGAATACATTTTTTTATTTAAAAAACTTTCTGTACTTAATTTTTATTTTACTTTTTTCTTTCCTCTATCATTCCCAAAGAATAAGTATTTCCTGTGTATTTTTCTTATACTACTTCCTTGACAACAAATAAACATGACAATGCATTTTCACCCCTTCTAGTCAAGCAGAGTTTTCAAATGTAAGACAATATTTCATAGCTGACATTTATTCATATCATTCCATACATGTACATCTTAATTCAAAAATCCATGACAAAAACTAATTTATATGCTTCCTTTTACCTAAGGTAAAATGAGAATTATACTCTTGTGATGTTAACATGAAAAATATCAGACCCAAATGCCTCAGAGAAATTGGTAGAAGAAATTCCCACAGGCTACAAGTTTCTCATACTTTTGTAGAGTAAGTCTCTAGTGCCTGGTGTCAATTTCTTGAGAACCAAACCAACCAAGCAATTGATTAAATAAGTGAATCAACAGACATCTGCAAACCTTTTACATAAAAAACAATGTCCCAGGCACCAGGGATGCAGAAGTGAGCAAGGTGGATCTGGGCCCTACTCTCACAGTGCATAGTCAGAGGGAAAAAGACAAATAAGAAGTGATTGCCATAAAGCAGTGGTTCTCAAAGTGTAGTCCAGAAACACCCAGGGGTTCCTGAGATCTTTGCAGGGAATGTACAAGGTCAAAACTACCTTCTCAATAACACAAAAACATTTGTTTTGTTCATTTTCATCCTCTCACAAGGATATAGCGGAGTTTTCCTGAGGCTACACGAAGTCTAACATTACAACAGATTGAATGTAGAGGCAGACATGAGAATTCAGGTATATTTTATTAATTCAGACATTAAAAAAACGAAAAGTGATGTCATTCTTTTCGGTTTGTTCTGGTTTGAAAAATAAGATTTTTGTGAAAAATAACTATGCTAACATGTCATCTTACCATGTAAAACTATAATTTATCATTGTAACTTTAAAATAATTTTTTAAATTTCTCAGTCATTTCTAATCCAATAAATATTGTACGTATCACCCACATAAACAATAGCTCCCAAGACTCCTTAATAATGTTAAAAGAGTGTAAAGGAGTCCTGAGACCAAAAAGTGTGAGAACTGCCACGAAGCAGAAAGGTATTATGTATGATGCTACTTAAACAGAGTGACTGCACTAGGAGAATCTAGGCCAGGAAAGGGGAAAGGAAATGACCAACCAAGCTGAAGAAAACATGATGGATGATAAAACCTGGTTTAGAAAACAGTAAGTGGAGCCAGAAGGAATGCACTAAGTTCAGCAAAGGAAAAATCAAGGCTTGGAAGACAGAAATACCATTCTCCCATGTACCTGCAAAAAAAAACCACCACAGCAATGAGGGGGAAGGAGCTGTAGGAGAGTGGTGAAGACTAACAGCTACTTAAGGATGAGTTTCATTAAGGACTTGAAACACAAGGCAAGACATTTATAATGCATTCTGTAGGCAAAAGGACCTATTAAAAAGGTGACAATGAGCCAGGCACAGTGGCTCATGCCTGTAATCCCAGCACTTTGGGCGGATCACCTGAGGTCAGGAGTTTGAGGCCAGCCTCGGCCAACATGGTGAAACCCTGTCTCTACTAAAAATACAAAAATTAGCCGGGCGTAACGGCGGGGGCCTGTAATCCCAGCTACTCGGGAGGCTGAGGCAGGAGAATCACTTGAACCCAGAAGACAGAGGTTGTACATGAGCCGAGATCGCGCCACTACACTCCAGCCTGGGCGACAGAGTGAAACCCTGCATCGAAAATAAAATAAATAAATAAAATGCAGATTCCTAACAGGTGCAGTGAGCTGAGATCCCACCATTGTACTCCAGTCTGGATAACAGAATAAGACTCCACCTCGGGGGGGGAAAAAAAAGGTAACAATGATTATTTTTGAAATATCACTCTACATCCAGGGTGGAAAACTGATTTAGACAAAAAAGAAAACAAAACCACCAGGAGACCAGATAGAAGTCCTTTACAGGTGGTCCCAATAAAAGTGTTGGCACAGACTATGGCAGTGACCCTGGCAAAGAAGAACAATGGTTCAAGAGAGATTCGGCAGAGAACAGCACTTGGTAAAGACTCACAGTAAGAGGTGAGGCAGATGGAGGAATTGAAGATGACACTGGCTTTCAGCTAAGAATGACAGTGGAGGTTTTAAAAACAGATAAGATAAATTTATATCTGGACATGTTGAGTTTACTGGTAGAACAGTTAAGTCCACTGTCTAGCTGAGATAAACAGACCTGGAACTCAGAGGAAATCTGAGCCAGAGATACAGATTTGAGAGTTACTGAAAACAGGAAAATGAATGATTTTTTGCAGGAAGGAGTGGCCTGGGGTAGCCTGAAGAGTGGCCAAAGAAACTTAAGGAAAACCAGGGAAGAGAAAGTTATGGTAGAAGCCTGTGGAAGAGTGTTTTGAGAGGGAATCAAATGCTGCTGGGAGAAAAGTGAGGTAACTACTGAAAACATCCACCAAATTTGGCAGCAGGGCAGTCATTAGTGATCTTGGTAGTTCTGGGACCCTAGTGAGGGTAGAACCCAAACTGAAAGAAGAAAGCAGTATTCTTTCAATAGTCAGCTCTGAAACAGACGCTACCACGAGATACCAGAAGGCTGGGATTACGGGAAGGAATCTTATGTATTTTCTCATGATGGAAAAAATGTGGGCACTTCAAAATGCTAAGAAGAAGAAGAGAAAAAGGCAAAACACAAAAATTGTAAAATGGTGAAAAAACCCAGTTCCTAATGAGTTTATCTCTGGATGGTTGAACAAAAGGTAATTTTTATTCGCTTTACACTTTCCTACCTCTTTTATACTATCTAAAATGATATGTATTATTTACATATTACCTTTATAAATCAGAAAAAATACATAAGGATTTCCAAGTAGCTTTGAGGAAATCAGCTGTTCTAAATTCTGTATTTTACCTTCAGATGGAAAGAATATCTAAGTCTTGCTGACAAATGTAGGCAAAATAGGCCAGTATATCAGAAGTCACCCACAGACACCTGAAAGCTGTGGAAGTAACATTTGTCTGCGAAGATCACAGCAGAACTAAAAAAGCACGGAAAGAATGATAAAAGCACAACAAGGTAGGCTATTTGGAGATAAAACACTCAGGCACTTCAAGCAGATTGGAGAGCACTGCAGCATTCCAGCACAGACAGGGGCATTCAGAAAGATGGCCTAATCAACAAAAAAAAGACTAAAACAGAATTACACAAACTCAGGGCTAAAAGACGTCTTAGGTAATATAATTCACTCAATTTATTAATTAAATAACTGGGATCAGGCCAGGCACAGTGGCTCATGCCTGTAATCCCAGCACTTTGGGAGGCCAAGGTAGGAGGACAACTTGAGGCCAGGAGTTTGAGACCAGTCTGGGCAACAGAGGAGAGCCTGTCTCTAAGAGGAAAAAAAAAAAAAAAACATTGAATTATCCAAGCATGATGGCACACACCTGTAGTCCCACCTACTCAGGAGGATGAGGCAGAAGGATCACTTGAGCCCAGGAGTTCAACGCTGCTGTGAACTTTGATAGTGCCACTGCACTCGAGCCTGGGTGACAGAGAGAGACATCCTCCCCATAAACTTTTTTTTTTTTTATTTGAGACGGAGTCTTGCTTTGTCGCCCATCCTCCCCATAAACTTTTAATTAACTTTTTTCCCCCCAGATCTGGACCTGCAGAATTATGGTTGTTTTAAGTCACTAGGTGGTGTTATTGCTGTTGAGAGACACGGTCTCGCTCTGTTACCCAGGCTGAAGTGTCGGAGTGACATCATTGCTCACTATACTCTCAAACTCCTGGGCTCAATTTAACACTTAAAAAGTGCAAGTCTTCAGAAAGATCACTTAGGTAAAACGTGATGACCGGAGATGTCTTTAAAAACAATTGTCAATTTCAAACTTGAAGAAAAGTTGCAAGAACAGTGCAAAGAATTTCCAAATAGTAACATTTCACCACATTTGCTTTATTCTTCTAGCTCTTGCATACACACAGGAGTTTTTCTTCCGAACTGATTAAGTTGCAGATACAATGCACATTTCCTAAAAAAACAAGGACTTAAATTTAAGTACCCAAACGATTACCAAAATTAGGAAATTAACATTAATACTAGTATCTAATTTATAGACCTTATTCAAATTTCACCAATTGGCCTAATAGTATCATTCATGCAAAAGGCAAAAAAAAGTTGGGTGGTTTTTTTTCCCCGGTCCAGGATTGCTATTGCATTTAGTTGTCACGTCTCTTTCGTCTTTTTTTTCTTTCCAGCTCTTACAGTACTTTTCTTAACTTTAATCTTTTATTTGAAACAGCTTGTCTCTTTTTTCTTTCATTACCTTGACATTTTAAAGAGTACAGGTCAGTTATTTTGCAAAATGCTCCCCCATTTGGGTTGGTCTGCTGTTTCTTCACAACTTGATTCAGGTCATGACTTTTTGGCAGGAATACCCTAGAAGTGATGTTGTACCTTTGGTGTATCACATCAAGAGGCACATGGCAATTTGTCCCATTATTGATGTTAACTTCTATTACCTAGGTAAGGAGCTACCTGCCAAGTTTCTACACTGTAAAGTTATTCCTTTTTCCTCTGTAATTATTATAGGTACACACTTTGAGACCATTTAACTATCCAATTATTTCCTCAAACTTTTCACCCACTAGTATGAGGATCTATTAATGATCACTGACTAAATCAATTACTATTACAACGGTTAACAGTGATTTTCTAATTCTAGCACTCCTCTTATATTTTAGTTGGCATTCTACTGTAATGGAAACTTTCTCTTTTCATCCATTTATATATTTATATGAGTTTGGACTCATGGATCCTTATTCAATTGATTATATTATTTTCATCACTTTGATGTTCTGTCCCATTTTTGGCCAGCAGGAATCCCTTCAAGCTGGCCCCTGTCCTTTTAACTGCCCCCATCATTCTTTGATAAATGTCTTACTTTCTGGTACAAGATGTTGCAGGTTCTTCTTGTTCTTTCCCAGCCCTAGCCCTACAATCAGTAATTTCTCCAAGGATCCCTGTTACTGAAGAGTGGTATTCAAAATCAAAATCTGGGCGTTACATATGCTTATTGCTACAGGAAAACATATATGGAATACATGTATGAAACAAACATAGACACACATATCTATCTATTCTACATCTTATATATACTGAAAACCATGAGTTCACACTGATACCTCTAATTCCAATGCAACATCACAGCATACATCCGAGCCTTTCCTCTTCCATATTTATGACAGTAAGAAACCTGTCTCTTATTATCTACAGTATGTTTACTTATTTGCTCAGTCTTGGAATACACAGAATACACAGAAGTCAGTTTCAGAACTGCCAATCCATGCCACTGCAAAATCCAAACTACTAACAACAGCTCTACTTTGTCTTTAGCCTATGTTCAAATTACTTGGGTTAGTTCGTTTTATCCTTTAGTGTAATTAGATGACTCATTTGAAGTAAGTTTGTCTGGTTTTGCTTGTATTCCATTTTTGAGTTTTCTTCCCAACCCTGCTCATCCCTTTTTTATCCTTTTTTTTGAGTAGATGAAACGTTAACAAAGTTCAAACAACATGAATTATATAAAATATATAATTTTTTTTGTTTTTTGAGACATAGTTTCACTCTGTCACCCAGGCTAGAGGGCAGTGACAATCTCGGCTCACTGCAACCTCCCTCTCCCAGATTCAAGTGACTCTCCTGCCTCAGCCTCCTGAGTAGCTGGGATTACAGGGGCCCACCACCACGCCCAGCTAATTTTTTATTTTTGGTAGAGATGAGGTTTTGTGATGTTGGCCAGGCTGGTCTCAAACTCCAGGACTCAAGTGATCCACCCACCTTGGCCTCCCAAAGTGCTGGGATCACAGGCACGAGCCACTGCCCCCGGCCAAAAGACTTTTTAAGTGTCACTCCTCCACTCTGCTCCTACCCACCACTCAGAAGGTAATAAATCTCATTAGCTTCCAGTTATTTTGTTTCTTTTTGCACAAATGAGGAGATACAAATATGTTTTGCTTATCTTCTTTTTTACATAAATGCTCGGATACTATAAATACTGTTTTGTCCTTTGATTTCTTCAAGAAATGTATCCTGGAAGTCATTACACATCAGTTCAAATAAATTTTTCTTCTTCTTCTTTTCAGAGGCAGGGTCTTACTCTGTTACCCAGGCTGGAGTGCAGTGGCACAATCACGACTTACTGCAACCTCGACCTCCCAGGCTCAAGTGATCCTCCCACTGTGTGAGGAACTGGTGGGTTCTTGGTCTTGCTGACTTCAAGAATGAAGCCGCGGACTCTCACGGTGAGTTTTACAGCTTTTAAAGGCGGCGCAGCTGGAGTTGTTCGTTCTTCCCGCTTTGTTCCTTCAGATGTGTCCGCACTTTCTTCCTTCTGGTGGGTTCGTGATCTCGCTGGCTTCAGAAGTGAAGTTGCAGACCTTTGCGGTGAGTGTTACAGCTCATAAAGGCGGCGTGGACCCAAAGAGTGAGCTGCAGCAAGATTTATTGCAAAGAGTGAAACAACAAAACTTCCACAGTACTGAAGGGGACCCTACCAGGTTGCTGCCAGCTGGCTGAGGCAGCCTGCTTTTATTTCCTTATCTGGCCCCACTCACATCCTGCTGATTGGCCCATTTTACAGACAGCTGATTGATCCATTTTACAGAGAGCTGATTGGTCTGTTTTACAGAGCGCCGATTCGAACGTTTTGACAGGGTGCTGACTAGCGCATTTATAATCCCTGAGCTAGCCACAGAGTGCTGACTGGTGCATTTACAATCCTCTAGCTAGACATAAAAGTTCTCCAAGTTCCCACTAGACTCAGGAACCCAGGTGGCTTTACCTCGTGGATCCCGCGCAGGGCTGCAGGCCCAGCTGCCCACCAGTCCCAAGGCGCGCCTGCACTCCTCAGCCCTTGGGCGGTCAATGGGACCAGGTACCACGGAGCAGGGGGTGGTGCCCGTCAGGGAGGCTCATGGAGCAGGGGGCGGTGCCTGTCAGGGAGGCTCGGGCTGCGCGGGAGCCCACCGCGGGGGGCGGGGCGTGGACATGGCAGACTGCAGGTCAAGAGCCCTGCCCAGCGGGGAGGCAGGCGAGGCCCGGCGAGAACTTGAGCACAGTGCCAGCGGGCCAGCACTGTTGGTGGACCCGGCGCACCCTCTGCAGCTCCTCGGCCGGTGCCAAGCCCCTCACTGCCCTAGCCGGGCGGTGCCGTGGGCCGGCGGTGCTCCAAGTGCGGGGCCGCTGAGCCCGCCCACCCAGAACTCGCGCTGGCCCAGGAGAGCCGCACGCAGCCCCGGTTCCCACCGGCGCCTCTCCCTCCACACCTCCCCACAAGCAGAGGGAGCCGGCTCCAGCCTCAGGCAGCCCAGAGAGGGGCTCCCACAGTGCAGTGGTGGGCTGAAGCGCTCCTGAAGCGCCATCAGAGTGGACGCCGAGGCTGAGGAGGCGCCGAGAGCGAGGGCTGGTAGCATGTTGTCACCTCTCACCACCTCAACCTCAGCCTCCTAAGGAGCTGGGACTACAGGCATGTGTGATCTAGTGACACAATTTTTTTAAATTTTTTGTAGAAACAGGGGGTCTCACTATGTTGCCCATGTAAGTCTTGAACTCCTGGAATCAAGGAATCCTCCCACCTCAGACTCCCAAAGTGCTGGGATTACAGAACTGAGCCACCAAGCCTGGCCTTTTTTTTTTTTTTTTTTTTTTTTTAAACAGCTGCACTGTTTTTTAAAATAGCCAACTGAAAGACTCTCAGGGGCCAAAGCTGGAACAATTTGAAAAACAAAACAAAGTATACTGGATTATAACCTAAGGTATAAAGTAAATATACATGAGTCCATGCTGACATAAGTAAATAAATGGGGGAGAACAAGTAACTCTCTAGAATAGAATTCCAGAAGATTATGTAGACACTCCACCACCTTGGAGGAACAGGGTAACTTCCCAGTCCTTACCTGTAGGTTGCACACAGTGGCTTCCTTCCAAAGAGTTATGAAAAGGGAAGAAAAGAGTAACTTCAAAGTGGAAAAACCTAGCCACGCGCAGTGGCTCACGTCTGTAACACCAGCACTTTGGGAGGCTAAGACCGACAGATTGCTTGAGCTCAGGAGTTCAAGACCAGCCTGGGCAACATGGCAAAAACCCATCTCTACAAATATACAAATACAAAAAATTATTCGAGCATGGCAACATGCCCTGTAGTCCCAGCTACTTGGGAGGTTGAGATGAGAGGATCACCTAGGCCCAGGAGTCTGAAGCTGCAGTGAGCCAAAATGACACCACTGCACTACAGCATGGAAGACACAGTGGACCCTGTCTCCTAAAAAAAAAAATCGTAGAGAAACCTAACACATACCTCAGCCAGGTGATGAAAGTCAAAAACAACAGTGATAAAGTATGTTGTAGTATGTAGCCTTGATGAAAATATACTTTACCTCTGTGGTCTTCTTCCAAAAACACATGATCCCAGTCCAACCATGAGGAAAACAAGACAAATTCAAACAGAGAAGCATTCTACCAAATACCTGACCATTATGCCTCAAACCTTTTCGGGTCATCAAAAACAAAGAAAATGTCACAGATAACAGGAGCCTAAAGAGTCACAAGAACTAAGTGTAATATGCATCCTGGATGGAATCCTGTAACAGAGAAAAGACACTAGGTAAACACTAACCTGTAGCAATCTGAGTAAGCATGGACTTTAAATAACGATTGTATCGATATTGGATATTAACTGTAACAAACACCTTAATAATAAGGGACACTAGATGTGAGGTATATGGGAACTCCCTGTACTACATTCACAGTTTGTCTGTAAATCTAAAACTGTTCTAAAAAAAATGAAGTCTATTTAAAAATAAAAATTACAAAACAGCTGTATAGTGTTCCATTGTGTGGATGTACCATAGGTTGTTCAACTACTTTGTTGGGAAAGGGTGTTCCCAACATTTAGCAACTGCAAACAACACTGCAGTAAGTAACTTTGTGCGTACATGTTTTCATACTGTTAGCGTTATACTTTTAAGATAAATTCCTAGAAGTGGGACTGATGGATTAAAAATCAAATATACTGCAGTTTTGCTACACGGCAGCAAATTCCTCTCTATAAAGATTATAACAATCTGCAGTCCCATCAGAAATGTATGAGGGTATACAGCCTTGTCAACAGAACGCCCTGTCACACCGTTTAATGTTGCCTCCCTGCAGATAAGGAATAGTATGTTAAGTATATTGAATTTGTATTTCTCTAATTATTGAGGTTGAACATCTTATCATGTTTAAAGGCCATCTTTTCTCTTTTTGTAAATTATCTCTCATGCTTTTGCTCATTTTTCTGAGTTTTGGCCTCTTACTCCCCCCCCCTTTTTTTTTTTTTGGTAAAGACAGGGTCTCACTCTGTCACACAGGCTGATGTATCGTACTGCAGCCTCAAACAACTGGGTAAGTGATCCTACTGCCTCAGCCTTCCAAGTAGCTAGGACTACAGACATGTGCCATGTCCAGGCAATTTTATTTTTACTTTTTGTAGAGGCAGGGTCTTGCTATGTTGCCCAAGCTGGTCTGGAACTCCAGGCCTCAAACGATCCTTTATCAATCTTTGATTTTATTACCTCTGGAATTCAGGGTCCTTACTTAGGCACACTTTCCCCACACCTAGGTTATATAAGAATTTATCCAGGTTTTCTTAGTATTTGTATGGTTTCATTTTTGACATTTAGATATCTGCCCCATTAGAAGATGATGAAGTTGATTCATATGTATAGTATTTTAACTTTTTCCAAACAGCTATATAATTGTCCCCATGCTATTTACTTAAAAATCTATCTTCCAGACTTCTGCTTCTAGCCATGAAAGAATAAACTGAATATACAAAACAACTATTTTCAGATATTGGGACAACAGACTACAGGAGTGTGACACCTGAAAGAAAGAAACAAAACCAAGTGAACCCTACGTTCACCTAGTTTTCTACCTACAGACAATTTCCAAACCATGTAGCAGAGAAGAGAACTCAAGAAGACAATGGTGGTTTCACCGAGCGGAGGAGGCAAACATCAGAGTTCGGGCAGGTTGGGGCAGCTGGAATGTGTGAGGTAGAGATAAGCAGCAAAAGAACACCAGATATCTACATGGAGCTGCCTTGAGTCACTGACTGAGTATTCACTACATATGTGTTGGGTGAACTTTCACAATGCCACAATCACTACGAAGAACAATTACAGCAGCTACAAGCTGAAAAACGCAGAGCTCACACAGGGCTGAGAGTCAATGGAGTCCTTATAAGCCAAACTAGAGATCTCACTGAACACTCAAGTCAATCAGCAAAGAATCCTATTTTAGTAATTAGGCTAAACTAACTCCAGAGTAAAGGCTATGCCAGCCATGCCCTAAAAATACGTAAAAACACGAACTGCCTGCTGATACAAAAGATAAAATTCAAGTCATTAACAATGTTCAGCCTCAAACAAAAACCAGTAAATATGTTGTTTGTAGAAATTGACAAGCTGATTCTAAAATTAATATGGAAATGAAAGTACTTAGAATAGCCAAAACAACTTTGAAAAAGAACAAAATTGGAGGATTTATACTATATGACTGAGACTACAAGGCAACAGTAATTAAGACAGCATGGTACTGGTGTTAAGAATAGATATATAAATCAGTGAAACAGACTAGAGAGCCCAGAAATAGACCCACTCACATATGGTCAATTGATTTTTGACAAAGGGACCATGGTAAATCAGCAGGGATAGAACAGTCTCTTCAACATATGGTGTTGAGACAACTGGCTACCCACAGGCAAAGAAAATCAACTTCAACTCACACCTCATACCATATGCAAAAATTAACTTGAAATATTAGATAAGAATACACAAATATCAAAGGAAAAAAATGAAATTAACTTTAAATGAATCATAGACCTAAATGTAAAGCTAATACTATAGAACTAAAAGAAAACACAAGAGTATCTTTGTGACCACAGAATATACAAAGACACAAAAAGCACAAACCATGAAAGGAAAAAAAAAAGACTTCATCAAATGTACAAGATACTCTTTGAAAAAACACATCCTAAAGGAAGTAAAAAAAAAAAAAAGCCACAGAGAAAATATTCACAATACACTTATCAAAGTACTTGTATGCCAAATGATAAAGAGAATGCTTATAACTCAGTCATATTTTAAAATATAGGCAAAAAATTTTATATGAATGGCCAAACAAGCACATGAAAAGCACATTAAAATCATTAGTCATCAGGGAAATACAACTTAAAACCAAAAGTAGATACTACTACATATCCACACAATGGCTAAAGTTAAAAAGTTTATAATATTAAGTGCTGGTGATGGAGAGTGGCAGGAATGTAAAGTAGTATAAAATGGAAAACAGTTTGGTGGCCTTTTATGAAGGTATACACTTACCACATGACCTAGTCATTCCATTCGTAGGTATTTACCCAAGAAAAATATAAAGATGTCCACACAAAGACTTGCACATGATGGCTGGGCACGGTAGCTCATGCCTATAATCCCAGCACTTTGGGGGGCCATGGCAGGTGGATCACCTGAGATCAGGAGTTCGAGACCAGCCTGGCCAACATGGTGAAACCCCATCTCTACTAAAAATACAAAAATGAGCCAG
>NW_012115233.1:2946934-2969595 GCF_000951035.1 Colobus angolensis palliatus
CTTACCACATGACCTAGTCATTCCATTCGTAGGTATTTACCCAAGAAAAATATAAAGATGTCCACACAAAGACTTGCACATGATGGCTGGGCACGATAGCTCATGCCTATAATCCCAGCACTTTGGGGGGCCATGGCAGGTGGATCACCTGAGATCAGGAGTTTGAGACCAGCCTGACCACCATAATGAAACCCCATCTCTACTAAATATACAAAAATGAGACAGGCATGGTGACACACGCCTGTAATCCCAACTCCTCGGGAGGCTGAGGCAGGAGAATTGCTTGAACCCAGGAGGCAGAGGTTTTAGTGAGCCAAGATTGTGCCCCTGCACTCCAGCCTGGGCAACAGAGCAAGGCTCTGTCTCAAAAATAAACAACTTGTGCATGAATGTTCATAGCAGCTTTATCCAAAACAGCACAGCTGCAAACTGTTTATTTGCCTAATGTCCATCAATAGGTAAATAAACTGTAGCATATCCATACAATGAAATACTACTCAGAAATAAAAATAAATGAACTAATGACATGTGCAACAGCATGTATGAACCTCAAAAACATATCACGGTTCAAAATATAGGAATATACAATATAGGCTGGGTGCAGTGGCTCAAGTCCGTAATCCCAGCACTTTGGGAGGCCAAGGTGGGAGGATCATCTGAGGTCAGAAGTTCAAGACCAGACTGCCCAACATGGTGAAACCTGTCTCTACTAAAGATAAAAAAAACTAGCCAGGTGTGGTGGCGCACACCTGTAACCCCAGCAACTAGGCAAGTTGAGGCAGGAGAAACACTTGGACCCGGGAGGCGGAGGTTGCAGTGACCCAAGATTGTACCACGGCACTCCAGCTCGGGTGACAGAGTGAAGCTCCATCTCAAAAAATAAAAAAGAATATACAATGCAGTGTACATTTCTAACAAATTCTAGAACTGCAAAATTCATCTGTATCAACAAAAAGTAGATCAGTGGTTACCTGGGCAAGAGGTAAGGGTTGGGGACTCACTGCAAAGGGGCACAGGAAACTGATAGAAATGTTTTAGATCTTGACTGTGATGGTGGTTGCATGGGTGTCTATATTTGACAAAACTCATCAAACTGTACACTTAAAATAGATGCATTTCCTTACATGTAAATTACACCTCAATAAAGTTAATTTTTTAAAATCCATCTTTAGTTCCAGTGATTCAAGAAGAAATCCATTTGAAACAAACAAAAAAAATGTTTAAATAGATTTCTGTTTAAAATAGTCATGGATCAAAAAGCAACATACAAATATAAACATAAAACAAAGACTACTTAAAAGCAAGGATTCAAAAACTCTGGCCCTTAATTTGATTAACCTAGGAAATAAATATGAAGAGATAATATCCTTATTTATGTCTAGTATTACAAAAAGCACAACATACATCTAAAGGGCTATACTGGCAAAATTCTCAAAACAAGACTGAAATGTTATTCCACAGACTCTCTTTCCCTCCACTGTGCCTCTCTGTTGCCAGATCCCCTCTCCTTTTCTGTCTCTGACTGTAACTGACCATAAACAAATTGAAATATTCTACTTTAACACAAATAATTAGTTCTTGTTCTTTAAACAGTGAACATATATAGTTTTTACTTTAAAAATCGAAACTTTATGTTTTACTTATGTAGTCTGGCTCATTTTGATCTATATGTATAGTGAAAATAGCCCCAAAAATAGTGTCATCGACAACATTCTTTGAACCAGTAAAAATATCTGACTTCACATTTTATAAGTACTACTTACCACCTTACTTTTGATCTATAAATTTTACTCATTTAAGTGATACTTACTATTATTATAATTTGATATATCTACAGTTTATGGATATTATGAGAAAAACTATGCATCATGCAAAGCTAAAGAAAAAACAAATGCTTCTTGTAACAACGGTGTCATATATCAAACATATAAGGAAAAGCTAAATATTCAACAGCTATAAAAATATCAGCTTGATTTAATGCATTCCAAATATGGATGGGCTCCTTTTCTATTTTGGTTTTAACCATGTAATTTTACTTCCACTCCACTAACAACTGAACACATCAGATTAAGCCAATCATAAATCTAGTTAATGTCTAATTATGTAACACATTTCTATTACCATTAAACAGAATGGTAGCCATCAAAGAGCAGATACTCTTAGAACAATTCCATTATAATCAGAAGAGTCAGCACTGAATATAATTGTTCTAGTGCCCTATAATTAGGAAAGAGAAAGTATTTCATTGTAAGAACATGGATTCCAACTGTTACATACCAGTTCAGACGTTACCTAACAAACTACCATGTTTGATTTTTACTAATCATAAAAGGAGGTAGTTTGTGTAAAAAAAAAAAAAAATTTCACACATATCAACTGCTTATCTTGACTAAACTCAGACTCCTTACTAAGACATTATCATTTCCTTCTATTAACAGAGATAACATTTTACATCAGTGTGTTATACCTAAGTTTCATTTTGGCTGTACAGTCGTTTTTCTGAACTCTTACATTTTTGTGACATTCCTTAAGCAAGTTAATCAAGACGTTGCATTCTTCAGTGTGCAAGTGTGGAGATAAGTCAGGATGCATCTTTAGGAGATGATGATGGATCACAGCAGTGCAACCTGTGGATACAAGAGTGTCTTGAATATGCATGAATACATTTGTTATGCCACCTAAAAGTATCTTCAGTAAGAACCTTCAGTGACCTTTATCAGAGAAGTATGTTAACCACTAACCAGCTGTGTGACCTCAGGCAAATTATTAAACTTGAGCCAAAGCTTTCTAAATTCAATGATTTAACATATTCAGCAAGTTATCAGTAGTGTTTAGAGAACCTGCAGGTTCAGGAGAAAAGCAGGAAGCCTCAAGAGACCCAATCCCAGAAACAAGTGCTAAAGCAGAAATAGCTTGCTTATATTAATAAGTGTGACTTCAAATATTTTTGCCACATTCCCGAAATTAACAACTCATTTTGTTCAGATTTTTTAAGAGAATTGGCTTATTATTTTAAAATGTATATTATTCTGAGGGTTAAGGGGTCATTAGTCTCACATTAGTGTGAATATAGATTGCTTTTTTCTTAATAGCTGGCTGAAAAAAAAACTAAACAATGAAATGACACCAGAAGTTGTGAAAAAAATTTCAAATTTAACAGATATAGCCAAAAAACTAATTATTACACTGAAAACATGCAGCTGCAATCTCTGAACTTAAGCTTAACTGGTTCATTCACAAAGTGGAAAATTAGCAGCCAAGGTCAAAGGAAAAACATTATGGGCAACTGTTCTTTTTTTTTTTTTTTTGGTAGTCAGAGGTCTTGCAAGTTGCCCAGGCTGGTTCCAAACTCCTCTCAAGTGATCCTCAGCCTCCCAAAGTGTTGGGATAGCCATGAGCTACCGTGCCCCACCTGGGTTTAACCTATTTTTTCTAACTCAGAAATGATTACCAAAAGAAAGAACCTACCAGTTGCTTTCATTTTTTAAAAGCTCCAAATAGAAAACAGGAACCAGCTCACATCCATTACGATGGCTAATGCTGAAAAAACCCTGAAAGTAACAAATGCTAAAGAAGATGTGGAGAAACTGAAATTCTTGTGCACTGTTGGCGGGCATGTAAACTGGGATAGTCACTGTGGAAACCAGTATAGCAGTTCCCAAAAAATTAAAAATGAAGTTACCATATGATCCAACAATTCCACTTCTGGCTATATTCTCAAAAGAATTCAATGCAGGATTTTGAAGAGATATTTGAACACTCATGTTCACAGCATATTATTCATAATAATTAAAACATGGAAGCAACCCAAGAGCCCAACAGATGAAGGGATTAGCACAATGTGGTATATACATACAATGGAATACTATTCAGCCTTAAAATGGAAGGAAATTCTGACATATGCTACAACATGGATGAACTGTGAGGACATTCTGAGTGAAATAAGCCAGTCAAAAAACATAAATAGGCCAGGCGCGGTGGCTCAAGCCTGTAATCCCAGCACTTTGGGAGGCCGAGACGGGCGGATCATGAGGTCAGGAGATCGAGACCATCCTGGCTAATCCAGTGAAACCCCGTCTCTACTAAGAAATACAAAAAACAAGCCGGGCGAGGTGGTGGGCGCCTGGGTCCCAGCTACTCGGGAGGCTGAGGCAGGAGAATGGCCTAAACCTGGGAGGTGGAGCTTGCAGTGAGCTGAGATCTGGCCACTGTACTCCAGCCTGGGCAACAGAGCGAGACTCCGTCTCAAAAAAAAAAAAAAAAAACATATATATAGGGTTCAACATACGCAAAATAAATGTGATTCACCACACAAACAGAATTAAACAGAAAAACCACGCGATTATCTCAATAGAGAAAAGCCTTTGATAAAATCCAACATCCCTTCATGATAAATACCCTCAACAAACTAGGCACTGAAGAGTACACCTCAAAATAGTAAGAGCTATCTATGACAAACTCACAGCCAAAATCATACTGAACAGGCAAAGATGGAAGCATTTCCCTCGAGGATCGGAACAAGGGAACAGGATACCCACTCTCACCACTCCTATTCAACACAGCACTGAAGTCCCAGCTTATAATAAATAAATTATTTATTATACATAAATAGCCTTATTTATTCCAAGAGAAATAAAAGGCATCCAAATAAGAAAAGAAGTCAAACTGTCTCTCTTCACTGATGATGTGATTCCATACCCAGAAAACCCTCAAGACTCTGCCAAATGACTTGAGTAGTTTCAGGATACAAGATCAACATGGAAAAATCAGTAGCATGTCTATACACTAATAACTTTCAACCTGAGAGCCAAATCAAGAAAGCAATCCCATTTTCAACTGCCACCAAAAAAATAAAATACCTAGGAATACATCTAACCAAGGAGGTTAAAGATTTCTACAGGAAGAACTACAAAATACTGCTGAAAGAAATCACAGATGACACAAATGGAAAAATATTCCGTGCTCATGGATTGGGGAAATCAGTATCATAAAATGGCCATATTGCCCAAAGCAATCTACAGATTCAACACTATTCCTATCAAACAACCAATGGCATTTTTTCTCAGAATCAGAAAATGCTATCCTAAAATTCATATGGAACCAAAAAGGGGCTCAAATAGCCAAAAGAATCCTAGGCAAAAAGAACAAAAACCAAAGGTATCACATTACCCTACTTCAGACTAAGGCTACAATAACTAAATCAGCATGCTTCTCCTACAAAAACACACACATGGAGCAATGGAACAGAACAGCCCAGAAATAAAGCCACACACCTTCTGATCTTTGATAAAGTCAACAAAAAGAAGCAATGGCAAAAGGACTTCTCATTCAACAAATGGTGCTGGGATAGTTGGCTAGCTATATGCAGAAGAATAAAAGTACACCCCTACCTTTCATCATACATAAAAAATAACTCTAGATAGATTAAAGATTTACATAGAATGCCTCAAACTATAAGAATCCTAGAAGAAAACCCAGGAAACACCATTCTGGACATTCACCTTAGGAAAGAATTAGGACTAAGTACTCAAAAGCAATTATAAGAAAAACTGAAACCTAATTAAAGATCTCAAAACAGGAAAAGAAACTATGAATAGAATAAACATAACCTACAGAATGGGAGAAAATATTCACAAACTATGCATCCAGCAAAGGTCTAATATCCAGAATCTATAAGGAAATTAATTCAACAAGCAAAAAATAAATAATCCCATTAAAAAGAGGGCAAAAGGCCGGGCGCGGTGGCTCACATATGTAATCCTAGCACTTTGGGAGGCTGAGGCAGGCAGATCACAAGGTTAAGAGTTCGAGACCAGCCTGGCCAATATGGTGAAACCCCATCTCTACTAAAGATACAAAAATCAGCGGGGCATGGTGGCGGGCGCCTGTAGTCCCAGATACTTGGGAGGCTGAGGCAAGAGAATGGCTTGAACCCGGGAGGCAGAGGTTGCAGTGAGCCAAGATGGCACCACTGCACTCCCGCCTAGGCGACAGAGCGAGACTCCATCTCAAAAAACAAAACAAATAAACAACAACAACAAAAAGTGGGCAAAAGACATGAACAGCCACTTCTCAAAAAGACATACAAGTGGCCAAAAAACATGAAAAAATGCTCAACATCACTAATCATCAGAGAAATGCAAATCAAAACCATAATGAGATACCACCTCACATCAGTCAGAATGGCTATTACTAAAAGTCAAAAAAACACAGATGCTGGGGGAGGCTGTGAGAAAAGAGAATGCTTATACACTGTTGTGAGAATGTCAATTAGTTCACCCACTGTGGAAAGCAGTCTGGAGATTTCTCAAAGAATTTAAAACACCTACCACTTGATCCAGCAATTCCATTACTGGGTATATAGCCAAAAGAAAATAACCGTTCCACAAAAAGAGAAACATGCACTCATATGTTCTTTATAGTTCTATTCACAATAGCAAAGACATGGAACCAACCTAAGTGTCTATCAGCAGTGGACTGGATAAAGAAAATGTGATACATATACACCATGGAATACTAAACAGCCATAAAAAAGAATGAAATCATGTCCTTTGCAGCAACATGGATGCAGTTGGAGGTCATTATCATAAGTGAATTAATGCAGCAACGGAAAGCCAAATATGGCATATTCTCACTTGTAAGTGGGAGCTAAACACTGGATACTCACAAACATAAAGATGGCAACAGAAGACACTGGGAACTAACAGAGGGTGGAAGGAGGGTAAGGGCTGAAAAACTGTTAGGTACTATGCTCACTTACCTGCATGACGGGATCAACTGTACCCCAAACCTCAGCATCACCCAATGCACCCATGTAAGAAACCTGCACATTACTTACCCCCAAAATCTGAAATAAAAGTTTGAAACTATACATTTTTTGACAGGCAAGTATTTTAACATTCCACTTACATGAGGCACCTAAAGTAGTCAAAATCAAAGAGACAGAAAGTGGAATGGTGGTTACCAGAGGGAGGTGGAAGGGCAGGAGGAGAAGAATGGGTAGTTACTGTTTAATGGGCAGAAAGTTTTACAAGATAAAAAATATTATGAAGACAGACGGTGGTGATGGTTGCACAACATTATTAATGTATTTGATACCATTGAACTGTGCATTTAAATGGTTAAGATGGTAAATTTTATGTGTATTTCACATACAAATTTTATGGTAGGTAAATTACACCTCAAGCTGTTAAAAAAAAAATTGTGAGAAATTCAAACTGTCCATCCACCTGCCACTCAACAAAAACAAAAAATTATCTGAACAAATAATTCCAAAGGATTACAGCATGGCTACTATTTCAATTGCAACTTATAAAAATGTAGTAGGTCCCTGTTCTATTCAGTAACTACTAAACACACACACACAGCTGAAGACCACAAATAAAGCCACTGCACCCAGCTAAGTATTTATTTGCAATGAAAAAAATGCAGCCAAGCTCAAATTGTTTGCCTGCCACTGACTCCAAGATCCTTCCAATGACATCTATTTTTTGCCTTAGAAAAATTAAGTTTCATACAGTTCAGCAATTTAAGTCATCTAATATCATACCAATATTATGCACCTACATTTATGTGAAGTGTTAGTTATCTGGTTTCTGCCTTATTTTTTATAGGCCGGGCGCGGTGGCTCACACCCGTAATCTCAGCACTTTGGGAGGCTGAGGCAGGTGGATCACCTGAGGTCAGGAGTTCAAGACTAACCGGGCCAACATGCCGAAACCCCATCTCTACTAAAAATTAAAAAAATTAGCCCGGCGTGGTGGCGGGCGCCTGTAATCCCAGCTACTTGGGAGGCTGAGGCAGGAGAATCGCTTGAACCTGGGAGGCAAGGTTGCAGTGAGCCAAGATGGCACCACTGAACTCCAGCCTGGGTAACAGAGCAAGAGTCCATCTCAAAAACAACAACAACAGAAAACAAACACTGGTTTAATCACTAGAAAATGTCTCTAACATTTTCTAAATGTATTTGACAAAATATTTTTGCACTTTTCTATCAACCGGCACTCAAATGTGTGCCTTTACAATACAGAAACAAGCTTATGATGTACCGAAATGACTTCTTTAATTGACAAATACCTGGGAAGACACTGACTGAGATAATATTAACAGACGCAAAGATGTATATAAGCCTAAGTACATAAAATGGTATATATTTTCCTCCCTCTATAACAAGTTTACCTCAAATACGTATGCTATTGTCGATCTGGGTGGTGTACCAATAAAACGTCTTCCCTTCTAATTCTCATTATTTAGTTTTACTTTTAATTGACAAATAATAATTGTATATATTTATGAGGCCCTTCTGCTTTCTTAGCTTAGATGACTATGTCAAAGAATAAAATGGTTTAATTTCATTTCCTTTTCCTATTCTTGGTAAGAAAGTACTACTTAACCTAAAGCTCTGAACACTCACCTTATCCCTCATCCAACAGATTCCCTGCTTTCCCTGTCACTTCTTTCTTTCTTCTGCCATATATTTTTAGCTGGATAGGCTCTTCCTCCCCCTGCCTTCTATATACCCGTCACCTATGCTGCCTTCCATCCACTTTGTGTCACTTGGTGCATACACAGATGTACTGCTGTATTCTGGGGTATAATACATGAGGTACAACTGTAAAACAATGGCAATGTTCTCTCAGAACACATGGAATTAAGTGCGGATGTCTTCCAGTACTCACCTTTAAAAGACTATTCTAGTAACACAATTTAACTCAAAATACATTTTACGAACTGAAGAAAAGCTAAATATGTATTCCATACTCTAATTCTTAAAATTTCTTCAAACTCATAAGAAGGTATCATTATTAGTTTAGAAAATAATTTGTTGAACACTTGCCACGTGCTAAGCACAAGTCTTATAATGCAACAACCCTATGAAACAGGTAGCCTTTTAAATTCAGATGAACCATGAGAAATTGTCTTTTCACAGGTCAAAATATGCACTGCTCACATTTTCATAGAGAAACTAAGCCCCAGGTCACACAGCAGTTAGCTGCAAAGTTACAACCCAACATAATCTCTAACCATGACAGATTTTTAATCCATGTTCAAAATAGGAGAGGCATGCCTTCATAGCAGTTTGTGAATGAAATAAATTCAAATGGAAAAAACTATTCCCAAAGAGCTTCTAACTGACTACAAGTTCAACAGGTAGTCATTCTAGGCCCAAGTTCCAAAGCAGCCAACATATTATTCTGTAAGTGTGGAAATAGTGAGTCTGTCAAGACACACACAAAAAGAGAAGAGTATTGTATTTGTCATTAGTCAGCTACTCATAAGTTATGTCATTTTGGTTACTAATCTGAGAGCTGAGTCTCTCTTCCATAAAATGGAATTTGCTCTTGACCTATATCTCAGTGATGGCATGGGTTTAAAATAACTTATGTGAAGCTGGAAGCAGTGGCTCATGCCTGTAATCTCAGAACTTTGGGAGGCCAAATCACTTGAGGTCAGGAGTTCAAGACCAGCCTGGCCAACATGGTGAAACCCAGTCTCCACTAAAAATACAAAAATTTGCTGTGTGTGGTGGTGGGGGCCTGTAATCCCAGCTACTTGCGAGGCTGAGGCAGGGGAATCGCTTGAGCCCTGAAGGCAGAGGTTGCAGTGAGCCGAGATGGCACCACCTGCACTCCAGCCTGGGCGACAGAGTGAGACTCCATCTCAACAAATAATAATTACAGGCCGGGCGCGGTGGCTCACGCCTGTAATCCCAGCACTTTCGGAGGTCGAGGCGGGCGGATCACAAGGTCAGGAGATCGAGACCACGGTGAAACCCCGTCTCTACTAAAAATACAAAAAAGAAGAAGGGCGCCGTGGCGGGCACCTGTAGTCCCAGCTACTCGGGAGGCTGAGGCAGGAGAATGGCGGGAACCCGGGAGGCGGAGCTTGCAGTGAGCAGAGATCTCGCCACTGCACTCCAGCCTGGTGGACAGAGCGAGACTCCGTCTCAAAAAAACAAAACAAAAACAACAACAAAAAATAATAATAATAATAATTACAAACATCAGCAGTATGATGGAAACGAGAGTGAAAGAACATAAGACCTCGTTCTTGGATGTTTCCAGTGAAATAGAGAGAGAGGGATAAATTCCATTCAAACTGTTATTATTTGAATAGAGTAATATTTAATTCCAGTGCAGACCCCATGCCAGGCTGCTCCTGGGAGCGACCCCAGGGGCTGCCTGCGGAGAAAGGCATAACTACTCTGACTTCCACCAAAGAGTCTGTCAGTCTCATCTTTACACTGGCATTTGAGAAAACATCAAAAGGGTAAATTTGTCACGATTTCACCACCTCCCTCCTCAATCCAGCCCCATCCACTGTGTGTATGCACACGATACCAAACAGTCCACTGAAATCCCTTAAAATTTTCAGCTGTCAAATGTAGTTTGATAGCTAAGGGGCCCATAAGGGCAATTTTAACTTTTCCTGGGGAGTAAGCTGAGAGGGTAGAAGCGGTAGGGTACTCTTAGTGAAGGTATAAAAAATTATAGCTTTATTTTACTCACTCCTTCAACCTTAGTCTACCGACTGAGGTACAATTTTCCTCAAGAGCAGTCTAAGACAGATTTCAACCACCAGGTGGCACAATTTTAGAAAATAAATCAAGAGCGCTGTATTAACTCTAGTATAAAGAAAACGGGTAAGCATTCTAGCAAATCTATAATCACAAGGAAGAACCCTGTATTTTAATGCCAGTTGGCTTTTCTTTAGAAAGATTTTCCTACTGTGCGGCTGTACGGGAAATTTACACTACAGTTGTAATTTCTAATGTTATTGCAAAACATGCAAAAAACAAGGCCAGAAAAGTCTGTTGTTCACGGTCTGAAGAATCTGTTCTCCAGAAAAAAACTGTAAACACTCCGCTTTCTAAAATACATTTTTTTAGGCTGGGCGCAGTGGCTCACGCCTGTAATCCCAGCACTTTGGGAGGCCGAGGTGGGCAGATCACTTGAGGTCAAGACCAGCCTGGCCAACATGGTGAATCCCCGTCTCTACTAAAAATACAAAAATTAGCCGGGCGTGGCCTGTAACCCTAGCTACTCGGGAGGTTGAGGCACGAGAATCACTTGAACCCGGGAGGTGGGGGTTGCATTGAGCCGAGATCGCGCCATTGCACTCCAGCCTGGGCGACAGAGCAAGACGCCGTCTCAAAATAAAAATAAAAAATAAAAATATATAAAAATAAAGAACATTAAACATTTTTAAAGCCTACATTTCGGCCCTGGTATTAGTTAAATAATTATTTTTCAACTTTTCAAACTATGAGCCATACTGCAGCAGAGGTAGCAGACACAGTCAGGGACTGCCTCCCCTGCCCACTTCCACTTATCACAGCGACTTCTCACAGAACCAATTCTGAACCGATACCACCAAGAATGTGACTGGCGCTAGTACTGTAGACCCCATGCCAGGCTGCTTCTGAGACGGACCCCGGGGGCTGCCTGGGGAGAAGGGCTTAACTACTCTGACTTCCACCAAAGAGTTTCTCAGTGAAAGCGACCTCGCAGCTTTCCCTGAATAAACATTACCAGGACTTAACAAGGTGCCGAGCACTCTGCCAAAATCATGTGAATTTCAGAGGGAAATACTAGTTCATACATCTCAAGGAACGCACAGGCTCGTGAGGGAGCATTCTTACAAATGCACGTGGTAAATGCCCAATCCATGTTCGCTAAATGTCAGAAACTGACAACTAGTTCAGACCTCAACGCAGCAGGAAAAGGATGAAAAAAAACTCATTTTAAATCAACTAAACAAGTGCAAAAGGCATGCATATACAGGAGAGGAGATACGAATGGCATCACAACACAATTTCTTTGCCATCGAAAACTTCCATGCCTTTAAGGTTTTCAATGAAGACTTCCAAAACTGATTTATTTAAGACTCTACATAAAACGCCTGATCTTTAAACCCAAGAAAAGAAAGGTGAGTGTATTACTTTCCTTGGGGGGGGAGGAGGTACTAAAAGGGAAAAAAGAGTAAAGTGTACTGACCGCCACAGGGCACTGCAGCTGAGACGTGCTTGAACGGCGCCCGTTTTCTACCTGCAAATTCTCAACTGCTAGATAAACAACAACAACACTTTACTGGGCGCTCGTCGTGTCCAACCCTGCGTTGAGGGCTCCATTCCTCAAGGCTCATTTTACAGGCGAGGAAGCCCCAGCTCCGGGAGGAAAGGAGCCCGCCCAAGGTCACTAGCCAGTGAGTGGCGAGCGGATTGCAACCCCGAGCGACGCCCAAGGCCGCTCTCAGCCACCAGCACGTTCCAGCTAGCGCCCAGCCATCTCACTCGCAGCCTCCCCAGCGCAGCAGCCCGGCTATGGGCCTGCGGCAGTCGGGTCTTCCGGGTCCCCATCTCCTGGGGCCGACTGGCAGCAGGAAGGGACTCGGCGGGACGCGCTGTCAGGGAACCTGAGGAGGGACAACGGACAGCGCTCGCAACGGCCCGGACTCCCAAGACTCACCGGACTCGCGGCCACACCGGGAGAACTGAAGCGGCAGTTACCAACGGAGACGCCCGACCCGAAGGCCGGCTGCCCGACACCGAAGGCCAGTGACGCCCTCCACCGCTCCACGGCGGTCCGGGCTCCCCGCCCCCGCTGCCCGAGGGCCCCGAGGCGCATGCGCCGCCTGGCCTGGACGGGCCCATTTCCGTCCGTCGTGGGGGGAGACACAGTGAGTCCACTGAGGCACGACAGCGTCTAAGTCACAAGCCGAGCACACAAGCCAGACCCTAACGGAGCCTATGTGTAAGTCCACTACTGGTGCAAGGCTGTATACTTCTAAGAACAGCCGCGCGGGCGCTCGGCGACCTTCGCTTCAGTCGCTCCCCCGTGCAGCCCCCTGTGCCCAAGACTGTTGCTTGCGCTCCGCTGGGCGGGGCTTGGAGGTGACGAGAACTGCAATTGGTGGCTTTGAAGGCGCGGCGGGCGGGAACAGCTGCCGAAGAGAGAGACTGAAGGAGATGTGGGCCGGTAAGAGAGCCCCGGGTGGCATTGGATCGGGCCCGGGAGGGTGTGGGGCCTTGAGGAAGCCAGATCCCAGGCCTCGGGGAGCGGCTTTTTCTTAATTGTCCTACGTTGTGAGGCTCAAGATTGGCGCTGGGGCTCGGGGCGGGGAACTACCATTCGGGCCGAGGTGAGGGGGCGATGACGCTGTGCCGCACGTGACGTCACCGCGCCCGCGGTGGGGCGCGTCGAGCCGTACGTAGGCACGCGACTGCGTCAGAGGCGGGCCGTGTGGTCATGTGACCAGGGGCTGCGCTCTCCGAGCGTGGGGTTACTTCCTGGCCCAGAGTTGCTTTTCTGTCACGTCGGCTTCCGTCGTTTTTCGTCCCTGTAGCCTCTTGCGTTGCACCTCGCGCTGCCTGTTGGAGCTCTGCAGAGGTGTGTGGCTACGGGAACGTTACTTAAAATGGATCTTTTTGATCATGCGTTCCACAGACCTTGAGTATCTACCGTATGCCAGGCACTAAAGCCCTAGGAAGTACAAAGAAAGTTTAAAAATGGGGCGGGGCGCGGTAGTTTACGCCTGTAATCCCAGCACTTTGGGAGGCCGAAGCGAGTGGATCACGAGGTCAGGAGTTCGAGACCAACCTGGCCAACATGGTGAAACCCCGTCTCTACTAGAAATAGAAAAATTAGCCGGACATGGTATCAGGTGCCTGCAATCCTAGCTATTTGGGAAGCTGAGGCAGGAGAAGCGCGTGAACCCGGGAGGCGGACGTTGCAGTGAGCTGAGATAGCGCCACTGCACTCCAGCCTGAGCGACAAAGCGAGACTCTGTCTCAAAAACAACAAAAAAAGGAAAGTTTAAAAATGGTCACAGGGGTAAACTTTACTAAAGGGATTTCCATCTTAATTGGTGAGATTGAGTGCGCTCTACCAAATTTCTTTAGACTGGCGTTCTGCAAACTTTACCCGGAATTAATCATCTGATGTACTTTTTAAAAGATGCTGAATCTCAAGCCCTCCTTGCGCCCTCCCCACAGTTTAATTTGATAGGGCTCAATATTCAATTTTAATAGCCTCGCCTCGCCTTTGTGTGTTTTGGTTTTTTGGGTTTTTTTTTTTTTTTTTTTGAGACAAGTCTTGCTCTGTCGCCCATGCTGGAGGGCAGTGGCGCGTTCTTGGCTCACTGCAACCTCCTCCTCCCGGATTCAAGCGGTTCTCCTGCCTCAGCCTCCCGAGTAGCTGGGACTACAGGTGTGCGTCACGACATCCGGCTAATTTTTGTATTTCTAGTAGAGACAGAGTTTCACCATGTTGGCCTGGGTGGTCTCGAACGCTGACCTCAAGTGATGCATGGTGCCGGGCGCGCTCCTGGCCCCTCGCCCCTGTTCTTAATGGGAGAGGTGTTGATTTGATGTTTCACTGACTGTTGAATCCCAGTTCACCCAGGTTGTTTCCTCAGGCATTCATTCCACAAGTATTTATCAAGGACGCAGTAGACTGTTCTTGGCTATAGTGACGCCTTTCCGGTCGAGGAGTATAACTGTGAATAAAAACATCGCCCTGCCCTGGAGCTCAATTTTAGAAACAAGAAAATTTAAAAAGATAATTTCAGATAGTTCCGTAAAGACAATTAGCAGTGGATGGCTTGGCGCAGGGGCTCACGCCTGTACTCCCAGCACTTTGGGAGGCCGAGGCGGGAGGATCACTTGAGATTGGGAGTTCAAGACCAGCCTGACCAACATGGTGAAACCCCATCTTTACTAAAAATAGAAAAGTTAGTTGGGTGTCATGGTGCACACCTGTAATCCCAGATACTCAGGAGGCTGAGGCAGGAGAATCATTTGAACCTGCAAGGCAGAGGCTGCAGTGAGCAGAAATCACGCCACTGCACTCCAGTGTGGGCAACCAAGCAAGGCTGCATCTAAACAAAAGGAAGAAAAAAAAAATTAGCAGTAGAGAGTGGGGAAGTAACTTTTGGTTGGGTGGTCAGGATAAGTCTGAGGAGAAACCATCTAAGCTAACACCTGAATGACAAGAAGTCACTGGAGAGAACATGTGCAGGAAGACCCTTCTAGGCAGCCGTAACTGCAGGCACAATGGTCCTTCCCCAGAGAGATTATTTAACTAAGAGACTAGTGTAGCTGGAAGCTCAGAAAATCAAGGAGAGGGAAGCGGGGGCCATGCAACACGGGGCCTTGTAGACCATGGTGAAGGCTTTAGATGGTCCAGTAACTACACAAAGAAACAAATCCGACTCCTGTTTCGTGATCCTGATTCTGTTCCTACGGCCTTAATTCAGTTATTTTTCTCTTTCTAAACTCCTAATCCTTCCTAATCCTTCCTCTTTGTCTTTGTTTTACTGTCATGTTCAGTATATTTTTAAAATACAGTCAACTATCTATTTCTTTTCAGAAGTAGACAAGGATAATTTTTCAGCTTTTAACAAATAAGGCACAGCCAGGACTCTTGTAGGAAGATACTTCTTTGTCCCTGGAATTCCCAAAGTTGTAAAGGAAACAGATAAGACTACAGGCTTGTGTCTTAAACACAGACACCCAAGGTCTATGTGTGCCTTCCTAGAAGATACACTGTTAAGGGACATTAAAGTATGCAGGTGGTACCCTGCATTGTTTAAAAATCACGTTTGCAGACCGCGCGTTGGCTCACACCTGTAATCCCAGCACTTTGGGAGGCCGAGGCGGGCAGATCACTTGAGGTCAGGAGTTTGAGACCAGCCTGGGCAACGTGGTGAAACCCTGTCTCTACTAAAGACACAAAAATTAGCCAGGTGTGGTGGTGCACATCTGTAGTCCCAGCTACTTGGGAGGCTGAGGCAGGAGAATCACTTGAACCAGGCGGGGGAGGTTGCAGTGAGCCGAGGTCGCACCACTGCACTCCAGCCTGGGTGACACAGTGAGACTCTATCTCGAATGAAAAATAAATATCACGTTTGTTTGTTTTTTTGTTCTGTATTTGAAGAGAGAGAGATGCTCACCGGTGTCCCCAAATAAAGTAGCAGAGGTGAGATCAGCTGTCAACATTGGCTCACAACTTCTGCCCAGAGGAAAAGAATAAAAGAGCTCAGAATCTTCCTTCCTTATTCCTTCAGCCGCTAGGTCATTCCTCTGGAGATTATACCCCTTGCCTATTGATGAGGGAGCCACACTGGATTTGGGGCTCGGGACCTTATAGACAGTTGAAGAATCTCACCTTCAGGCATGGGCAGGAGAAGTGAGGGAGGGAAGAGCTCTTTGTTCACAGGTAGTGCATTAAAGGACTAAGAGACAGCAATCCACTGCACCGCTAGCTCTTAGCATGTCCTGTGGACTCACAGATCCAACTGTTTATTCAGTATCTCCTTTGGACTCTCATCTTTATCTTAATATTAACAGATTGAGAACAGATTTCCAGAATTCCTGAGCTTTCTTCTGCCCCTGTCGTAGTCTTGACCATCTCAGCTAATAGTAACTTTGTCTTTTAGTTCCCTGGTAAAAACCTTGGTTTCATCTTTGGTTCTTTTCTTGATCTAACACCCCACATGTAATCCATCTAGAAACCCCGTGAGTTCCCTCTTAAAAGTGTATCCAGAATCTGACTTCTTCCCCTGCCTCACTAACCTCCAACCTCTGCCCTCGCCTCCTTACGCTGTGTTCTCAGTATAGTAGCCAGATTGATCCTGGCAGAAAAGCTAAACGAGAGCATGTCCTGCCTGTGCTCAGCACCTTGCAGAGTGAAAAAAGCAGTGATCCCTGCAGTGGCTTTCAGGGCCCTCCATGATCACTGACCTCACCTCCTTCTCTATGCCTCCTTCCTGTCTCTGCTGTCCCCTCACTGGAGGCCACCCTTCCCTGTTCCTTGAAGGCCCCAAGCAGGCTCTTGCCTCGGGACTTTTGCACATGCTGTTCCTTCTGCCTGGAAAGCTCTTCCACCACATGACTCCTTCTCCTGCAAGGACTGCCCCAAAGTCATATTCCCTATGAGGCCTACTTTCTCCAGCACTCCCACCCTCAACTCAGCCTGCCAAAATTATTTCATTTTCTCCAGCACTCCTCACTTTTAACATAGTTTGTGATTCCTCTGTTGTTTCTCTCTCCCCACTAGAATGGATGCACCATACTGGAACAGATGTTTGTCTTTTTGGCCGAAGATATATCTATCCCCAGTGCCTAGAAAAGTGCCTGGCATGCACAGGTCCTCAGTAAGGGGTTACATGAATCAATGAATGAATGAATGATTTATATATCATTGCTATCAAAACATCAAAATACTCTAGCCAGAAAAGGAGAGATAGCACTAATTTTTAAACTCTGAAACATTTAAATATACATTAAGGAGAAAATAATTAAATGCTCATGCTAAAACACTGCAGAATAGCTGAAAAAGTGTAAACATTTAGGTGTTTGACCTACAAATGAAAATCCCAGCTAAATATGCTGATGGCCAGGCGCGGTGGCTTATGCCTGTAATCCCAGCACTTTGGCAGGCTGAGGCGGGTGGATTGCGTAAGCCTAAGAGTTCAAGACCAACCTGGGCAATGTAGTGAGACCCTGTCTCTATTTTTCATACGTGTGTGTGTATGTGTAAATAAAAACAGACAAGTATTGTATTTGGTTAATACTTTGTTGTGCTGTTTTTGTTTTGTAAAAGCACCAAAGAGATGGATGAGACTGTTGCTGAGTTCATCAAGAGGACCATCTTGAAAATCCCCATGAATGAACTGACAACAATCCTGAAGGCCTGGGATTTTTTGTCTGAAAATCAACTGCAGACTGTAAATTTCCGGCAGAGAAAGGAATCTGTAGTTCAGCACTTGATCCGTCTGTGTGAGGTAACAGTGTTAAAAATGATGAATCTTGAACACAGTGATACCCCTTTGGGTTTTTCTTTCTTCTATTCCTTATCCCAAAAGAGATGTAAGGTAGCTGCTAAACTATTAGTGAAGTGATGAGGGCTATATACAGCTGCAGTGGAAATAAACCTAATTTTTAATTGACCTTTTCATCTTAAAAGAATGCTTACAAATCAGTAAGATGGAAAAAGTAAATATCATAGGAGAAGAAAAAACAGTACAAATTAAAATAATGAGCAGTGTTTTTTGCATTTTTTTTTAAAATCTATCAAATTATCAAGGAAGAAAAGACAGCAACACCCAAATGTATTGGCAGAGTTGTAAGGAAAGAGACCCTGTCTTTCATGTGTATTTATCTACTTAATTGCTTATTGTTTTAAACTGTTTTCAGACTATCAGAAAAGTTGCAAATATAGTTCAAATAATTTTCTTATTCCAATATACCCATCCCTCCTTCACTTCTATTTATTTATTTGTTTATTTTTGAGACAGTTTTGCTCTGTCATCCAGGCCAGAGTGCAATGGCAGAATCTCAGCTTACTACAACCTCTGCCTCCCAGGTTCTAGCGATTCTAGTGCCTCAGCCTCCTGAGTAGCTGGGACTACAGGCACACACCACCACACTCGCTAATTTTTGTATTTTCTATAGAGACGAGGTTTTGCCATCTTGGTCAGGTTGGTGTCGAACTCCTGACCTCAGGTGATCCGCTCACCTTGGCCTCCCAAAGTGCTGGGATTACAGGTGTGAGCCACCATGCTTGGCCTCCTTCGCTTTTAAATAAATATACTTTTTGACCTAGCATTTCTACTTACAGAAATTTATGATGAGAAAATAATAAAAAATAAGGAGGTATGTATAAATATTATAATTGATAAATATTTAGTTCTATAAATCAAGATGCACTGTAGCATTGTTTTAAAAACAAAACACGTTCACATAAAGATGTGTGTACTAATGTTCACAGCAACATTATTCATAAAAGCCACAAACTGGAAACAACCCAAATGTCCATCAGCAGGTAAAGAAATGAACAGATTGTGATGTATCCATACAGTGGATATACTCAGCAATAAAAAGGAATGAAGTATTCATAGATGCTAACATATGGATGGATATGAAAATAATTGTACTGAGTAAAAGCCAGACCAAAATATGAGTACATACTTATGTTAACATTCATATAAACCTCTAGAAAATGTAAACAAATCTGTAATGACAGAAAGCAGATCAGCGTTCGCCTTAGGACTAAGGCTTGGGAGGTAGAGACATGGGAACCAAGAAGAGTGGAAGGAAGTGGGCGGTGATAAGAAAGGGACACAAGATTGGACTCAGTGGCTCCTGCCTGGAATCCCAGCACTTTGGAAGGCCAAGGCAGGCAGATCATTTGGG
This sequence comes from Colobus angolensis palliatus, assembly GCF_000951035.1. Taxonomy (NCBI): domain Eukaryota; kingdom Metazoa; phylum Chordata; class Mammalia; order Primates; family Cercopithecidae; genus Colobus; species Colobus angolensis. Next base: position 2,966,130 of record NW_012115233.1, read on the forward strand.
GTTAGGAGAGCAGCTGGCCAACATAGAGAAACCCCTTCTCTACTAAAGATACAAAAATTAGCTGGGCGTGGTGGCGCACACCTGTAATCCCAACTCCTCAGGAGGTTGAGGCAGGAGCATCACTTGAACCTGGGAGACAAGGTTGCAGTGAGCTAAGAGTGCACCTTTGTACTCCTGCCTGGGCAATAGAGCAAGACTCTGTCTCAAAAAAAAAAAGAGAGACACGAGAAAATTTGGGAGGCAGTGCTGGTGGATATTGTCACTATCTTGACTGTGGTAATGGTTTTGTGTGTATATTCATAAGTCAAAATGTATCAAATTGTATAAATATATTTAAAATATATTTTTAAACAGTTTAATGGATGATAATTATACTTCAATAAAGTTAATTTTGTAAAAATCAAAAAGTTAACAGTGATGAATGAGGAATAAATTATGAGAGAAGGTTGTGAATGCCTGGGCTAAGACATGAATCAGTAAGAATGTCCGTTGGTTAACAGGAGAACAGATTGGAGACAGTTTGTCAGTAAAATACTGAGAATGTACTAATAGTCTGTTCTAACCAATCCTAAAATGTGTTTTAAATGGGATAGAACCAAACCTGTCAACCACGGTTACTAAATAATTTGTTCTCTCTTTTAGGAAAAGCGTGCAAGTCTCAATGACGCTGCCCTGTTAGACATCATTTGTAAGTTTTAGTGATTGGTATTTACACTTAACTGATCAGTTTCATCAGAGGCAATTTTGTCACCCAGGCTGGATTGCTTTAACGCCATCTCAGCTCACTGCGACCTCTGCCTCCTGGATTCAGGTGATCCTCCAACCTCAGCCTCCCAAGTAGCTGGGACTATAGGAGTGCACCACCATGTGTGGCTAACTTTTTGTACTTTTTGCCACGAGGTTTTGCCATGTTGCCCTGGCTGGTCTCCAGCTCCTGGGCTCAAGTGTTCCTCCTTCCTCAGCCTCCCAAAGTGCTGGGATTATAGGGGTGAACCGCTGTACTTGTCGCAGAAGCAATTTTGTATATAAGGCCTCAGATCCTAGAGTTGAGGAGACCTTGTTTCAAATCCCAGTATGTCACTCAGCTGTATGTTCTTTGACAAGTTGCATCACCTTTCTGAGCCTCAGACTTCAAGCAGAGATAATAGTACAGTATCTACTTCACAAGATTCTTGTTAGGATTAAATGAGGTAGAGCCTGAGAAGCTGTTAGCATGGTAACTAGCAAAAGTAAATGTTAGGCTTTGTATTACTCAGGTTGCCAACTTACAACAGCTCAACTTAAAATTTTTCAACTAGTATGAAAGCAGCAGACATTCAACAGAAACCATACTTTGAGTTCACATATGACCATTCTTTTCTCACTTTCAATACAGTATTTAGTAAATTACATGAGGTATGCAACAGTTTATGATAGAAGACTCTTGGATGATTTTGCTCAACTATAGGCTATAAGTGCTCTGAGCACACATAAAGTAGGCTAGGCTAAGCTAAGCTTTATGAAGGTTAGGTGGATTATTTTCACCTCAAGGTGGATTTATCAGGCATAGCCCCATCATAAGTCAAGAAGCATCTGTATTATTACTATAGGATTTGAAAATAACTTTCTGAAAATTTGTTCTTATTACAGTGTAGCTTCTCACCTCTCCTCCCTTCCATTTCATTGATTTTTGTCTCGCTTTCCTGTCTATACTTTTTCAAGATGTCTATTTTTTTAATCAGAAGGCAGCATAATGTAGGGGCTGAGAACACAGGCCCTGGGGCCAGATTTCTTGGGTTCATTTCATGGCTCCATTACTGCCTCCCTGTGAGCCCTGTAGGAAGTTGGTTAACATCTCTGTGGCATACCAACATCTCTGGTATTATCATTTGATCCATCTGTATAATAGTGATAATATTACATAAGGTTATGGTGAGAATTAAATAAGAGTACAAGTTAAATACTTAGAGCCTGGTATTAACTAACTGCAATCATTATGTATTAGCTGTTTTCTATAAGTGTAACAGAAATTATCTTTATTAATACTTTGCTCCAACTCATGGCATGCTCTAATTCATGCTATTGCTGAATTTAGAGCATCTGCCTGTGATTTAGTTTATCTCATTTTCAGTGGTTGGATTCTCTCAGGCATAAAAGGTGGATCCACACCATTCCCATTTCTCATACATTCATTCAAAAATTCATTAAGCACCTGGCTGGACACAGTGGCTCACACCAGCACTTTAGGAGACCAAGGCAGGTGGATCACCTGAGGTCAGAAGTTGGAGACCAGCCTGGCCACTATGGTGAAACCCCATCTCTACTAAAAATACAAAAAATTAGCCAGGCGTGGTGGCAGGTACCTGCAATCTGCTACTCAGGAGGCTGAGGCAGGAGAATCGCTTGAACCCAGGAGACAAGAGGTTGCAGTGAGCCAAGATCGTACCACTGCACTCCAGCCTGGCGACACCAGGAGACTGTGTCTCAAAAAAAAAGAAAAAGAAAAGAAAACTTGGAAACCTGGTCTGAGGTCCAGAGACACAGACAGGTCAGTGCAGAGAGAGTTTTAAGCCAGAAGGATGAAGGGATATGGTTGAACTTGCTAACTTCCTAGATCCATTTCCACTCCAAGATACTCCAAGTTTGTAACTCCTGAAAGGTGTTTTCTGTCATATACTTAGTCATTCATTCATTCATCAAACATATACTGACGCCTGTTGTGGTGGTGTGGGACACCTGGGAGGCTGAGGCAGGAGGATCACTTGAGCCGCGAATTCAAGTCTAGCCCAGTTAACGTAGTGAGACCCTGTCTCTTAGAAAAACAAAACAAATACTGAGTGCTTGCTTTATGCCACACAATTTAGACCCGGGACTACAACAGTTAACAGGTCCCTCATTTCCATCAGTCTAATTGGCAAGACAGGCAGTGTACAAATGACCATCTAAATAAATAATGTGGCCGGGCACAGTGGCTCATGCCTGTAATCCCAGCACTTTGGGAGGCCTTGGCGGGTGGATCACCTGAGGTCAGGAGTTTGAGACCAGCCTGGCCAAGATCACATCACTGCACTCCAGCCTTGGCGACTGAGCAAGACTCCATCTCAAAAAAAAAAAAAAGAGACTGGGCGCAGTGTCTCACATCTGTAATCCCAGCACTTTGGGAGGCCTTGGCGTGTGGATCACCTGAGGTCAGGAGTTCAAAACCAGCCTGGCCAACGTGGTGAAACCCTGTCTATATTAAAAATGCAAAAATTAGTTGGGTGTGGTGGCAAGCACCTGTAGTTCCAGCTACTCAAGAAGCTGAGGTAGGAGAATTGCTTGAACCCAGGAGATGGAAGTTGCAGTGAGCTGAGATCACGCCACTGCACTACAGCATGGGCGATAGAGCAAGACTCCATCTCAAAAAAGAAAGAAAGAAAGGAAGAGGGCCGGGCACGGTGGCTCAAGCCTGTAATCCCAGCACTTTGGGAGGCCGAGACGGGCGGAT
>NW_012115233.1:2969645-2986801 GCF_000951035.1 Colobus angolensis palliatus
TGCCTGTAATCCCAGCACTTTGGGAGGCCTTGGCGGGTGGATCACCTGAGGTCAGGAGTTTGAGACCAGCCTGGCCAACATGGTGAAACCCTGTCTGTACTGAAAATACAAAAAATTAGCCGGGTGTTGTGGCAGGCGTGTGTCATCCCAGCTACTCGGGAGGCTGAAGCAGGAGAATCACTTGAACCTGGGAGGCGGAGGTTGCAGTGAGCTGAGATTGCACCATTGCACTCCAGCCTGGGCAACAAAGAGTGAAACTCTGTCTCAAAAAATAAAAATAATAATAATACATATATACATACATACGTAATGTGTCATCAGGTAGTGATGAGTCCTCCGACGGGAACTGGGAACTAACGGAAAGCGTTTGGGGTAGGGTGATCAGCGTGGGGACTACTATGAGTAGAGAGCAGAATGAGGTGGGGAGTGGGGTGTGTAAGGAGCTAGGAAAAGAGGCTCCAGGCAGAGGAACAGCTGGCTCAAATGTGGGTCCTGTGGGGCACAGCATTCCCTGTCGTGCCAGATTAATGTATATTCCGTGGGGCAGGCTTATGTAGAAATAGAATAAATGGGCTAACAGAATAAATACCAAAACTCAACTGTATCATCTAAGTCGGTTGAATTGAGTAATTATGATTTGCTTTATTTATATGAAGTAAATTTAATCCATATAAAGTTTATATTTTGAACACACATCTGTATAACCCAATTTATGAATTACTGTTTTCCCAAGTTTTATAGTATAGAAATATCTATAAGCATATTAGTTCAAAGTTCTATGATATGCTAGTGGTAAACCTTTCTTCCCTCTCTCAGATACACAATTTCATCAGCACCAGAAAGTTTGGGATGTTTTTCAGATGAGTAAAGGACCAGGTAATATTTTCTGTTTACAATTGTACATTTGTATTTGATAGTTTGGCTTGGACTCAGGAGGCAGAGGTTACAGTGAGCTGAGATTGCACCACTGTACTCCAGCCTGGGTGACAGAGCGAGACTCCATATCAAAAAAAAAAAAAAAAAGAATAGCAGTATGTTCCTCATTTCTTTAAAAATGAGGTGATTATTTATTACTTATGGAAAATGAGAAACATATTTCTTGGTGCCATGTCAGAAGTACTAGCAGCATTTGTTTGATTTGATCATTATTACTGTGGAATTATACAAAATGCTTAGTTTCATGGTACTTTACAAATGTATTTACTGAAGACATTGTAGCTCTTTTGATTTTTCTTTATTTTTTTTCACTTTGGCAGGTGAAGATGTTGACCTTTTTGATATGAAACAATTCAAAAATTCATTTAAGAAAATTCTTCAGAGAGCATTAAAAAATGTAAGAATAAAATTCATCTTTTACATAAAATTCAATGTCATAACATCTATGCACTGAAAATTTGCTACTATCTTAGTTTTTTTTTTATTTGTAAGAAATTCAGTTAGTAACAGTTCATACTGTTCTACTCCATATCAAAAACACACTATAAATATAAAAACTTCCCTTTCCTCTCTCCTGTCCATTCAGGGCCTGAGGCTGCTTTTTCCGGAGGAGCTCAGTCCAACAGAGCTCTCTACAGTGATGGAAATGCTCTGTATTGGCATTGTTCAGTTCAGCCACATGTAGCTGCTGAGCACTTGAGGCTAGTGTGACTGAGCAGCTGAAATTTTAATCTTTTTTTTTTTTCTTGAGACAGAGACTCTGTTGCCCAGGCTGAAGTACAGTGGCGAGATCTCGGCTCACTGCAGCTGCCTCCTGGGTTCAAGCAATTATTCTGCCTCAGCCTCTCGAGTAGCGGGGACTACAGGTGTGCACCACCACACCTAGCTAATTTTTGTATTTTTAGTAGTGATGAAGTTTCTCCATGTTGGCCAGGCTGGTCTTGAACGTCTAACCTCAGGTGATCTGCCTGCCTCGGCCTCCCAAAGTGCTGGGATTACAGGTGTGAGCCACTGCACCCAGCCTGAATTTTTGATCTTATTTAACTTTAATGATTTTACATTAAATAGCCACATGTAGCCAGTAGTTCCAGTAATGGGTCAGTGCAGACCGGAAGCACCATTGATTTTACAGATGTTTTTGCTTTTGTAATGTGAAACAAAGAAGCTGTTCAGAATAAGACGATCTTCCATTCAAGCCAGTAGAGGCCCACTGAGCACATGACTGGGGCCAAGCTCTGTGCTGCTCACTCAGGAAAGTCAGACGGCTCTACGCCACCATACCCTGGACTGGGGAAACTTTCTTGTCTCCTGCACCGAGGGAATTTGGAAAAGCTGCTGAAGAATGGGCGGAATTTGCTAGTGCCACTGTAACAACCCACTTTTCCCAGAACAAGATCTCAGAGGGAGGAAACAGAGACTTTGGCAAGCTGAGTGCATCTCACTCAAGTCCCTACTTCCTAGGCTCAAAGCTTTAAAGGGGAGCTGATAATCCAGGCTATTAAATTCCAGACCAATTGGCAACCATATTTGAAAGTTTGGAAAGGCCTGAATTTTATTCATGAAATGGATACAAGGTAGTACTTCCTTTGGTCTTGCCATATAACATTCCTTTAGAGGAGTTTTTAGTTTCTGAGCTAAATGCATAAGAGCATTAGGAACAGTATATTTTCAAGCCCATTATGACATAGAAATCTTTTTTTTTTTTTCTGAGACACGGTCCCACTCTTGCCCAGGCTAGAATGCACTGACATGATCTCGGCTCACTATAGCCAAGACCTCCCAGGCTCAAGCCATCCTCCCACCTCAGCCTCTTGAGTAGCTGGGACTATTGGCACATGCCACTGTGCCTGCCTGTTTTTTTTTTTTTTGTTTTTTGGTAGATACTGAGTTTCACTGTGTTGCCCAGGTTGGTCTCAAACTCCTGGGCTCAAGTGATCCTCCCACCTCAGCCTCCCAAAGTGCTAGGATTACGGCTTGAGCCACAACACCCAGCCTAATTACATAGAAATCTTACTGTTAAACTTTATAGTGTGTGCTAGGTCTGGGTTAGATGCTAAGAAGTCTTCATTATAAAACAAGTATCTCATTTGTAAGGCTGCCTTACCTTATAAACTCTTACAGATGGAAGAACAGTTTTCAGGACAAGTCCAAGAAATTATTGAAAAAGCAATCACCTCTACAAAAAAACTTTTTAAAAAAAATTAGCCAGGCATGATGGCACGTACCTGTGGTCTCAGCTACTAGGGAGGCAAGATGGGATCGCTTGAGCCCAGGAAGTCAAGGCTATGACTTGAGCCCAGTGAGCAAGCTATGATCATGCCACAGCACTCCAGCCTGAGCAACAGAGCAAGACCTACTCTCGGAAAAAAAAAAAGAAATGAAAAGGATGTTTTTAAAAAATCACAAAATGTTTTCCCAAACATTCCCAAAATACTCATGAAAAGCAGAAAAGACTGCCAGGCCTCAGCCTGCATACACGAGTATAGGGACATCATTGTTCACCCCTAAAAAGACTGCCAGGTCTCAACCCGCATACACAAGCATAGGGACATCATTGTTCACCCCTAAAAAGACTGCCAGGTCTCAACCCGCATACACAAGCATAGGGACATCATTGTTCACCCCTAAAAAGCACCTGGAGTTGATGCCACATTGAAATTTTAATTAGAAAATTAAGCCTTTTCTTTTTTTTTTTTTTTTTTTTCAATAAGGTGACAGTCAGCTTCAGAGAAACTGAGGAGAATGCAGTCTGGATTCGAATCGCCTGGGGAACTCAGTACACAAAGCCAAACCAGTACAAACCTACCTACGTGGTATACTACTCCCAGACTCCGTATGCCTTCAAGTCCTCCTCCACACTGAGGCGCAATACACCGCTTCTGGGTCAGGTATGGAACAAATTATTACAAGCTATAATATTTTATTATCATATCTCAAAGGTCTATATAGATTTTAATTGCTCAATAAGTATTTGATAGAGAATACCAGGCCAGGTGCAGTGGCATGTACCTGTGGTCCCAGCTACTTGGGAGGCTGAAGTGGGAGGATTGCTTGTGCCCACGAGTCCGAGGCTGCCGTGAGCTGTGATCACAACACAAAGCAACACCCTACCTCTAAAAAAAAAAAAAAAGATACAGAAAACCACATGTAATTCTTGTTCTCCTAAAATAAGAAACAAAGAGTGTTGTTATCTGCAGATGGGAACATGGCATAAGATATTAGATTGGAGCTGTACTTTATTGTTTTTTGATCTAGAAATAATGCATGCTTAATATAAAAAAATGCAACCGATACAGAAGTCTCTAAAGATAAAAAGTCTTCAAAGCTTCACACCCCTTTTCCCTATTCCATTCGTTCAAAATAACTACTGTCAAAGTTTGCTATTGCCTTTGACAAGATAGTTCTTATAAAAGTCAGGGTAGGCCAGGCATGGTGCTCACATCTGTAATCCCAGCACTTTGGGAGGCCGAGGCGGGTGGATCACCTGAGGTCAGGAGTTTGAGACCAGTCTGGCCAACATGGCGAAACCCCATCTTACTAAAAATACAAAAAAAGTAGCCAGGCATGGTGGCAGGCGCCTGTAATCCCAGTTACTTGGGAGGCTGAGGTAGGAGAATTGCTTGAACCTGGGAGGCGGAGGTTACAGTGAGCCCAGATCGCGCCATTGCCCTCCAGCCTGGGCAATGAGAAAGAAACTCCGTCTCAATAAAAACAAAAAGTAACATAACATTTCCACATTGTTACAAATGAACATACCACATTACTTTTTCATAATTGTATAATTTGCTTATTAATGAACATTATTTTCCTTTGTAACCATTTCTCCCACATTCCATACACAAAGAGACTGCTTCTGCATAAGATGTAGCCTCTGTTCAGAGCCTGCTTCTCTTTGTGGTTCTGCCTTTACTATCACAGGCTTCCTAGCATCTTTCCCCAAAATTAGTTCTCCCTAAATTGGCCTGGCACTTGCTGCTGCCACTATTAGCATTCACAACCACAGTGACACCTTCAATTGGTTCCAGAGCTGCCACATCAGCTGGTTGTAGGGGAGCAGCTCTGCCATCCTGGCTGCATCACGTCCTGTCACTCCACAGCAGAGCTGGGTGGAGGTGCGGTGTGGAGTACCAGGGACTCCGTTGTTGTGACCAGGCGAGCCCTAGGGTCCCCGTGACTACTTGCTTGTCATTTAAGTTTTTTGGTGGTTTATTGAAATGGCAAAGATTGCTACTCACTTCTATTTCCTTAAAATACTTCTTTACATTTGGGGTCTTCTCCTCTATGATACATAGTGGTCTTTCATCCACTTACAGCCAGGTGAGTACACCTTGCCACAGGTAGTTTAAACATTACCCCAAAGGCTAATGTTTTTTTTTTGTTTGTTTATTTTTCCTGAGATGGAGTCTCACTCTGTCACCCAGGCTTGGGTGTAGTGGGGCCATCTTGGCTCACTGCACCTTCCTCCCCGCAGGTTCAAGTGATTCTCCTGCCTCAGCTTCCCAAGTAGCTGGGACTACAGGCATGCACCACTATGCCCCGCTAACTTTTCTATTTTTAGTGGAGACTGGGTTTCACCATGTTGCCCAGGCTGGTCTCAAACTCCTGACCTCAAGTGATCCACCTGCCTTGGCCTGCCAAAGTGCTGGGATTACAGGCAAGAGCCACCGCGTGGCCTAATATTCATTTCTATTGTGTATCTTAAGGCATGCTTGTCTCTATTCTCTAGATCTGGGTAAACATCTTATCCTATCATAGTAATTCTGTTTCCGTCTTCTTTTCCCCTAATGACAGGAAACTCTTACAAGCTATATTTAGTATACACTTTTTTCTTCAGTATTTGTCCGAAAGCATACATATCTGCATTTTTGTATGGCAATATCATTATAGTATTAGATGACTGGTATTTAAAAACAGTAACATTTTGAGTATTTATTGTTTATTCCTAAATCTGAACTTGATTTATTAGTAACTTCTAACTTTAAACAGGATCACTTTTCTAAAAAAATGATACAAAAGACTGCATTTATCAGAATCTTAATGGTATTAACCACTTTGTTTTTGAAGCTCAGTAACAGGCTATCAGATTTTTCTCTAGACTTCTTTTTACATTTATGGGGAAACGATTCACTAATTGCTGCTCTTACATTTTACTTCAACAAATATTACAAACACAGAGACAGTAATCCTAATAATAGTCTTGCAAATTTTCATTTCAAGGCGCTGACAATTGCTAGCAAACACCATCAGATTGTGAAAATGGACCTGAGAAGTCGGTATCTGGACTCTCTTAAGGCTATTGTTTTTAAACAGTATAATCAGGTGAGCCAATCAGTGACTCTCTTTAAAGGTAAATCTTTATTTTCTCTTTCACATAGGAGTTAGAAGCTACTGGGAAAAGTAGCTACTGGGAAAATCTACCTCCGACAAGAGGAGATCACTTTAGATATTACTGAAATGAAGAAAGCTTGCAATTAGTGAACATGAAAGGAAAATAAAAATTCCTCACAGCCATCTTTTTATAATTGTATTGTGTTTTATACCAGTCATTAGTCATTGGAGTCTATGTTGTAGATCTCAGCTTCCAAATCAGCTAATCACACTAGAATTTGTTTTCTCTTTAGAGTAACTTCACATTGTCTTTTGAAGCTAAATATATTATTCTATCAAACAACAGAAAAGAAGAATTAACTTTTTGTCCCATCAGTCAAGTAGGTTATACAGGCACTGGAATTAAAGGGAAAAGCAGTGGTTTTTTAAGTCCCAAAGTTCATGTGTTAAAATTATTTGAATGTAATGTTCCCTCTAATGACAAATACAGATCTGTCCTTACAGATGCAGGGGTGTTTTTTCAAACTATGCATGGCAAATGTCTGCATATGTGTTGACGCTCCTGTGAGTGCATTGTTAATGCTCTGTGTATATCTTTGAGCCACTAGAGATGTTATACTTCTGTATTTTCATCTGTTCTAAGCAGAAAGAAGTGATGGCTCTGTGCAAGCAGCCCCTCCTTAAGGAAAAATTAACATTAAGAACTTACACCATGAGGCCAGCCACAGTGGTTCACACCTATAATCCCAGCACTTTAGGAGGCCAAGGTGGGACGAATGCTTGAGCCCAGGAGTTCGAGACGAGTCTGGGCAACATAGGGAGACCCCATCTCTACAAAATAAAAGATAAATAATATATATATATTTTAAAGTTAGATCATGATTTTCTTCTCTAGCCATACTCTCCTACCTACTACCCTCTCACCAAATTGATATAAACTGTTCTGCTATAATATGACAGTAGTGGCCAGGCACGGTGGCTCATGCCTGTAACCCTAGTTCTTTGGGAGGCTAAGAAGGACAAATCCCTTGAGCCCAGGAGTTTAAGACCAGCTTGGGCAATATGGCGAAACCCCGTCTCTACAAAAAATATAATAGCCAGGCATGCCGGGTGCAGTGGCTCACGCCTGTAATCCCAGTACTCTGGGAGGCCGAGGTGGGCAGATCACGAGGTCAGGAGATCGAGACCATCCTCGCTAACACAGCGAAACCCCGTCTCTACTAAAAATACAAAAAAATTAGCCGGGTATGGTGGTAGGCACCTGTAGTCCCACCTACTTGAGAGGCTGAGGCAGGAGTATGAAGTGAACCCGGGAGGCAGAGCTTGCAGTGAGCGGAGATCGCACCTCTGCCCTCCAGCCTGGGCAACAGAGCGAGATTCTGTCTCAAAAAAAAAAAAAATAGCCAGGCATGGTGCCACGTGCCTTTAGTCCCAGCTACCTGGGGGGCTGAGTTAGGAGGATCTCCAAAGCCCAGGGAGATTGAGGCTGCTTCGAACCATGATCATGCCACTCACTCCAGCCCTAGCAACAGACTGAGATATTGCCTCAAAAAAAAAAACAACAAAGACAGTGGCATTCTTAGGAAAATCCACGTTGTCAAGTACTAAACTATAAAAACAATGGATTCAGTGGGTGAAGGTAGGAGAAGGGGTTCAAGAAATTCAGACTTACAGTAGGAAAGTTATTTTTCCAAAAGCAATCTCAGTAAGTTTTTTAGGGTTATGAAGATTCAGCACTGACGACGCTGAAATACCACAGTACAAATGCTTCCATAGATTCCCTAGGCTTTGCACTCGCCAGATCCATTTCTATGATAAAGCACAGAGCTCCTCAAACAGAACGGTCGGGTTGCAGGCTCAGCAGCCTCCTTGTCAGTGTCCTGCTCAATTCAGCCAGGATATGGCCTTGGACCTTTCCGTTGGAAAAAAATAAGCGTTTGGCATACTTTAATACACTAAAAAAAATTAATATGTGTACATCAAGATGTCAAAATTAGTAAAATACTCACTTTTTTTTTTCCTAGACCTTTGAAACTCACAACTCTACAACACCTCTACAGGAAAGAAGCCTTGGACTGGATATAAATAGTATGTGTGTGTTAATATAAAACTGAATTTTGGAAACGCATCATTCCCTTATAGATTTCTTTCACTTGGTAAAATGTGTATACTAGGATCCTAATTCACAACTTTCATTGTTTTCAGAAAAATTGAAAATGAAATATCTGTTGAAGGAGGAAAGCTAATCTACCATAGGTCTCCTTTAGGATTTACTAGGATAACAATAAACAACAAAACAATAATGACAAAAACAAAAATTAGCTAATAGTTGTTGAGCATTTCTTGTGTGCCAGGCACCACACTAAGATGTTTATATGTAGCCTTTCCTTAATCCTCACAGTAGTCCCATGAATAAGCACTATTCATCAGGAAACTGGGTTTCAGGGAAGTATGGTAACTCTCTAGGCAAAGTCACACAGCTAAGGAGTGGCAAAACCAGGAGTGAAATCCGGGTATGTCTGGATCTGGAGCCCATGCTCTTACTGCACTGGATAAACTTCTAGAACAATCAGAATCATGACTGTATTGCTACTCACAGATGTCTGAAGTCTCTCACCAGAAAACCCAAGAGAACAGAGTACACAACTACCAAAGTACATTTACAAAAGTGGTGGGGTAAAATATAAATTCATTCATAAAAAAATGAAAACTTTCCTATCTCTTAGTAGAGATTTGGCAATGAAATGTGCCACTGTTATAAACTGTTAAACACTTCTATGATTTTCCAGTGTCATAGGGACTGCTGTTGATCTCATTTTAGGTAAAGAAAGCAGGATATAAAATTGTGTGTCTCTTACAATTCCAGTTTTAAAAATATATAGGTGAGGCTATGAACAATGGTATGCATCTGTGGTCCTGGCTACTTGGGAGGCTAAGGCGGGAAGATCGCTGGAGCCCAAGAGATCCAGTCCAGACGGGGCAATATAGTGAGACCCTGTCTCTTTTTGGTTGTTTTTTGTTTGTTTGTTTTTAAGACAGAGTCTCACTCTGTTGCCTAAGCTGAAATGCAGTGGTGTGATCTTGGCTCACTGCAACCTCTGCTTCCCAGGTTCAAGCGATTCTCCTGCCTCAGGCTCCCAACTAGCTAGGATTACAGGTGCCTGCCACCACACCCAGCTACTTTTTGTATTTTTAGTAAAGATGGGATTTCACCATGTTGGCCAGGCTGGTCTCGAACTCCTGACCTCAAGTGATCCTCCCACCTCGGCCTCCCAAAGTGCTGGGATTACAGGCATAAGCCACCGTGCCCGGCCAAGACCCCATCTCTTAAAAAAAAATACATATATAGGCTGGGTGCCGTGGATATATAGGTAAATATATGTATATCTACTAGATATGTGTATATATATATACACACAAGAAATTATTGCAGCCAAGAGAAGCAGCAGTAAATATTATTTTAAAATTATACAAACAATTTGAAGGCTTAGGAATGAAAGGAGAATAATTTAAGGATGAAATATATTCCTAATGGCTGTTTTATTTGAAATCTTCCACCTATAGTGGATTCAAGGATCATACATGAAAACATAGTAGAAAAAGAGAGAGTCCAACGAATAACTCAGGAAACATTTGGAGATTATTCGCAACCACAACTAGAATTTGCGCAATATAAGGTAAGACGTCGTAATAAATATTAACTACAAGATATCAACATTTTTTAAAAAGAACAAAAACCTTAAGTGGAAGACAAATCTAAAAAACTGTTCCTTTTTCATTTGTCACTTAAATTTCATGTAATTAATTTATGAATTAAATAAACCTCTTTATTGTATTTATAAGTTCCTGTGTTAGCAAAGGAGACTTTTAGAAATTATGAATTTGGGCCAGGTGCAGTGGCTCACACTTGTAATCCTGGCACTTTGGGAGGCCAAGGCAGGCAGATCACCTGAGGTCAGAAGTTCGAGACCAGCCTGGCCAATATGGTAAAACCCCGTCTCTACTAAAAATACAAAAAATATCTGGATGTGGTGGCACACACCTGTAATCCCAGGTACTCAGGAGGCTGAGGCAGGAGAATCACTTGAACCCAGGAGGCGGAGGTTGCAGTGAGCCAAGATCACGCCATTGCACTCCAGCTTGGGCGACAGAGCGAGACTCCATCTCAAAAAAGAAAAAAAGAAAGAAATTATGAATTTGCCTTTTCGTTTCATCTTACCTATTAATGCAGTTATGCATAACTGGGAGTAATCTGTATATTTGAGGCGGAAAAAATGTAGATTACACCACTCTAGCCCATCCACAACCTAGGACGGTATTTGGCACGTAATAGGCACTCATAAATACTTGCTGAATAAAAGAAAGAATAGGTAAGTCATGACATATTCCAGCCGGCATCACATGGAGAAAAGCCAGTAACCTAGGCAGCACCACAAATGTGACTTGTTCCAGACATGTGCTGCTGCCCACCAGGAAGGCCAAGGCAGGGGCTACAGGTGTTTAGTGCAAACCCACTGGCACCACTAGGAGAACTTGAGGCTTATATTGTGATCACTCTAATTTCGGTCCATGCTCATACTCAAAACACCTTACTGCCCGCAACCTTCCAATAAATTTTTTTCTCTTTAGCCTTTCTATAGCTACAGGCCACATTTTAAATCTGCCATTGATCTGCTCACTTAGGCCCAAAGCCTGTTTGATATGATTTAGTTTTAGTGGGAAAAATGGATTGACACCTTTCAAGTTGGGTCCCTTAATGGCAGGCTTTACACTAGTTCCTTTAAACAGGCAATAAACTACAACAGTGGTTCTCAAAGTGTAGTCCCTGGATTAGTAGTATCAGCATCACTTGGGAAGGGGGAGGAAATGCCAATTCTTGACCCTACCCTAGTCCTACTGGACTGGGGGAGGTGGGAGCCTGCATTCTGCTTTCACGAGCCCTCCAGCTGAGTCTGCACACGCAAGCATGAGAGCCCCAGGTCTAACATGCAGCAAACGTGCTTTCTAAACTTCCCTTTATACACATCTCAGAGTGGCACTATTCTGTATGTCAACGTACACGTTTATTCATAGCTTCTACTAATTTTTTCCTACCTTTTCTATTTCAAAAAATGTCAAATCTGGCCAGGCACGGTGGCTCATGCCTGTAATTTCAGCACTTTGGGAGGCTGAGGTGGGCAGATCACCTGAGGCCAGGAGTTCAAGACCAGTCTGGCCAATATGGTGAAACTCCATCTCTACTAAAAACACAAAAATTAGCCAGGCATGGTGGCACACACCTGTAGTCCCAGCTACTCAGGAGGCAGAGGCAAGAGAATAGCTTGAACCCGGGACGCGGAGGTTGCAGTAAGCCGAGATAACACCACTGTACTCCAGCCTGGACAGAGCAAGACTCCATCTCAACAAAAAGGGTCAAATCTTCAGAAAACTTGCAAGAATATTCCAATGAACATCCATTTTTCTTGGCTTCAGTTCACCAGTTGTTAACAGTTTGGTGCATTTACTTGAACCATTTGAGTTAGTCGGAGACATTACTCATCCACCACATAGTTTGCTATATTGCCTCTGAAATGTAATGATCACTTTAAAAAAAAAAACGGAAATTTAGAATTTCATGGATATTTGATGATATCAGATGATATGGTAATGGTATTGGGGTTCACTTCTTTTTTTTTTGGAGACGGAGTCTCGCTCTGTCACCCAGGCTGGAGTGCAGTGGCACGATCTTGGCTCACTGCAACCTCTGCCTCCCAGGTTCAAGCAATTCTCCTGCCTCAGCCTCCCAAGTAGCTGGGATTACAGGTGCCCGTCACCACAGCCGGCTAATTTTTTTCTGTGTATTTTTAGTAGAGACGGGGTTTCACCATGTTGGCCAGGCTGGTCTCACTCCTAGCCTCAGGTGATCCGCCTGCCTCGGCTTCCCAAGGTGCTGGGATTACAGGATTGAGCCACCGCGCTCAGCCACAAGTTGATAATTATTTTACCTGGGTCATGTGCACATAGGGCTAATACCATGCTCCTTACTTTTGTATATGTTTAAAATATCCCATAATTAGAAGTTAAAAAGAAATCTCAGCTGGGCACAGTGGCTCACACCTATAATCCCAGCACTTTGGGAGGCAGAGGCAGGCAGATCCCTTGAACCCAGGAGATCGAGACCAGGCTGGGCAACATAGCGAAACCCTGTCTCTACAAAAATTCAAAAATACAAGGCGTGGTGGCATGTGGCTGTAGTCCCAGCTACTTGTGCTGAGGCAGGAGAATGGCTTGAGCCAGGGAGGTCGAGGCTGCAGTAAGCCATGTTCGTACCGCTCCAACTTGGGCAACAAAATGAGACTCTCAAAAAAGAAAGAAAGAAAGAAATCTCTGTGTGTCTCAAAAAAAAATGTGGTATTTTTACATTGAAGTTACAGATTGCAAAAGAGAGCATTAATTTTCCATTAAGAATGCAAACTGTAAAGGGCACCTGAGGGTGGAACTGACAGTCAGCATCTCCCATGTAGCAGGCACTGTGCATGCTGGCATTTTGCCTTGAATGTTGTTTGATACACCAGTTGCCCTCTATGTTTTGTTTTGTTTTGTTTTTTTCTGAGATGGAGTTTCACTCTGTCGCCCAGGCTGGAGTGCAGTGGCGCCATCTACGGCTCACTGCAGCCTCCAACTCCTAGGTTCAAGCGATTCTCATGCCTCAGCCTCCGAGTAGCTGGAATTACAGGCGCCCGCCACCATGCCTGGCTAATTTTTGTATTTTTAGTAGAGACGGGGTTTCACCATGTTGGCCAGGTTGGTATCAAACTCCTGACCTCAGGTGATCCGCCCACCTCGGCCTCCCAAAGTGCTGAGATTACAAGCATGAGCCACCATGCCTGACCTGCCCTCTGTGTTTGCAGTTAGCAGATTAAATGGTTCCCACCCCTGTTAAATCCTTTATTTCTTCATGACAAGAATTAATGAAATGTTATTCTGATTTCATTATATTTTAGCATTCGTATTTGTACAATACGTTTAATAGTCATTTATAAATATGTTCATTGACAGCTTGAAACGAAATTCAAAAGTGATTTAAATGGGAGCATCTTGGCTGAGAGGGAAGAACCCCTCCGCTGCCTAATAAAGTTCTCTAGCCCACATCTTCTGGAAGCATTGAAATCCTTAGCACCAGCCGGTGAGTGGTCAGCTTACTCTATAAGCTAGAAAAATTAACAACATGCCTTCATTCCGTCCTTAGAATCTGCTAATTACTTCGGAGCTCTCCCGTCACCCCAGTCTGTTAGCCCATCATGCTCTCTCTTACATATTCTGCTTCTGTACTTAATGGGGAAGAGGGGCATCTATGATCCACCCTCTAATCTCAGCCATTTTTAAACTGACTCAAATCCATCCTCCTGTGATGACTTTTAATTTTCTTTTTTCCTTTTTTGTTGTTAATTTCAGGTATTGCAGATGCACCACTTTCTCCACTGCTCACCTGCATACCCAACAAGAGAAAGAACTATTTTAAAATTAGAGATAAATAACACGTGCGTGGTTTCATAAGCACAGCTCCTCCTTCTTGATACTGCACATGCACTTCAGTTCATGGCTAGCTGTATAGCTTCTGTCTGTAAACTTGTATTTTCAAGAATCCGTGGTATTGAATTTTTAGAAATGCTCACATAATTGTTGGGAGTGATTCATTCCTCCGCGATATGCCTCTTCTCTCCGATATCCTGCTAACTGTAGCCGCTGTGGCATTTGAGATGACAGGACGTAAATATATATGGCCCCACACTTGACCTTGAGTGCCTGAATGCTCTGAAATCAAGCATATGGCACAGCGCTTGAGACTTTTGGGTTTGTGTCCTTTCTTCTATGGCTGTCTCTTCTTAATTCTGGAGAGGTCTGGTTCCACTGGCCGGTTTCCAGGGATTGATTCTTAAGCACTGGATCACAGGAAGAAGCAACAAGAAACTATACTCAACTCAAAAGTTTTTAGGAGAATCATGAAATTGGTCCATTCAAAGGATAGGGTTGAGTCCACTGTGTTATTGTTGCAAGAGGTTGCATATTTAGTGAGTCCGTTATATAAAATAATGTTCTTATTGTAAATATACTTTTCATAATCTATTTTACCATGTATGTAACATTCAAACTGACAAATATTATACTGACTTATGAATAAAGGTGTCAAAAAACTGGCACATCAGTTACTTTTGATGAAAGTCCTTCAGTGATCGTCACTAAATACCCTATCTTTTTAAAAAATTTTTCCTATTTATTTATTTAGACAGGGTCTCACTCTGTCACCCAAGCTGGAGTGCAGTGGCATGATCACAGCTCACTGCAGCCTTGACCTCCCAGGCTCAAGTGATCCTCCCACCTCAGCCTCCCAGATAGCTGGGATTACAGACATGCTCCATCATGCTCAGCTAATTTTTTAGTTGTTGCTTTGTTTTTTCAGACAGAGTCCCCTTCTATCGCCCAGGCTGGAGTGCAGTGGCACAATCTTGGCTTCCTGCAACCTCTGCCTCCTAGATTCAAGCAATTCTCCTGCCTTAGCCTCCGAGTAGCTAAGACCACAGGCATGCACCACCATGCCCAGCTAATTTTTGTATTTTTAGTAGAGATGGTTTCTCCATGTTGCCCAGGCTGGTCTTGAACTCCTGGGCCCAAGCAGTCTGCCCATTTTCGCCTCCCAAAATGCTGGGATTATAGGAGTGTATTAGTCTGTTGTCATGCTGCTAATAAAGATACCTAAGACTGGGTAATTTGCAAAGGAAAGAGGCTTAACTGATTCACATTCCCACAAGGCCAAGGAGTCCTCACAATCATGGTGGAAGGCAAATGAGAAGCAAAGTCATGTCTTACATGGCAGTAGGCAAGAGAGCTTGTGCAGGGAAACTCCCATTTATAAAACTATCAGAGCTCATGAAACTTATTCACTACCATGAGAATAGTATGGGGGAAATCGCTCCCATGACTCCGGTATCTCCACCTGGCCCTGCCCTTAACACACGGCAGTTATTACAATTCAAAGTGAGACTTGTGTGGAGACACAGCCAAACCATATCACAGGCATGAGCCACCATGCCCGTCAGCATGTCTTTTTTAAACATTTTAAAATCTATTCTTTATCTTGTTTCAGAGAGGATTTGGAATTACAAAAACGCATTAGACTGGGCATGGTGGCTCACATTTGTAATCCCAGCACTTCCCAAGGTTTCTCCTAGTGTACTCTCACACTTCTGATACCAGATATGGCAGTGGGGGGGCAGTTCCCCCACACATTAAGCTAGTATGAAACATGATATACAAAATGACATCACTCTGGGTCGGGTGTAGTGGCTCATGCCTATAATCCTAGCACTTTGGGAAGCCGAGGTGGGCAGATCACCCGAGGTCAGGAGTTCGAGACCAGCCTGACCAACATGGTGAAGGTGAACCCTGACTCTACTAAAAGTACAAAAATTAGCCGGGCGTGGTGGTATGCGCCTGTAATTCCAGCTACTTAGGAGGCTGAGGCAGGAGAATTGCTTGAACCCGGGAGGCAGAGGTTGCAGTGAGCCAAGATTGCACCACTGCACTCCAGCCTAGGCAACAGAGTGAGACTCCATCTCAAAAAAAATTAATTAATTAAATAAAATAAAATAAATGACATCACTCTGGTTCAGAGCTCTAAAATGGAGGGAGGAAGCCATTCTAAGTATTCCCTACATGACCTGCAACTTGAAAAAAATAAAAGCTCCAAAAAAAAAAAAACAATGCAGGAATTTACCTTGAACCTTTGAATTGGGCCAAATTGCAATGACCACTGCATCCTGGAAAGTTGAATTTCACCAGCACTACAACTCAACAGCACCAACCAATAAACTATGGATTTTTGTGCTAAGCCAATCGCCTCTTTCAAAACAACTTGTCACCTTGTCTAATCACCCTCAGCTTTTTTTAAAAACCCCCTCCTCTACCCTCTCTCTTCAGAACACAGGTGGCTTCTAGCTGAATCTGTCTCCCAAATTGCAATTTCTAAGACCTCAATAAAAACACCTTGTCTTGCAGCTTTGCATTGTGGTCTTTTGCCCCTTGGATGACATTAAATGGTGTCAGAATTGAGTGGGACAAAGAAGCGACTCTCTTCTTTGTTCTGGGGCGGCCACGGATTCAAGCACAGTTCCTGCAGGAGGAACCACTTGTGTTGTACGCGCCTCCCATGGCCACGGACCCTGCTGATGAGTTGTCTCATTCCCTAACCCCCTACCTTGGTTGAGGTTCTTTCTCCAATGTCCTTGGTTGCCAGCTGTCCAAGAAGGGATTTTCCCTTTTTAGTGAGAACCTATGGGGACTTTTACTTCTAAGTGTATAGGTGCCGAGTCACCCCCTTCCAGAACCCCTGCTGGTTTTATATACAAAAGTGACAGTCTTTAGTCTTATAAATTTCTTTCTTAGTGAACCAATATCACTAAAAGTAATCTGGAATTACAGTAGCCAACCTAGAGATGCTTTTATCTCACAAAACATGTTTTTCTTCATGTGCAATTAAAAGGGCTAGGCTGGGTGCGATGACTGGCGCACTTTGAGAGGCTGAGGCGGGAATATCCCTTGAGCCCAGGAGTTCGAAACCAGCCTGGGCAACATGGTGAAATCCCCATCTCTATTTTTATTTATTTATTTATTTGTTTGTTTGTTTGTTTGTTTTTGAGATAGCGTTTCACTCTTGTTGCCCAGGCTGGAGTGCAATAATGCGATCTCGGCTCACTGCAACCTCTACCTGCCAGGTTCAAGCGATTCTCCTGCCTCATCCTCCCAAGTAGCTGGGATTACAGGTATGCACCACCATGCTTGGCTAATTTTTTGTATTTTTAGTAGAGGTGGGGTTTCCCCATGTTGGCCAGGCTGGTCTTGAACTCCTGACCTCA
>NW_012115233.1:2987506-2989475 GCF_000951035.1 Colobus angolensis palliatus
AGGCAGGAGTGCAGTGGCACGATCTTGGCTCACTGCAACCTCTGCCTCCCAGGTTCAAGCGATTCTCCTGCCTCAGCCTCCCAAGTAGCCAAGACTACTGGTGCTTACCACTACACTCGGCTAATTATGTTTTTAAGATGGAATCTTGCTCTGTTGCCCAGGCTGGAGTACAATGGCACGATCTTGGCTCACTGCTCAGCCGGCCTCAGCCTCCTGAGTAGCTGGGATTACAGGCACACGCCACCACGCCCAGGTAATTTTTGTATTTTTAGTAGAGATGGGGTTTCATCATGTTGGTCAGGCTGGTCTCGAACTCCTGACCTCAAGGGATCCTCCTGCCTCAGCCTCCCAAAGTGCTGGGATTACAGGTGTGAGCCTCCATGCCCAACCAAAATTCTATTCTATTTAACTTGATTTTTCTCTTCATAGCCAACTCACTATTTCATTTGTGAAACTTCTAGGGAAATTCCAGACTAGAGAATACTGAAGCACAGAAAATGATGGTACTTGGGCATGCTGGGTGCTTTGGAAATGGAAAGGCCTGAGAAACAAGCCTGAGAGTCAAGGTCCCTCTAACCTTGTCTTATTCTTGTCTCAACCAAGGGCAGAGAGGAACTCCCTCTGGAATTTCCTTGCCTGACTAAGAAAGCTTCTTACTAAAAGAAACACAGTTGCCTTCTATTCTGTCCTTCAAATCTCATTATCTGTCAAAGAAATGAAGACTGAGAAATACAGCCACACATGGATGGACCTCTTCATAAGGCCTGTCCCTCAGGCTCATTCAGATTCCAAAGAGAATCATTTACAAGTTACTTTCTGTCTCCCTGGTCCTTTTATTCTCCCTGATAATAATTTACTGCTCCTCAAAAGAATTATACACGTTCCCCATCTCCTTATTCCCCTATGAAAAGGGGTACATAAACATCCATACCCCACTGGGTGTTGGGGGATAATCACTCTGTGATTTCTCCCCTTCCCCCCCGCCAGGCACATTAATAAAACTTGTATGCCTTTTCTCCTATTAATCCATCTTTTATCAGTTGATTTTCAGTGTATTTTTTTTAACACTTTTTAGCAGGATCCAAAAGCCGCTCTGCTATTCTGCAAGCTACAGTCAAGGGACCCAGGACCTGAGCAGCTGTATGTCCCATTGTATCCAAGATGTTAAAATCATGATGTCACAACATTTAGACGTGGTTAACCAAATGTATGCCTCTCCTGATATACAGCTAACTGCTATAGACTAATGCAGGCCTCCTTGTTAAAACAGACCCCCTGTTACTCAAATTTGACCAATCTTGGAAGCTTGGATGTGCACCGACTTGACAACCGTTCTTTGTGGGACATGACACTCCAGACACAGGTGTTTTTCTAGCTCTAAGGGAGACAGATAACTAGTCTATGGCCGACCAGTCAACCAGCTGTGCTGCCTTGGATCTTGATCAAAAGAGGGAAATGTGAAAAGTGATACACAAAATGGTGTAATTTTGGTTCAGAGCTCTAAAATGGAGTTGCGAAGCCATTCTCAGAAGGACTCCCTGCACAACCTGCAACTTGCAAAACACAAAAACGAAAAATATGAACTTGCCTTGAAGCTTTGAACTGGGCCAAAACTGCAGTAACCACTACATCCTGGAAAACTGAATTTCACCAGTGCTACAACTCCTGAACAGCAGCAACCAATCAACTATGGATTCGTGTACTAAGCCAGCCACCTCCACCAATGACAATTCTTTCAAAACAACTTGTTTATTAACCCTCTGCTTTCTTTTAAAAACCTCTACTCTCCTTCTTTTCAGAACCCCATTTGGCTTCTAGGTGAATCTGTGTCTCCCAAATTGTAATTTCTTTTTTTTTGTTTTTGAGACGGAGTCTTGCTCTGTCACCCAGGCTGGGGTGCAGTGGCGTGATCTTGGCTCACTGCAAGCTCCACCTCCTGGGTTCATGCCATTCTCCTGCCTCAGCCTCC
>NW_012115233.1:2989895-2992096 GCF_000951035.1 Colobus angolensis palliatus
AGATGGAGTCTTGCTCTGTCACCAGGCTGGAGTACCGTTGCACGATCTTGGCTCACTACAACCTCCGTCTCCTGGGTTCAAGCGATTCTCCTACCTCAGCCTCCTGAGTAGCTAGGATTACAGGTGTGCACACCACACCTGGCTAATTTTTGTATTTTTAGTAGAGACAGGGTTTCACCACGTTGGCCAGGATGGTCTCGATCTCTTGACCTCGTGATACACCTGCCTCGGCCTCCCAAAGTGCTGGGATTACAGGTGTGAGCCACCGTGCCTGGCCCTTTCACCTCTTCTTGGTTGACATAAGCAATCAGTTCTACAGCAGATACCAGATGGGTATACTCCAGTTCAATTCCAACACTAACTACCTGGAGATATCATCAGGCCCCATAGGTTAAGGGCTCAGTCCCACAAAACTGCCACCCACTTCTGAGGCCAGTTGCCAGCCCCAGGCTGTTTCACCTGCACTTCTGACTAACCAGCTGTAAATTGCATTTCCCACAACCGTTTCTTCATGTTCAATGAATTTGCTAGAGCAGCTCACAGAACTCAGGAAAACACATAGTCTGACTTCATAAAGGGATGTTACAAAGGATTCAGATGAAAAGACGCGTAGGGCAAGGCTTGTGGGAAGGGACATGGAGCTTCCATGCATGCCCTCTTTGAGTGTGCCTCCCTCCAGGAAACTCCATGCGTTCAGCTATCTGGAAGCTCTCCAAACCCAGTTCTTTTGGGATTTTATGGAGGCTTCATTACCTAGGAATGATTGATCAGCTTAAGCTTCAGCCCCTGTCTCCTCCCCAAAGGATGAGGGGGAGGGCTGAAAGTCTCAAGCCTCTAATCCTACCTTGGTCTTTCCAGCGACCAGTCCCATCCTAAAGCTTCCTAGGGACTGCAAGTCATCAGTCAACTAATTAGCATAAAAAAGACACACCAGTTTGCTGATTCCAAGGATTTTAGGAGTCGCATGCCAGGACAAAGACCAAATATATACTTCACATTATCACAGTTATTTTGCAAGGCAAAGGCACTTGGCAGTTGGAGAAATTATCCTGGATTATTTGAATGGGCCCAATGTCATCACAAGGGGCCTCAAGAATAGAAGAGTCAGAGGGATCACTACCGAAGAAATCAGAGTGATGTGATGTGACAAAGACTCAACTCACCGTTACCAATTCTGGAGATGGAGGAAGGGGCCATAAGCCAAGGAATGTAGGCAACCTCTAGAAGCTGGGAAAGGCAAGTGGACAGATTCTCCCCTGGAGCCTCCAGAAGAAATACAGCCCTGTTGACACCTCGATCCTAGCCCAGCAGGCTCATTTCTTCTGACCTCCAGAGCTGGAACATAATAAATTTGTGTTAAGGCAGTAAGTTTATGGTAATTTGTTAATAGCAAGAGAAAACGAATATAGCTGCTAGTATGTAAAAGCTGGAAGTTTTCACATAAAACTCTAGCCATGCCAAAGATGAGTAGCAGCTGCCACCTTTTAATAAAGGATGTGTTTCCAATTTCAGTGCAGTCCTCACCCCTCCCTTTTGTCTACCCCAGCCTCCTATGTCCATTTACATGACCTACCTAGTCTAATCATATACTGAACTACAGTGTCTCCCAAACACTAATCCTAATTTCAGCAGCTAAAATAGAAGCAAGCAAATCCAGCCTCCCTAAAATGATTAACCCTATCAATTATAACAATCCTTTCATCCGTATAGCGTGGTCTAGGTCAAGTTACTTTATATAAGCCTAAATGTCATTCTCTGCACACGGTGGGGCAAGTTACAGTACATACCCGCTACAGTCGTTTTGAAGACAAAATGAGACACAGCATGAGAAGTGTATCCGCCAGACCTCCCTGGTACCCGGTAAGGCCTAGGTAACAACGGCGGAAATTACTGTACTTCTGCCTCACCTGCCACTAGATATTTGGGTTGTTTCTAATCTTTGGGAAGTAAACGCATGGCTCAACGTATTGATTTTTCTTTTATCTGACTACTGCCTAAAGTCACGTTCCTAGGAAGAATGGATCGATTAGAGGGGCGGGGCAATACCTTTTACCTGCTGGCAGGTGAAATTTCGCCCCCTGGCGGCCTCACCTAAAGTCCTCTCCATCCAAGGCGCGCCCTCCGCAGCCGGCAGGGGGCGCCGCGGCCTCCTGGGCCCGCCGGATGCTAATGAGCTTGGCGGCCCCGCCCTCTGCCGGAAG
>NW_012115233.1:2992636-2996602 GCF_000951035.1 Colobus angolensis palliatus
GGAGGCGGCTGTCGAACCCTCGCGACGGGCCCCGCAGGTGCGGCCTCTGGCGGGGAGGAGGAGCCGGGAGCCCCGGGTCTGCCACACGCGCCGTTTCCCTGGTTCCCTGGCCCCGAGTGTTGTGCCGGGCGCCGGCCAGGCATTTTACACGTTTTTGCCCGTGACTTCTCACGGCAGTTTGGCGACGGACGCATCGTCTTCATTATATTAATGAGAAACAGATTATGCAACAGCCTAGGTGATGCGGGGCTTTAAACCGGGGCCTCTGGTTCTGAAGCCCTGTGCTTGCCACCACACCCACAATTCCGCCCTTAGTGGACTGTATGTGCCAAAATAACTAGAAGAGAGGGTTTTAAATGTTCTCACCACCAAGAGAGAATACGTTTGAGGTCAAGGACACGTTAAATACTTTGACTTGATCACTGTGCAATGTATATGTGCATCCATGCTGCACACTGCACCCCATCAGTAGGAAGAATTACTGTGTGTCGATTAAGAATAAAAAAATGTTTTAAAGGGGTGGTAAGTTTGCCTCTAAACACCATCAGTCAGTTTCACGGTGTTGGTAAGATCAGCTCAGGATTGAGACCTAAGGGAAATTGCCCCCGTGGCTCTTCTTTAAGAGGGGGACACAGTAAATACACCATGACAATAGTCTGAACAACCCTCCGTGTTATGCAAAACGGGGCAGTCATTTTCAACCCCGGGACACATCTGTGACAAGCTTATTAAAAATCCAGATGTCCAACCCCACCCCAGACCTATTAAGTCATAATCTCTCAGTCATTACAATGGCAAGTTTCCTTCCACCACTCTAGGCCAGCAGTGACATAATTCAAAAGCTCAAGTCATTGAAAGCCGTTCTGCGAATATGTAGCTTTTGATGATCAGGAGTAAATTTAGAGTACCCAGAGTATTGCATGTTCTGTCAGCGCATAGTCAGGCTTCTGATAAGAATTTCACCGCAGAAAACTCTGAGGTTGTAGTCTCTACTAGGACAGATGTGTCGCCAATGAAGGGTGATCTGCTCTTACCACCATCTAAACTGAGGTACAACGACGTTCTCAAATGAAGATCAGGGAGCCAGTCAGGAAAGGTACTTGAGGTATGCTGAGGAAGACCCTGCAGGTAGGGCTGAATTGTTGGACTGAAAAGCTCTACGTTTTTTTCAGCACACAAGTGTAACTCTGGGAATGGCTTTCAACCTATTGTTTTGTTTTCATACTAAATTGTAACTAAATCCTTTTTTTCCCTATTGTTTTTGTGGTTTTTTGTTTGTTTTTGAGACAGAGTCTCACTCCATCACCCAGGCTGGAGTGCAATGGCGCCATCTCAGCTCACTGTAACCTCCACCTCCCGGGTACAAGCAATTCTCCTGCTTCAGCCTCCCTAATAGCTGGGATTACAGGCACCTGCCACCACACTCTGCTAATTTTGTTTTGTATTTTTAGTAGAGACAGGTTTCACCGCGATAGCCAGCCTGGTATCAAACTCCTGACCCTCAGGTGATCCACCCACTTCGGCCTCTCAAAGTGCTGGGATTCCAGGTGTGAGCCACCGTGCCCAACCTAAATCCTTTATTTAATCATAACTTAGAATGAACTCTTTCTTAATAGTTTCTGTTGTTCCTTTCTGTGGACTTGCTGTTAGGAGCTCTAGCTGTTTAAAAACCCTGGTAAACATCTGTTGAACATAAAGATACCATTTACTTTTCAGGACTGGTTAGTATACAGTAGGTTTGTTTCTAATTATGTTGGGTTTTTTGTTTTGTTTTGTTTGAGACAGTCTCACTCTGTCGCCCAGGCTGGAGTGCAGTGGCGCGATCTTGGATCACTGCAACCTCCGCCTCCCAGATTCAAGCAAGTCTCCTGCCTCAGCCTGCCTAGTAGCTGAGATTACAGGTGCATACCACGATGCCCAGCTAATTTTTGTATTTTCAGTAGAGATGGGGTTTCACCATGTTGGCCAGGCTGGTCTTGAACTCCTGACCACAAATGATCCACCCGCGTCAGCCTCCCAAAGGGCTGGGATTACAGGTGTGAGCCACTGTGCCCAGCCAGGGAAAACTTTTTTTTTTTAAGCAGGAATTATACCTCACCAGATCCATCACTTTTTTTCTTGACAAACAGACTGACTTTCCTGTCTTGTCCTGGCTTTCCAACCACAGTGCCCAGTGGCCCCTGAGCAGCTGCTGTCTTGGTGTCTTCCTTTAATGAAGGTGGTCTGCGTGACACAATAGCCATCTTTGTGATGGTGCCCAGTATGGTGATCCGTACCCTCAGTCTGGTTACTACATAGAAGGCTCTTGAGAGTCTTGCTCTGTTACCCAGGTTGCTGTCAGACTCTTGAGCTCAAGTGATCCTCCTGCTTTAGCCTCCCCAGTAGCTGAGGCTATAGGCTCTGCCACCATACCCTGCCTCAAACATTGTTCTTTTTTTTTTTGTTTGAGATAGTCTCACTCTGTCACCCAGACTGGAGTGCAGTGGCATGATCTTGGCTCACTGCAGCTTCTGCCTCTCGGGGTCAAGCAATTCTCTTGCCTCAGCCTCCTGAGTAGTTGGGACTACAGGCATGCTCCACCACGCCCGACTAATTTTTGTTTTATTAGTAGAGACAGGGTTTCGCCATGTTGCTTAGGCTGGTCTTGAACTTCTGACCTCAAGTGACCCGCCTGCTTCAGCCTCCCAAAGTACTGGGATTACAGGAGTCAGCCGCTGCGCCAGGCCTCAAACATTATTGTTGATACCTGTTTTCAAAGTACTGGAAGGAGGGAGAGGTAAGGACAAGGAACCGGGAGGAAGGCTGGCTGGGAAGCTATCTTAGGTTTTAAGAGCTGTGTTGACCAGAGACTCCACCTACATTCTGCCCTGAGTATCTCATTGGCAGGTTTTCTTATAGGCAGTGGAAATTTTCAGTCTTGGTTACAGCTGCTTGCATAATTTCTTTCATTGTTTATATATTTTCTAGATTATATTTTCTTCCTCTCCCCACTAGTTGCTGTATGGTTCTTATTTTATTCTAATCTTTCTTCCCAAAACACCCCACCCGCAACCAAATCTTCCCTTCTTAACATAAATGATGAGCAATCCCTTCAGAACGAGGATGGGTGAGAATGAGGAATTGGATTGCAAGCTGTAGAGTATGTGCCGCCTTCTGGTTTGATGTGGGTGCCTGAGGTATATGGCCATATTCCATGTCCGTAAGGAAATCCAGAAATCTAGCCCAGCCTTGTGTACGGTGGGATTCATGGAGAAATGAAAGCTCTGAGGATTCAGGGGCAGGAAGAATAGAAGTAAATGCACATTTTTTTATTGCTAGAGATTCTTTTGTTCCTTGTATATGAAAGCAGTGGAGGGGATAGGCAGGCACTTAACCTCTTATCAAGCAACATTTATATTTGTAAAACATGGCTTAGAGGATTTTGTGTTATTTTTAGTCCAGAGGTTTGCTTTTAATGATTTGCCAGAAATTTTTTAAGGAAAGGAAAGGTTCCAAGTTGCTCTATCGACTACATTGTGCAAAGATTTCTAATTTTAAATTTAGAATAAGATGACAAAGCAAACCGTTTCCTTCTTGGATGCTTTCTCGGAAGGCGGTCAGGTGGTACTAGAGTAGCTAGAAAGACAGTTTTTCCTAGTTTTTGCTATAGTTCTTACAATCCTTTCTTTTCACCCTCTACTCTTCAACCGTGTGTTCCCTTTCCTCTTGTGTATTTTCTTTCTGTCTTGTTACTGGATTGTTTCCTCTCATAGGTTCTTTATTCAGTTATGTGCACAAAAGATACAGTACAAAAAGTCTAGTGCATTTTAGTCTTGAAAGTATATAGAACTTCAGAATAAAAACACCACTTTCTCACTGAACTTCCATTTTATTGTGCCATTGCCATTTCGCATCTCAGCCATCCTACCCTTGAGCTTATTCTCTGAGGACAGAAATGGGAAGAAGGCCTCAAAAGCAGCGGGGGGG
>NW_012115233.1:2996652-3003880 GCF_000951035.1 Colobus angolensis palliatus
GCTGTGCTGGCGAGTAGGGGGGTGTTGGCTCTCGGAAAGCAGGGGCATGGAAAGTGTCAGCTTGTTGCCATGACAGTGAGGTTATTAACATCCACTTTGACTGTCTTCAGTGGTCTCTTCCCCAAGCATGATAGTTTTGGCTTAGGTGGCCACCTGAAGAGATTCAGTATAATGCTACCAGTTTTTATTGAACATTTATTCTGTTCAAAACATTCCCAAAGGCAACAGAAGATACAAATAAATCCCTGCCCATGAAAAGGTGTGGGGCATTAGAACGCACTCTCTTAAGTGTCATGAAGTAATGAGAGACGACAAAGTAGTTTGAAGCTATGGAGTAAGGGACTTCGAGTATCGCATGCTCAAGAAGTTGGGACTTGAACAGTACGGGGGTGCTGCTGAAAACGTTTGAGGGAGGTAATGACATGATCGAAGCTATACTTGAGAAAGGTGAATCTGATAAAGTATGAGTGAAAAAGAGGCTGAAGGTCTAGTAATTAGATTAAGAGGCTAATGACAAAATCCACATAAATAGGAGGACTTGAACAAAGGGGCACTGAGAAAGAAGAGGACAGGAGATAGTAAAAGGCATTCAACGATGAGAGCACACACTACGGGGGAGCATGAGGGAGGTTGGAAGGGATAATGAAAGGATTACCGAGCATCACTGACAGTGTCTTCAAAATGAGCAGGAATCTTGTAGTGATCCTAATCCGTGGTTTTATGGAGCATTTCACAGCCTAGGAACATACAAGGGGGACATCTCCCTGGAATATAAATTGACTAAGAGGAGTTCAATTACGGTCAAATGAATGCAGGATTTGAGAGTCTTGCTTAGTATTCTCACCACACTTCATTTAATCTACTCATTGTCTTTTTCTCTTACCGCTAACACTAGATGGAAAAACTATAAGTTAATTAAAAGTATTTCACAAAATGTGCTCGTTTTCAGTCATTCTGTTTCCACTCCAGCCTGTTGTGTTGGTTTTTTGAAATAATTATTTCAAGTAATTTTCGTTTTGCAGGATGGCATAGTCAATCCAACAATAAGAAAAGATTTGAAAACTGTACCGAAATTCTACTGTTGTCCAATCGAAGGCTGCCCCAGAGGCCCTGACAGACCATTTTCTCAGTTTTCTCTCGTAAAACAGGTACTATATACTTCTCTGAGGATGAGATACAGAGGCTATAAAGCTATTGTGATTCTGATTACTTAGCAGACATAACTACAGGATCGAGTAGACAGCTGCTTGTGAGAGGAGATGCCTGCGTGTCTCCCACTTGGTATAAACCTGAGTATGCTGTCACACAAGTGGAAGGAAAAGCGGCTTGGTCTGGAGGGAATATGTCTAGAAGTGAGTTAAAATAGAGAGAGAGAGTAAACCAGTTCAGCAAAGAATGAGAACATGTTTGCCCACAGATTTCCTCTGTGAGTCTGCATACCTCTGAGGGCCGAGAGCAAAGGCACAAAGGAACTGTTCTTCCCAGGGGAATAAGAACCTGCAGAATCCAGGAAAAGAATAGTTTTGGAAGCCACAATCTTAAGAGGAGGGAGGGCCCCAGTGACTGGGACAAGAGGTGATTCAGAACTGGAAGAGATTGGCATCTGAAATGTTCCCCCAAGGGTCTGCTGGTGGGTGTCCGAGAAGAGCGTTGGAAAGACATTTTTTTCCCCGCCCACAGCACTTACAGATGAGAGTGTAAATGCTGGGGACCATAGTTGTTTCCAGAACAATCCCCTCACTTTTCACAAAGCCAAGCAACAGGAAGAGGCATATATATAATTTTAACTTCAATGTGCCTGCTTTTACATTCCTTTGACTTGGACTGCTGTATTTTATATGTTATTTATATTAACAGTGTAAAATCATTATTAATTTGGGTGGATGATGGTTTCTGAAATGTTTTGACCAGTTGCCGTTTTTTATCTGAATCCCTTCTGTGTTCTTCCTAGCACTTTATGAAAATACATGCTGAGAAGAAGCACAAATGTAGTAAGTGCAGCAATTCATATGGTACAGAATGGGACCTGAAAAGACACACAGAGGACTGTGGCAAGACCTTTCGGTGCACATGCGGCTGCCCCTACGCCAGTAGAACGGCACTGCAGTCTCACATCTACCGAACGGGCCACGAGATCCCTGCAGAACACAGGTGAAGGGAAAGAAATGATGGCACAAAAGTTAGTAGCTACGCGAAGCATTTCAGATGAAACATCCTGGAGAGCCAGTGGTGTGGGAAGAAAAAAGGCTTAGAAAATATGTGACGTCGAAGAAGGAAGCTTTTGAAAATGGAAGCAGGTCTTGCAAATGACCCATGTCTGGGCCTGAAATCTTGACTCAGTTTTTTCCACTATTTTTTCTGCTAACCCTCTTTGAGAGTCTTGTTATTTCCATTTGAAAATCTCAGCTTCTAGAATTTTCTATTAGAGGGAACCAAACTGCCAACGAATAAATTTTATCATGAAACTACTTCATTTAAAGGTCAAATTTTCATTTAGTGTGATAGCTTCCTGCCTTAGAAATGATAAAACTTGCATTATGTAAGTCTTTTAGCTTCTTTTGGCTTAAAGATCTGAGTTGAGTTCTAGTACTTAGATCTTAACAACAAAAAAAAAGGTATGCTCCCTCCTTTTCTGTTTGCATGTTTCTGAAAGTTCACCTGCCATAATAGGACCAACTCCCAGAGTTGCGAGAGAAGGGATTTATCTTGTCTGGGTTGAATATGACCTCTGCTATAGAGGGAGGAAATGACATTTGTCAGTGAGGGTAGGTGTCATGGTCAAAGAAGGTTGTATTTTAAGGTGTTCTTTTTGCTCTGTCATTGTTTTCAGGGACCCACCTAGTAAGAAAAGGAAAATGGAAAACTGTGTGCAAAACCAGAAGTTATCCAACAAGACCATTGAATCATTGAACAACCAACCAATCCCTAGACTAGACACTCAAGAACTAGAAGCTTCAGAAATAAAACTAGAGCCATCTTTTGAAGACTCTTGTGGCTCTAACACTGACAAGCAGACTCTTACAACACCACCGAGATATCCTCAGAAGTTGCTTTTACCAAAGCCCAAAGTGGCTTTGGTTAAACTACCCGTGATGCAGTTTTCTCTCATGCCTGTCTTTGTGCCTACAGCCGACTCCTCAGCCCAGCCTGCGGTGTTAGGTGTTGATCAGGGCTCTGCCACAGGAGCTGTGCACTTACTACCCTTGTCAGTAGGAACCCTGATCCTTGGCCTAGATTCAGAGGCTTGCTCTCTTAAGGAGAGCCTACCTCTTTTCAAAATTGCTAATCCTGTTGCTGTTGAGCCAATAAGTACTGGTGTTCAAGTGAACCTGGGTAAAAGTCCATCTAATCCTTTACAAGAACTGGGGAACACATGTCAAAAGAACAGCATTTCTTCAATCAACGTGCAGACAGATCTGTCTTATGCCTCACAAAACTTTATACCTTCTGCACAGTGGGCCACCACTGATTCCTCTGTGTCATCTTGTTCTCAAACTGATTTGTCGTTTGATTCTCAAGTGTCTCTTCCCATTAGTGTTCACACTCAGACATTTTTGCCCAGCTCTAAGGTAACTTCATCTATAGCTGCTCAGACTGATGCATTTATGGACACCTGTTTCCAGTCAGGTGGGGTCTCCAGAGAAACTCAAACCAGTGGGATACAAAGTCCAACAGATGACCACGTACAGATGGACCAAGCTGGAATGTGCGGAGACATTTTTGAGAGTGTTCATTCATCATATAATGTTGCTACGGGTAACATTATAAGTAACAATTTAGTAGCAGAGACAGTAACTCATAGTTTGTTACCTCAGAATGAGCCTAAGACTTTGAATCAAGATATTGAGAAATCTGCACCAATTGTAAACTTCAGTGCACAGAATAGTATGCTTCCTTCACAGAACATGACAGATAATCAGACCCAAACCATAGATTTATTAAGTGATTTGGAAAACATCTTGTCAAGTAATCTACCTGCTCAGACATTGGATCAGCGTAGTCTTTTGTCTGACACAAATCCTGGACCTGACACCCAGCTCCCATCTGGCCCAGCCCAGAACCCTGGAATCGATTTTGATATTGAAGAGTTCTTTTCAGCCTCAAATATCCAGACTCAAACTGAAGAGAGTGAGCTTAGCACCATGAACACCGAGCCAGTTTTGGAGTCACTGGACATAGAGACTCAAACGGACTTCTTACTCGCAGATACCTCTGCTCAGTCCTATGGGTGTAGGGGAAATTCTAACTTCTTAGGCCTGGAGATGTTTGACACACAGACACAGACAGACTTAAACTTTTTCTTAGACAGTAGCCCTCATCTGCCTCTAGGAAGTATTCTGAAACACTCCAGCTTTTCCATGAGTACCGATTCATCTGACACAGAGACCCAAACTGAAGGAATCTCTGCTGCTAAAAATATACCTGCTCTAGAAAGCAAAGTTCAGTTGAATAGTACAGAAACACAGACCATGAGTTCTGGGTTTGAAACCCTGGGGAGCTTGTTCTTCACCAGCAACGAAACTCAAACAGCAATGGACGACTTTCTTCTGGCTGATCTGGCCTGGAACACCATGGAGTCTCAGTTCAGCTCTGTAGAAACCCAGACTTCTGCGGAACCACACTCAGTCTCCAACTTCTAAAACTAACAGTGGAGTCCGTGTGTGAGACAGCATCTACCATTTCCTCTGGATTAAAACTATGGACTGGGGACAACATTATTAATTCGATTGAATGTAGTTGATGATGCAGTTGCTTAGCTTCTTTGCGATTCTTTGCCTTCTGAACTTGTAAACAGAAATTTGTGTATAAATGTGAGTGTATTATAAAGTTTGAGATGTTGATCTAAATTGTTTTTGTGTTGCCTACATTTGCCTTTTCACAGCTAGTCTTTCCATATTAAAAAAATGTATTTCATACCTTTAAAACCTATAGCCATTTAGCTGAAGCCCAGCTTACCAGGTTCAAGGGTACAGATTTCTCAAATCTTCAAAACATTTTAGTCAAAGTGCAATATACTTAAATTGCACCTACAATACCTTTGGCAGTGCTTGTTAGAAATTCCTGATTCCTGTTACTAATCACTAAAGAAACAGGATGCTGCCACCGTAGGATTTAAGCAGTGGTGCTTCCGTACTCTCAGACTTCTGCTGCCTGCACCTTCGTCAGCTTTGACGCCTCTTTTCTGATTTAAAGACACCAAGGAAAACTACAACTCTCTTTAGCTTTGAAGCAGTTTTCATGTAATCAATGCCACCTCTTCCCTACATGAACTATTGATACCAGCATACAAGTGTATAGCACTTTACACACAAGAGGTTTATTGATGTAAAATTACCAGCTAGGGAAACAGCAGCGGACCAGGTGTGGCGGCTTACCCCTGTAATCCCAGCGCTTTGGGAGGGCAAAGCAGAAGGATCACGTGAGCCCAGGAGTTCAACACCTGCTTGGGCAACATAGGGAGACCGTGTCTCTGGAAATTTTTTTTGTTTTTAATTCGCCAGGCATAGTGGCATGTGCCTGTGATCCCAGCTACTTGGGAGGCTGAGGTGAGAGGATCATTTGAGGAGGTTGGGGCTGCCATGAGCCATGATCATGGCACTGTACTCCAACCTGGGTAACAGGGCAAGACCCTGTCTCAAAATTTAACAAACAAAACCCAGCAGCAAGCACCTAGTGTAGTGTTCCTGCTAAATAAGGGTAGGTTATCCAAACCATGGGAACAGGGAGTTAGGGAAACATGCCTATGACCTCATCTTGGGGTGTGCCCTGTGAAGATCCTTTCTGCTCTCCACAGCAGGCCAGAGCTGGGGGCTCTGGAGCTGTTTCCCAAAGTGCACCCACAGGCTGGATCTGAGTTTTGTCGCTCAAAAGCAAGAAGAAAAGTGGGAAAGGGGCATCCCCCATTAGGTTTCAATACTTTGCACTTCTACTAAGCTTAATAGGGCAGCAGTGCAATCTACAATTATTTTAAAGTGAATTTCCTTCCATCCACCATTCTTTATCTTTTCCTTGAATAAGAAAAGATATCTAGCAAGGATATTACTTGTGCCTTGAGGCTAGCAATTATAGGATAGATTCATCTAAAATACGGTATTCTGCATTTTTTTAAGAGAATAATACCAAACAGTCTTCAAAGAAAACAAAGAAGGTGAAGACCTGTTGCTTCAGTAATCAAGAACGCTTTCTGTGTTTTGAGGTGGGAGCATGATCAAGTATACTTTGGGGATTTTCTGTATTTAGGAGATCTTGGATTCTTAATTGTTGGCTAAGTTCCAGTCAAGTAGGAATCAGTGCAGCCTGTAAGTTCGCCACATTCACACACATACACACACACACACAAATGCTCTTTTCTGTGGCACATGCTTGTGTTATTGAAAGCTAACTCCTCAAAACCTAGTAAGGGGACTAATGATTCATTAAATTGATGGTTTTGCTACTAATTCCTATCCCATATATTTGATACAAAAGAAGTGTTGGTAATGGATAAATAACATACCTTGGGCAGATGAACTCAACCTAGTAGGTGAGATTTTGCTTTGGTCACAGTTGCCTATGAGTGTGGGTTTCAAAACAAACATAAAGCCTTAACTTAGAATTTCATTATGTTTTAGAATCATCACTGCCTTAATATTCAAGCTTCTATTTAAGTCCTCCTAATAAAGGAGAAATGCATGTTTATGGCTTTTTTGTAAATATAAATGGAGTGATCTATGGCTTAAAAAATTTTTGTTTCTGTGACAATGTTTGTAAATCCAGCCAATAGAGTTATTTACAGAAAAAACTGAGCATGTAATAATACAAGAACTGTTTTCCCCAAAACCTGAACCTGAATTTTCTGCAAAAACTGAAATTTAGTGATTAAAGAGAAGCCAGAATTGTACCTTTTTTGTGAATTCTTGAACCTACTCATAAATATGACTTATTTTACTGCCTTAAGTTTTCACACTCATTGTCTTCTGACTAAGCCATATGATAAAATGATTTTATTTCATCATACCCAGTTATTTTCATTGTTTTTCTTTTGTTCATGAAAATATGCTAACAATTTTCCTAGAAAAGACACTCCAGGTAATACCAGCCGGATGGCTGACTATAGGTCCCTGATGCTTGTTGCATCCACAGAAAAGGACCAAAAGAATGAATAAAATACAGGCCGGGCGCGGTGGCTCAAGCCTGTAATCCCAGCACTTTGGGAGGCCGAGACGGGCGGATCACGAGGTCAGGAGAT
>NW_012115233.1:3004710-3007335 GCF_000951035.1 Colobus angolensis palliatus
GACTCCAGTCTGGGCGACAGAGCGAGACTCCATCAAAAAAAAGGAAAATGCTGCAGTATGTCAGGGGAGTGGTGGAGAACCTGTGGCAAACAGAGACTCAGGATGGCCACGGAGAGAAGGAAGTGGAACACCCTGCTCTGCCACCCCATCTCCCCAGTCAGGATCAGCTCAGAACCAAGATGCATTTCTGTCTGGGGAGAAAAAAAGGCAGAAGGTCGCCAACAGGTCCCGTTACCACCACAGACACCTGTAGTCTTTTCTGCTGGGGAATCCTGCAGTTCTCTCAGGCCCTGAGCCCAGTTTAGAAAGCTGCCTCAAATTTACATGGCCGTGTTACCGCAGAGAAGAAGTCCACATTGTGACCCAAGCTGCTATAGCATAGCATCATTTTCAACCTGGACCCACTGCTCTAGGGGACAGGAACCACTGCATCTCTCCATCCCTGAGACTCTGCTGTCACTGTACCATCTCACACACAGTAGTACAGCATCCCCCAGCTGAGGTACTGCAGCTCCCTACTCCTTGGGAACAAGCTGCCCAAGAGGTGCTCCATCTTCCCTATCCTAGAGGCAGCACAGTCCTGAACTCAACTACTCAGAACCTAGGCATAGCAGAACAGCCATGACCCTAGCACCCAAGCCCATGCAGTGCCCTGCCGCCAAAGGAACAGGAAGTCTTGCTCAGCGGGGAAGCCAAGCTCAAGCCAGTGGATCAGCCCAGCATCCCTCAGCATGCAAAAAGCCTGATACTCCATCCACAAAGGAGCCCCACTCAACCCGGTATGCCAGCCACACAGTCTCCTGCAGCCTAGGCCATTGAGGCACTTGCAGGCATTGCTGACATTGATTACAGCTGAAGAACCTGCATGAAGACCACACTACTACTGTACCCATGCAGAACCAAAGCCAATGTGCCTTACTCAACTGATACTTAGGCCCCATCTGCACGTTTAAGCCTTTCCCTATGAAAGCCACTCTATAGAACTGGAAAAGGCAGCTGATCCATCAGCTGCAAAGGAATCAACATAGGAACACAAGAAGCATGAAAAAGCAAACAAATATGACACCAACAAAGAAACACAATAATTCTCCAATAACTAACCCCAAAGTTAGAGAGAAATGTATGAATTTCTTGAAAAGGAATTCAAAATAATGATCTTGAGGAAGCTCAGCAAGACATAAGAGAATACAGATAAGCAAAATAATTCTTGATCTGAGTGAGAAATTGAAGAGAGATAGATTTAAAAAAGAATTAACAGAAATCTTTGATCTGAAGAATTTAATGAATGAAATAAAAAATACAATTGAGAGCTTCAAGAGCAGCCTAGATTAAGCAGAAAAAAAAGGAATTTCTTTCTTTCTTCTTCTTTTTTTTTTTTTCTTTTTTTTGAGATGGAGTCTCCCTCTGTCACCAAGGCTGCAGTGCAGTGGTGCCATCTCAGTGCAAGGCAACTTCCACCTCCTGGGTTCAAGCAGTTCTCATGCCTCAGCCTCCTTAATATCTTGGATTACAGGTGTTTACCACCACACCTGGATAACTTTTGTATTTTTAGTAGAGAGGAGGTTTCATCATGTTGGCTAGTCTGGTCCTGAACTCCTGACCTCTGGTGATCTGCCTGCCTCAGCCTCTCAAAGTGCTGGGATTACAGGTGTGAGCCACCGCACCCAGTCAAAAAATAAAAAGAATTTGTTAACTTGAAGACAGCACTTTTGAAATAATGCATTCAAAGGAAATAGAGAATGAAAAAGAGTGAAGAAAGTTGACAGGACTTATGGGGACATCACTAACAGATACTCACACTATGAGATTTTCAGAGGGAGATAGAGAAAGGCACAGAAAGCTTATTTAATGAAATAATAGCTGAAAACTTCCCAAGTCCTGGAAGAGATATATGGACATCCAGATCCATGGCACTCAAAGAATCCCAAATAGATTCAACCCAAAGAAGTCCTCTCAGAGGCACATTGTAATCAAACTGTAAAAATTCAAAGACACAGAGTTTTAAAAGTAGTAAGAGAAAAGCATCAAATTATATATAAGGGAATCTCCATTATACTATCAACAGATTTCTCAGCAGAAACCTTGAAGCCCAGGAAAGAATGGGATGATATAGTCAATGTTCTGAAAGAAAAAAAAAAAAAAAAACTGCCACCCAAGAATGCTATACCCTGTCATTTAGAAATGAAAATGAAATAAAGTATATTTCAGACAAGCAAAAGCTGAAGGAATTCATCACCACTAGACTGGCCTTACAAGAAATGGTATGGAAGTACTTCAAGCAAAAGCAAAAGGATGGTAATTACTTTCATCATTTTGTGTGTCATAAGAAAACATATGACAATATAAAAACTCACTGGTAGAGGTAAATTCATAATCAAATTCAGAATACACCATTATTCTAATGGTGGCATATGTCTTTCAGATCTCTAGTATGAATAACTACAGCTATAATACACTGTTAAGGAAAACACAATATAAAAAGATGTAAATTAAGACAAAATTTTAAATTGTGGAGGAAGGGCAAAAATATTTTGTGTGTGGGCCGGGCGCGATGGCTCAAGCCTGTAATCCCAGCACTTTGGGAGGCCGAGACGGGTGGATCACGAGGTCAGGAGATCAAGACCA
>NW_012115233.1:3008095-3011711 GCF_000951035.1 Colobus angolensis palliatus
TAATAATAATAATAATAATAATAATAATAACCTTGAATGTAAATAGATTAAATTCTCCAGTTAAAGATATAGAGTGGCTGAATGGATTTAGAAAATAAAACCTGCAACACCATCCAACTACATGGTGCCTGCAAGAGACTCACTTAACATGCAAGGTCACACAAAAACTAATGTGGAGGGACGGAAAAAGTTATCCCATGCAAATGGAAACCAAAGGAGAACACGAGGAGTTTATACTTAGATAACACAGACTTTAAGTCAAAACTGCAAAAAGAAAGTCATTATATAACAATTTTAAATATATATGCAACCAACACCAGAACACCCAAATATATAAAGCAAATGTTATTAGATCTATAGGGAGAAATAGACTGCAATACAACAATAATAGGGGATTTCAGCACTCCACTTGTGGCAATGGACCAATCATCCAGAAAATCAACAACATTAAACTGCAAAATAGACCAAATGGACCTAACAGACATTGACAGAATATTCCTCCAAAATGCAGCAGAATACACATTTTTCTTCAATAACACATGAAACACGCTCCCGATCAGGCTAAAGGCTTCCTATTGTTCCCAAACAGCTAAGTGCCTAGGTTCATCCTAATCGAGCTGAACACTAGTCGCTGGGTTCCACGGTTCTCTTCCATGACCCACGGCTTCTAATAGAGCTATAACACTCACCGCATGGCCCAA
Organism: Colobus angolensis palliatus; assembly: GCF_000951035.1. Taxonomy (NCBI): domain Eukaryota; kingdom Metazoa; phylum Chordata; class Mammalia; order Primates; family Cercopithecidae; genus Colobus; species Colobus angolensis. Next base: position 3,008,797 of record NW_012115233.1, read on the forward strand.
GGTTCCATTCCTTGGAATCCATAAGGCGGACAACCCCAGGTCAGAGAACTAGAGGTTTGCCACCATATTGGAAACGGCCCACCACCATTTTGGAAGCCACTGGCCACCATCTTGGGAGCTCTGGAATCAAGGACTCCCAGTATAACAGTATCACTTTGGGGGGTTTAGGGAGGCAGCCTTTGAAGTGCTATGCAGTTTTATTTTCCTTGTCTCTCACGATATATCCATGTGTGTTGTCCTCTGAAGCATGTTTAAGTGGCATTAATTAGATTCAACAACTAGGAGGGGACAACATACATGCCTTCATACTCTCAACTTCTAAATGGCTCTGATTTGTTAAATGACATGAATTTTATGTATGTACGTATGTATGCATGCATGTATGTATTTATTTATTTTTGAGATGGAGTCTCGCTCTGTTGCCCGGGCTGGAGTGCAGTGGCACAATCTAAGCTCACTGCAACCTCCACCTTCTGGGTTCAAGCAATTCTCCTGCCTCAGCCTCCCAAGTGGCTGGGACTACAGGCATGTGCCACTACGCCCAGCTAATTTTTTGTATCTTTAATAGAGACAGAGTTTTACCATGTTGGCCAGGCTGGTCTTGAACTCGTGGCCTCAGGTGATCCACCCACATCAGCCTCCCAAAGTGCTGGGATTACAGGTGTGAGCCATCGCGCCCAGCCATGAATTTTAATCTAGTTTCTTCAGCAAAGTGTTAGCCAGTAAAATGTTCTTAAGGCCAAGAAGATAACTACATTGTTTTCAATGTTTAAATCCAAAGGATTCTCTTTGTTGTTGGAATAGTATTTATTAGTAGATACATTGATATTTTAGTTTACATATTTATAGAGGCAGGCTAAAAAAAACAAACAGAGATGGCTCTCAGGTTGTCAGTGTTCTTGACATTTACAGGGGCACTGCGTTTAAAAATCAGCTTGCTTGAAAGGAGCAAGGCCCAAACTATGCGAATAAGTAAAAGCCGCACTGTCTATGCCATACTTGAGCTAGAACACTATCAATATTCAGTTTCTTCAACAAACTCCAGAAAAAACTCTAAATGTTTTATTGCCTTACTAATAACAAAACAAAAACTAATGAATATTAGTAAGATAATTTTATTTATTGCTTTACTAATAAATAACAAAATAAAAACTTGGTTCCAACTCCACGCATTCCAAAATAGTGAAGTTTGACCTATGAGAGACCACAGCCATGACCCCTCCACTGGCTTTTGGTACTTTACTTCGAAGCAAGTTACTATCACAGAACATTAGGTTGCAAAAAAGAAACCACAAAAAATTTAAACAAGTGATATTCTTTTTAGCATCAGTGAAATAGTCCAATATATCTGAAAATGAAAAAAAAAATTTGTTTTGAAATTATCTCCACGGTGACTCTGTTATTCTCAAAAGTACATATATTATATTACCTCTGCATATAACCTTTTTTTGAGGGGCAGGCTGGGGAGACCTAACAGAGTGAGCTGATGACTATGGCAGGTTTAAATAAGACCTTGCTCCAAGCTTGGCGTCTTCTTACTGCTTCTGCTTGCGGCGTTTGACTCTTTGCTTTCTGGTGATCCACCACTTTTCCATGTCCTGGGTGAAACATTTGCTTTTATGATTACATCTCAACCATGTTTCTGCTTAGGACTGAAGGCGAAACTGACCCCTCTCCTACTTTATCTTTTTTCCTGCGCTGTAACGAGAAATTTAGTGACTTCAGAAAATGTAGAGCCCATGCTGCAATAAAAATATGGCAGAAGTCAACGAATCTGAATTATGACAAAACAATAATGAACCAGTAAGACTCCCCTCAATAACTTTTTCCTTGGTAAATGAAACTAGTCTCTAAAAACCAACAAGCAAACAAAAATAAATAAATAAATAAAATAAAAAACTTTTTTCTTTTTAAAAAGTGAGCCCACCAAAATTAAGATTTTAATTTTGGGAAGTCATCACTTCGGCAAACTATGCTTTAGGAATTTTTTACTCTATATTGTCTTATTTCAACTCATGGAAATTTTAGTTTTGTTATATTTTAGAGTCAATACTATTAAAGAACTGCAAGCTGGTATCAATTTTTTTGCACCTTCTTTTTTGGTAACATGAGATATATATATATCTATATACATGTTGGCCAGGCTGGACTCGAACTCCTGACCTCAAGCAATCCACCCACCTTGGCATCCCAAAGTGCTGGGATTACAGGTGTGAGCCACTGCACCTGGCCACATGTGATATATTTTATTTTTTTATTTTTTGAGACAGAGTCTCGCTCTGCCGCCCAGGCTGAAGTACAGTGGCGTGATCTCGGCTCACAGCAAATTCCACCTCCTGGGTTCAAGCCATTCTTGTGCCTCAGCCACCCGAGTAGCTGGGATTACAGGTACGCACCACCATGCCCAGCTAATTTTTCTATTTTTAGTACAGACGGGGTTTTGCCATGTTGGCCAGGCTGGTCTTGAACTCCTGACCTCAAGTGATCCACCTGCCTTGGGCTCCCAATGTGTTGGGATTACAGGCATGAGCGACTGTGCCCGCCAATGCCATTTATTTTTAAAGAAACTCACAGCCAAGATGTGGTATATTTTAAAAGCATTTAAATCACTATTCTGTTACAAGATATGTGCTTAACTAGTAAGAACTCTTCCGAGTTAAAGTTCTCTAACTACCAAAATACCAAGTATTTCTCGGACATCCTACTTTCCTGAAATTTAGGGAAGTCAGTCATGAGGATTTTGTTGAACAGCCAAAGAAATTAAAATAGAGTCATGAACAGTAGTAAGGCCAGTAGTATTTATCCCAAATTCAATATCGGATTTCTTTTTACCTTCAGAGGACATGCAGATTGGAAGAAATGAAATTACTAACAGTTCTTTCACGTTTAGAGGTTTAGTGATCATGGTTATTCTC
>NW_012115233.1:3013272-3020955 GCF_000951035.1 Colobus angolensis palliatus
AGAGGACCAGCACAAAATGGAAAGCACAAGCACATGTGCCTTCTGGGATGCGGCAAGCTGGGCGTTCTCCCAGCTCCCTTCACACTTGTACCAAGATCGCACCACTGCACTCTAGCCTGGGTGACAGAGAGAGACTCCATCTCAAAAAAGAAAAAAAAAAAAAAAAAAAAAAAGCAGACTTATGGTTGCTTCTTAGCTTCTTTCTAGAAGGGACCTAGGCATGTGCCACCAGGAGGCCCTAGAGGACCAGCACAAAATGGAAAGCACAAGCACATGTGCCTTCTGGGATGCGGCAAGCTGGGCGTTCTCCCAGCTCCCTTCACACTTGTACCAAGGCACCTGCTTGATCTGTAAGTAAAGCTGTCAGAGAAGCTGCAGCAAAGGCGGTGGGCTCCAGATTCCTAATTCCCTAAAGCAGTGGTTCTCAGCTAGGGTATTTTGCCCTGAAGGGGCATGTGGGAAAGTCTGGATACGTTTTTGGTTGTCGTGACTGGGGGTGGTATTGGCATCTAATATGTCAAGGCCAGGGATGCTGCTACACATCCCACAGTGCACATACAGGCCCCACCACAATGATTCAGCCCCAGATAGGGCCAAGGTTGAAAAGCCCTGTCCTAAAGATAGGCCAGGTGATGGGGTGGCTTTCAGCATTGCTGTAAATACAGCACGCACCTGGGCCATTCAGTCCTCCCATTCAATCCTCTAAGAAGTTATGTTTGTTGTTTAGAATGTATTGGGGCTGGGCACGGTGGCTCACTCTTGTAATCCCAGCACTTTGGGAGGCCAAGGTGGGTGGATCATTTGAGGTCAGGAGTTCGAGACCAGCCTGGCCTACATGGTGAAACCCTGTCTCTACTAAAAATATGAAAAGTAGCTGGGCGTGGTGGTGCACACCTGTAATCCCAGCTACTTGGGAGGCTGAGGCAGGAGAATTGCTTGAACCTGGGAGGCAGAGGTTGCAGTGAGTTGAGATCGTGCCAGCCTGGGCCACAGAGCAAGACCCTGTCTCAAACAAACAAACAAACAAAGTATGTGTCGGTAGAGAAGGTAAGTCCCCATTGTCTTAGGTTAAAAAAAACTAAAATTTCTTTGGGGTTTTTACTATCATCATCTTTTGAAATGTATAAACTGAAATTCATTTAGTATTTTTTTTTTAATTTTCACATTAGAAAATCCAGGATCCAGAGCAAGACTGATCAAAACCTAAAACAGAAACAACTGTTCACCATGTTGAGTCTCTATAATAACAACGTTTGCAGGCAAGTGAAATGCATTAAAATGACAGAACTATTAAAAATTTCAGACATTACTCCCTCATTTTATAGGCAAAGGCAGAAATGCTCAGTGGCAAAGTTGGGGTATTAAAAAATATACATCCTAATGGTTCTCAGCTCCTAGGAAAAAGGAAGATGGTTCTCATTTTTACTTATTGCACTGAATACTGGATTTATCCTGAGACTGTGTCCAAGAAAATATACAGATGCTTTTTGATCTAGGAGATTGAACTTGGAAAGTTTTTTCCCAGAACACCTCCGTATGCACAAATTTAGTACAAGAGTCAAGCCTTAATCTGCACAGTGATGGTGTTGAGACTGGTACAGTGGAAATACAGGCAAAACCGGATGAGGAAAAAGGCAAGGGAATTAAGATGGACTGGACCCAAATAAGGAGCACCTTAGTTGACAAGTTGCAAAGATAAGTTCTGAGAACCCATTCAAGAGTAAAGACCCATCATCAAATATCCAAATGCCAGCTCGCAGGCCAAAGGACTTCTATACAACTAGTCAGTCATTCATTAGAGGGATATACAACTAGTCAGTCATTCATATACATTCATTAGAGGGATATACAACTAGTCAGTCATTCATTAGAGGGATAATTTCCCTCTAATGAATGACTGAATGAATAGTCAGTCATTCATTAGAGGGAAATTATCCAGCTTGTTATATTTGATCCGCTCAGTACATTCAGGAAAAACACAGATCTCTGTTGGAGTTCAACATACATTACTTGGTCATCTTCACCACATCCTGTGTCTGAAAATTGTTCCCATCTTACAAGAAAAAATGACATTCTTGAGCCTTCCTTCCTGCAAATATCACACGATATTTACCACCTAGTACTTCAAACGTCCCCAACCTGTGAAATATAGTTTGAGCCTTCAGAAACCCAGGCTACAAACCTTAATGCTGTCCTGAACAAAACCAACCCTCTGTTGAACAATTTCTCCTTGGGTTAGAGGAGGAAAATGATCCCTGATCCCCATGCATATATGCAGGATTAAAAGAGAGTATCTGGGAAGAGGCTTTGGATTCTTATTTTATTTATTTCTTTTAGACAGAGTCTTCTTCTGTTGCCCAGGCTGGAGTGCAATGGCATGATTTTGGCTCACTGCAACCTCCGGAAACCCGGTCTCTACTAATAATACAAAAATGAGCCGGGTGTGGTGGTGGGCACCTGTAATACCGGCTACTTGGGAGGCTGGGGCATGAGAATCACTTGAATCCAGGAGGCGGAGGTTACAGTGAGCCAAGATCATGTCACTGCACCCCAGCCTGGGTGACAGAGCGAGACTCTGTCTCAAAACAATGAAACAAACAAAAAAATAAATAAATAAATAAACCCCTAGGCAAACAGACATTATAAAGACCACTATGGAAGCAGATATTTACAAATACAGTCATATATTCTGTCTACTCCATCGTTTAGGAGACAGGAAATCCAGAGCTCAAGTCCAACCTACCTTAAGCAAATTCAAACTATGTCATTACAAAGCAGCTTAATGATTACTCATATCACAGAACGGTTCATCAGGACATGTTGTCTACGTAGCAACATCAGTTGGCATTTAAAATATAACTCATTTACATATGTCATTTAATTTAGATACAACTGTGGGAATATGAGTTGGGGTAAAATGAGGGTAGAGGAAGGACAGAGGGAGAAAGTAACAGCCCCTTTCCAAAAGTGTCTAGGGTTGAGGGTTTCCAAACATTAGATGCAAAGGCCAGAGGAAGCATCTGAGGTGATAATCACAGTGATCTTTTTATTTTTTTCCCAAAAAGTAATTATTTTTTTTTTTTTTCTGAGACGGAATCTCGCTCTGTCACCCAGGCTGGAGTGCAGTGGTGCGATCTCAGCTCACTGCAAGTTCCACCTCCCGGGTTCACACCATTCTCCTGCCTCAGCCTCCTGAGTAACTGGGACTACAGGCGCCCGCCACCACGCCTGGCTAATTTTTTGTATTTTTAGTAGAGATGGGGTTTCACCATGTTAACCAGGATGGTCTCAATCTCCTGACCTCGTGATCTGCCCACCTCGGCTTCCCAAAGAGTTGGGATTACAGGCAGGAGCCACCGCGCCTGGCCCCAAAAAGTAGTTATTCCTAACCTGCTTCCCAGGTTGGATTTTGTAGCACTGTGGCTAAAACTTCCAGACACAGAGATTAATATGAGGGTGCAATCTGAGGATATAGCAACCTGAACATGCAGGAGACGACAGACAGTGTATACGCATGGAAACAATCTAAGGGCGTGACACCCTGGACACACAGGGTCTCTGATGCCTTGGACGTCCTGGACACAAGCTAGAGTTTGCTTTTCCTTTTTTTGAGGCGGAGTTCGCTCTTATTGGCCAGGCTGGAGTGCAGTGGCACAATCTTGACTCACCGCAAACCTCTGCCTCCCGGGTTCAAGCGATTCTCCTGCTTCAGCCTCCTGAGTAGCTGGGATTACAGGCATGCGCCACCACGTCCAGCTAATTTTATATTATTTTAGTAGAGACAGGGTTTCTCCACGTTGGTCAGACTGGTCTCGAACTCCCAACCTCAGGTGATCCACCCGCCTTGGCCTCCCAAAGTGCTGGGATCACAGGCGTGAGCCACCGCGCCCGGCCTGGAGTTTTCCATCAAAGCAATTCTTTAGATCTTTGTTGCAAGAGCAAATGAGGCAGCAGATAGATACCTGCTTCGTTCAAAAGATCAGGAAGCAGTTTGGTCTAAACCAGTCCAGTATACTTAGTTTGAGGCACGGGGGTGGGGCAGAAAGGGCACCTGCCAGATGGCTCTGGGCTGGCCTGGGGCCAGCATGGAGGGAAGGAGGCCCTTTGGATTCCCCACCTTCTGTGTGGCTTCTGCTGGGTGTGGACGTGAGGCAGGCAGAGGCCAGGGCTGGCATGATCAATTGGCATTTTGTGAATGGCTAAGTAGCAGAAGCAGGTAACACATGAATATGGTGTTTTAGAGAATAAATCCCAACCCATTCACAGAGGTTCAGTTTTCTTCGGTTGTACTACAAAAAAAAAAGGAGGAAAAGAAGAGGAAAAACAGATTGACAGAGAGGAGAGAAAGAAGGAGTCGGGGGTGGGTGAGAAATGAGAGAGAAGAAGGAGAAAGGATGGCTGCATCTCAAGCAGTGCTTATTCCCAGGGGTTCTCCCACGACCACTCAGAGGATCCTGCGGGTAGAGACCGGAATGACAGCTCTGCTCACTGTGAGGGACGGCAAGACAGGTCTTGGGAACACTTTGGTCTCCAGCCTCTGGGGCCTGTTTTCCTGCTTGGCCTTTTGGGTGATCACAGGAGGTCTTGGATCCTTGGCTTGGAATTTGGATTTGTAGTTTTGCACTCCCCGTTTCTGCAGAAGCTGCAAGGCAGCAAGATAGCGAACGTTACTGGAGTCTGAAGGGCACACCAGGTTTTTCTCAGACAGGAGGGACCAATGCAGGCAGCGCTGCTCCGGATCGGCCAGCAGGGATGTCCGGGCTGCTGGGGAAGGCGAGGATGGCGTGTCGTTGACCACAGTGGGTTTGGCCAGCTCACTGGGTCTCTTTTCCCCTTTCCCATCTGCTGTTTTCAAGCCATATGCACAAGCCAGACACCCATCCTTTTCCACACTCCGCACCTTCTCTTCTGACTGCAAGAAAGAGTTCTTACTCTTCTTACCCAGAACATCCAAGGCATTTGAAAGTGAAGCCTTCAGGGGTGGCAGAACGAGGAGGGCCCTGGAAGTCAGGGGGCCTGGGATGGACAGCCCTCTGTGGACCCCTCCACTGGGGTTCCGAAGGGCCTTGCCCCTACTAGTGTCCGGGATGGCCCAGTCTTCGGTGTACCAAATAAACTCCTTGATTTGCAGACTTTTTTTCTCTGTTTGAAAGTAGGTGGGAAAGCAGATGTTGCTAATCGCCCTGGAAGCAGTGCTGGGGCCCTGGGGGGCTGCCTGAGTCTGGGAGGGGCTGCTCTGATCCTTCTCTGGGCCCCCCTCCGTAGGAGGCTTGGTCTTCAGGCTCCTGTGGGACAGGTTAACACACACCAAGCAGTCGCTGCAGGCACCTTCCCCTACCCTCGCCTTTTTTGGTAACTTCCTTGGCCAGATGCAGGCAGCTGGAGAAATCCTTCCCCACCCTTGGACCTGCAAATAAAGCAGCATGTTACTCCTCCAGCCGAGGGGCCCAAACTGTCCTTGCTCCAATTTTGGCCACATTCCCATTTTGGCAGTCTTACGTGAAACAATATTCTTATTTATTTTTTTACTACCCCTTCCCCCACCGATAATTTTCTTAAAAGTCATTCACTTAAACAAAAAAAAATTCTTCAAAGTTTCAAAGCATGAAAAAAAAGTAGAAAAATATCTACTTTCACCCCTACAAAGTAATAACAGTATTTGTAATAGGATTTGTTAATCCTAAATACTAGCAATGGTATTTGTTAATACTAAAACACTAAGCAATAGTATTTGTAAATGGCCACTTTGAGGTGCTGACTATATTTCTTTTCAAATGCACATTTAAATTTGAAGCTATTAAAACGAAAACCGTTCATACTTGGCCCACCAACAAGGATTTCGAGCACCGCCAGTCTCTGCTTCCCATACCTGGGGAAAACACTGTTACTTGGATAGGCTGGAGGGAGACCCAGGAGCAGAGGCAAGTCCTGGAATGCAGAGGAGCCCTGCATACCCAGGGACACCTACTCCCCATCCACGCCCAGAGTCCTCTGGCTGATCTTGCCACAGAGATCACGGTTAAAATAGGGTTGGCCAGATAAAAACACAGGATCACATTTTGGACATACTTATACTGATAAATTAGGTGTTATCTAGTAATCCTATGTTTAATCACTGGATTAGACCAAGTTTTCTTAGAGTTTTATGCCTTTTTTTTTTTTTTTAGTTTTCTTATAGTTTTAAACATAGGATTCTATTATTGATTCTAAGAATTGTTTAAGAGTAAGCCTGCAGACCAGGTGCAGTGGCTCAGGCCTGTAATCCCTGCACTTTGGGAGGCTCAGGTGGGTAGATCACCTAAGGTCAAGAGTTCAACACTAGCCTGGCCGGTATAGTGAAATCCCATCTCTACTAAAAATACAAAAATTAGCTGGGCATAGTGGGCACCTAAAATCCCAGCTACTCAGGGGGCTGAGGCAGGAGAATCACTTGAACTCAGGAGGCGGAGCTTGCAGTGAGCCAAGATCGCGCCACTGCACTCTAGCCTGGATGACAGTGAAACTCCATTTCATTGGGGGGAAAAAAAGCCTGCAGAGTTCTGCGTAGAACCATGAGGATAGAAGCCTCAGTTCTCTCAGGGAGTTCAGCATAGCCATTAAGAAGCTCAGGGTTCTAGAGTCCAGAAGAACTAGATTCAAGCCCTGCTTTGGCCACTTACTGGCTGGGTGATCTCGAGTATGTTACTTTGTCTTCCAGGTGACTCAGTATACTTATCCACAAAGCGAGGCTGGGAATAATACTTGCCTCATATGGCTATTGAGAGGTTAGATGAATTAATGTATCCAAAGCACTTAGTACTGTCCTGTCCACATACTAAGTGGTCATAAATACACACAGTAGGTGCCGCTATTATCATTAGTAATATTTTACCTTGATTCCAGGGTTTCTACATGTCACTGATTCCACATTTTTTTGGTAATATTAACTGTTTTTGTAAAAAAGAGGCTTGCACCAAAACACTGATGTGCAAGAGATAGAAACGCTGTGACTCAGAAAGATACTCACTGCCTCTTCCCATCCCGTTCCAATAATAAACTCTTCGGCTTTTTCATCTTGTTCAAGCGTAATGTCACTGATATCAAGAAGACAATAAACATGATTCTTTTCACTTCTTCCATCTGGACAAGTACAGGTTGGTTCTGTTTCTTCTGTGCAATGAATTTCATTATTTTCACCATTTTCTAAGTCACTCTCATTTTTCTGACAGAGATCCATTACTGCGATGGTTGCTTAAAGTTTTTAACATCTTCTTGCTGTTTGAAAACATGAATGGAACTTCGTTTTTAATATTAATTTTTTTAAAAAAAAGCAATTCAATACTCAGGTGAAATATCTTCAAGACACATTCAGGAATATGGCCAGCCGCGGTGGCTCACGCCTGTAATTCCAGGAATTACTTTGGGAGGCCAAGGCAGGCAGATCACTTGAGGTCAGGAGTTTGTGACCAGTCTGGCCAACATGGTGAAACCCCATCTCTACTAAAAATATGGTGGGTGCCTGTAATCCCAGCTACTAGGGAGGCTGAGGCAGGAGAATCACTTAAACCCAGGAGGCAGAGGTTGCAGCGAGCTGAGATCGGGCCACCGCACTCCAGCCTGGGTTAGAGAGTGAGATTCCGTTAAAAAAAAGGAAGGAAGGAAGGAAGGAAGGAAGGAAGGAAGGAAGGAAGGAAGGAAGGAAGG
>NW_012115233.1:3021005-3028199 GCF_000951035.1 Colobus angolensis palliatus
ACGGAGGGAGGGAGGGAGGGAGGGAAAGAAAGAAGGAAGGAAGGAAGGAAGGAAGGAAGGAAGGAAGGAAGGAAGGAAGGAAAGAAGGTAGGTTGGTTCAGGAAGAGACTGAGAACAAATATGACAAAACCATCCACTGCCAACCACTGGCACTATGAAAGATAAGGCAGCCAGGAGCAATGGCTCACACTTGTATTCTCAGCACTTTGGAAGGCTGAGGCTGGTGGATCACCTGAGGTCAGGAGTTCAAGGACAGCCTGGCCAACATGGCGAAACCCCATCCCTACTAAAAATACAAAATTAGCTGGGTGTGGTGGTGCGAACCTGTAATCCCAGCTACTCAGGGGGCTGAGGCAGGAGAATCACTTGAATCTGAGAGATAGAGGTTGCAGTAAGCCGAGATCGCGCTATTGCACTCCAGCCTGGGCAACAGATCAAGACTCTGTCTCAAAAAAAAAAAAAAAAAAGACGAAGATATGAAGAGACATAGGGAGAAGATGGCCATCTATAAGCCAAAGACAGCAGCCTGGAACAGAGCCTCCTCTCACAGCCCTCAGAAGGAACCAACCCTGCCAACACTTTGATTTTGGACTTTGAGAATCCAGACCTATGAGGTAACACATTTCTGTTGCTTAAGCCACTCAGTCTGTAGTACATTGTCATGATGCCCCTAGCAAAGTAAAATAGTAGGTGATGGTGACGATGATGGTGATAACCCTATCTACCAATAATGGATGTTTTTCTGGAAAATGCACTTGGCATTTAGAATCTAGACAAAGGGTCTGCAAAGTTGTAAACCTGATCAGAGCCAAAGAGCTGAACAGTTCCAAGCCTATTTACTGGCTGTGTCTCTGGAGCAATGACTTACTTTTCTGGGTCTGTTTGCTCATCTATAAAAAGGGCAAAAGTGGCTACATGCGGTGGCTCACACCTGTAATCCCAGCACTTTGGGAGGCCGAGCTGGGCGGATCATTTGAGGTTAGGTGTTTGAGACCAGCCTGACCAACATGGTGAAACCCTGTCTCTACTAAAAATACAAAAAAGTTAGCCAGGTGTGGTGGTGCACACCTGTAGCCCCAGCTACTCAGGAGGCTGTGGCAGGAGAAATGCTTGAACTTGGGAAGCAGAGGTTGCAGTGAGCCGAGATTGTGCCACTGCACTCCAGCCTGGGCGACAAAGTAAGAATCTACCTCAAAAAAAGAAAAAAAAAGGGCAAAAGCATAATACCTTCCTACAGATAGGGGCTCCTCCTGTGGACCCCACAGGCTGCAGAAATTAACTGGAATACGTGACCAGTGACCACCAACGCTCTGGTTTGAGTGCTGAGAAGCACCCAGTGTCTTCTCAAGAAGTTCCTTGCTTGTGCTGAGAGAGAAGCCACAGGGGACACCCACTCCTTGCTTTCTCTCAGCCAAACATGACCCATGCCAGAAAACTAGTTTTTTTCATTTTCTGTTTAGGAAGAGATCAGTACTTCTTATAACAAATCTGTTTAATTACCATTTTGACTTTTTCACATAGGCTTACAGTAGTTTTTCTCGTTTTTTGTTTTGTTTTGTTTTTTTTCTTTGAGACAGAGTCTCACTCTGTTTCCCATGCTGGAGTGCAGTGGTGCGATTTTAGCTCACTGACAAAATGTACGGGAGTAAATTTTGTACAATTTTAGGTTGGAAGTTGTACCTCCGCCTCTGAGGTTCAAGCAATTCTCCTGCCTCAGCCTCCCGACTAGCTGGAATTACAGGTGTGAGTCACCGTGCCTGGCCAACACTACATTTTTATAAGCACTTTACTTATGTAATGACGGTTCATAAGGAACTATATTGATTCCTTGTGACTCAAAGCTAAGAATCATCCCTGAGTCAATTAACACAGTATTATTAGTCAAAAGGTCAGATTACTGCATACCAGATCACCAGATGCACCTTCAGAACCCTGGTGTACTTCAGGCAGAACCAAGACGCTCCGCTACTAAAAGAGAATATTGGTGGTCTTTTCCTAATTAAAAAGAAATTCAGTTAGTGGATAGAAAAGTTGTATTTTAAGTTTCCCTTCTCGAAACATACTACCAAGTTGTTGTTTGTCTCCCTCCGGTTGCCCAGGCTGGAGTGCAGTGGTGTGATCTCAACTCACTGCAACCTCCGCCTCCCGGGTTCAAGCAATTCTCCTGCCTCAACCTCCCGGGTAGCTAAGACTACAGGCGCCTGCCATCACGCCTGGCTAATTTTTTTGTAACTGTCAAGTTTTATTACCCATTCTTGTCTTCCAACTCATTTTAGCAGATGACACACAGAAATGTACAAGAATCAATAGAAGATCAAAGAAAAGAGTGGATGTGTGATTCCTCACAATTTGTAGGCAGTTTTACTTTTATGTTGGAATGCAGACATCTATATTCATATAATATTTTCTGGTAGTAAAATTATGCCTGACTTACAGATTTGACGTAAATCAAGAGCTCATGCCGTCCCATTTCTTGGCTTTCACTGAACTTTACAACCTGATTCAGTTTGAGAATCACCAGGATAAAGCATACATCAAAGTCCATACTAACGTTTTCCACCACATCAAGAAAACACAAAGATCACAATGAACATGTTGCCATGGAGACGCATTTGCTGATACAACTCTAAAATTGGATTTAGAGTACAAAGCAGGAAAGCTCAGAGATGTAGGCCAGAAGGTATTAAACTCTATTACACAAGCTATTAAAGTGATTAGAACCAACACGTACAAAAGAAATAGTTGACTCAGATCCAAGCCCCCGAAGTGCATGTTTGGATAAACAAGAATAAACCCAAAGAAAAATTGATGAAAGAACTTAAGATATTTGGAAATGAAATAAATGAGAGCCTAAAACATATAGCCTATGGAAATTTACCATAATCCAGAAAATATCTTTTCTAGTAGCATTTAAAGACAGACACTAAAAGGAAATGATCAGCCAAAGAACTGTAAAGTAGTTTATTTTCTTTTACCAATAATATGATTTGCTTCAAAATAATGTGAGGTTGAGGTTAGGGAGGGAATAATGAAACCAAAGTGCCCTTAAGTTCTGTTTGTCGTAGATGGGTATGAGGACATGGAGATTAATTGTACTATTATATCTTTACGTAAGCATGAAATTTCCCATAATAAAACTTTTAAAGCCATGATGTTATCAGACAGCTTCAAGAAACGAAATGTGGAATAATGATAAAAGCCAGGGTACAATGAATTTGGACCTTAAGCAAACTGAAGTAAATGTGGTTTTTTGTTTGTTTGTCTTGTTTTGTTTTGAGACACTTGCTCTGTTGCAATCTCAGATTACTGCAACCTCCGCCTCCTGGGTTCAAGCGATTCTCCTGTCCCAGCCTCCTGAGTAGCTGGGATTACAGGCATGTGTCACCATGCAGGGCTAATTACTGTATTTTTAGTAGAAACGGAGTTTCACCATGTTGGCCAGGCTGGTCTTGAACTCCTGACCTCAGGTGATCCACCCACCTCAGCCTCCCAAAGAAATAAATGTATCAATGAACAGATAACATGGTTTGTGTCATTTTAACTTGGAGTAAAGACCTTGAACAAGGACTTATTGAAAAAAAAAAAAAAACACAGATGTACAAAAAGATATAACATCAGATAATAGGATTTATAAAAGTGATTCAGAGGAACTGCAGAAATATTTGTCCAATTATTCTTAAGTCACAGTACACAGGCCTTCTCACTGAATCTATTGAACAGCCAGAGGAACAGGTGTAAATGCAGAAAACAACAGACATTACTATTTGGATCTGTGACACTATGTTGAGATCATGTAATTTGTTAATGAACTGAGAAGTACACAGACTATCAAATGCTCCTTTGTTATACATGTGGCAAAGTTCATGTAGCTTTAACACCCTAACCAATCTATAATTCAGAGTACTTACTCCTGAAATGAACAAAGACAACCATTAAACTACCACAGTCAACAGTAGAGGCATACCAGTTGAATACAGCAAAAGGACATGTTTTCTGTCGTGTGTTGTATAAAAGTTAAAGTTGGAAAAGACAGGGAGAAATCAATGTAAACTGAGAACAATGAACATATCTCCTATTTACAAATAAGTAACACTGCCCAAAGAAAAACCTGTATGGAGACCACCCGACCAAGAACATAAAGAAATTTCCAAAGGCCTGGTCGCTGAAAAGAAGTGAAGGGATGGCAGAAGAAATGACCATGCCATATAGTACAGAAAGGGGCTTTGTATTTCTTTATATATATATTTTCGAGATGGGGTCTCACTATATTGACCAGGCTGGTCTCAAACTCCTGGCCTCAAGCGATCCTCTCATTTTGGCTTCCCAAAGTGCTGGGATTACAGGTGTGAGCCTAGCCTTTCTTTGCTTATATATATATACACACACACACATATATATATATACTTTTTTTTTTTTTATAGACCAAGTCTCGCTCTGTCACCCAGGCTGGAGGGCAATGGCATGATTCTGCCTCACTGCAACCTCTGCCTCCTGGGTTCATGTGATTCTCATGCCTCGGCCTCCCAAGTAGCTGGGATTCCAGGCACATGCCACCATGCCCAGCTAATTCTTTTGTTTGTTTGTTTTTGAGACAGAGTCTCGCTCTGTCGCTCAGGCTGGAGTGCAGTGGTGCAATCTTGGCTCACTACAAGCTCCGCCTCCCGGGTTCACGCCATTCTCCTGCCTCAGCCTCCCGAGTAGCTGGGACTACAGGCGCCTGCCACCACACCTGGCTAATTTTTTGTATTTTTAGTAGAGATGGGGTTTCACTAGGTTGGCCAGGCTGGTCATGAACTCCTGACCGCAGGTGATCACCCGCCTCGGCCTCCCAAAGTGCTGGGATTATAAACATAAGCCACCGTGCCTGGCCCTTCATATTGTTTTGATAAAGAAGGTAATAACATGACTACTTTATTATTTTAATGAAAATAAGGTTAGAAATGGATTTATTAAAAAAACAGAACTCTGATTTTGTGTTTGCTTGTTTTTGATTTATGTCTTTTTCGCCCCAGATAGGACTCAAGCTGCCAGGATCTTTTTGAAGAAGGCTGCAGTGGGTACACTTTGAGTTAGGAGGAGTACTGTCCATCAGTCTTGACTTCCTAGCATTAGTCAAGACAGGCAAGGATGGACTGCAACAACAAGCAGCCCTATTTTTTTCCCAGTGGTTAAAAAAACATAAGCTTCTTTCTAACTCATGCTGTAGATTCACTGTATGATGTCTGGGACTCTGTTCCACATTGTCCTCCCTCCTGAATGTGAACTGACGGAGGCTGCGCCATCGGAAACCACAGCCCACTGTGAGGCAGAGTGTGATGGCAAACATGGCTCTTAGATGTTTCCTCCTGGAAGCCACTCATTTGACTTCAGTTCACATGTCATTAGCCTGGAGCAAATCACGGACATTGCCTAACTTTAAGGAGAAGCGGGGCTGATACTTCCTTCTACATCTCCAGGAGGACTAAGAAGCCAGATTTTGGTGACTTCACAGAGCCTTGTGACTAGCCTGGTCAACAGACTGTGAGTGGAACCGACGTGTGTCACTTCCTGGATGAGGCAGTGAATAGGTAACATCCTCCTTCAGTTCTCTCTTCTCTTCCCACGATGACCCTGGGGGTCACGTGTTGAGTTAGCAGCACCACAGAATGGAAGAAGCCTAGATTTTGAGTCACAGCTTTGAGAAATGCCCCCATAAACTCTCATCAGACTGTGCATGGATGAGAAAAAGCTTAAAGACTCCAGCCATGAGATTTGAGGAACTGCTTGTTGCTATACCACAGTCTGTCCTATACAGGTAAGTAAAGTTACTGAGATTGTGTCAGAGCTGAGATTACAAGGCCAAGTGGGACTCTGACTGTGAGGGGTTGTTCATGTCATGATTATATCTGATGCAAAAAAGAAAAAAGAAAAAAGAAAAGAAACTAGCTATAACATACTTTTTATTTACTATTTTTTTTATTTTTATTGAGATGGAGTTTTACTCTTGTTGCCCAGGCTGGAGTGCAAGTGTGCGATCTTGACTCACTGCAACCTCTGCCTCTGAGTTCAAGTGATTCTCCTGCCTCACCCTCCCGAGCAGCTGGGATTACACACATGTGCCATCATGGCAGGCTAATTTTGTATTTTTAGTAGAAATGGGGTTTCTTTATGTTGGTCAGGCTGGTTTCGAACTCCTGACCTCAGGTGATCTACCCGTCTCAGCCTCCAAAAGTGCTGGGATTACAGGAATAAGCCACTGCGCCCATCCTACTTTTTTTTTTTTTAATTTTTATGTTTTTGAGACAGAGTCTCACTCTCTTGCCCAGGCTGGAGGGCAATGGTGTGATCTCGGCTCGCTGCAACCTCTGACTCCCAGGTTCAAGCAACTCTCATGCCTCAGTCTCCTGAGTAGCTGGGATTACAGGAACTGAATTCGGCCAACAGTCTGAATGATCTTGGAAGTGGATTCGTCCAATAAGAGTCCAGACTGGATGACTTAGGAGATCCTAAACAGATAACACAACAACAACAGAAAACTAATACAATAATAATTCAGCTTAAATATTTCTGCTTAAGTACTTTCAATGACTGAGAGCTAATAACAAGAATTTCTTTCTTTCCATTGGAAGCTCTAAAGATTTGAATGATCTGAAATTAAGTCATCTGCAAATCTGCACATTTTGTTCCTCAGTTCTGGATATTCTTCTCAAATACAAATCTGAAAACATCTGAAGACAGCTATTATTTTGTCAGATACAAATCTTGAGTTCCTCATTATCTTAAGAATGCAAAATTACCTGTCTCTTAAAATGTGGTGCCTGGAACTGAAAACAATACCTCAAAAGTGGTCTGACTAGAAGTGTCTACTTTGAAATCTGACTCCTTTTGATCTGAAATCTACATCTATTAATTAAAGTTATTATATTTTTTAAAAAGTATAACCCAATCTTTTTTATTTCCTTTTTTCTTTTTTTGACACAGTCTCGCTCTGTCACCAGGCTGGAATGCAGTGGTATGATCTCGACTCCCTGCAATCTCCATCTCTTGGGTTCATGTGATTCTCCTGCCTCAGCCTCCTGAGTAGCTGGGACTACAGATGCACGCCATCACACCCAGCTCATTCTTGTATTTTTAGTAGAGACAGGGCTTCATCATGTTGGCCAGGATGGTCTCGATCTCTTGACCTTGTGATTCGCCCCCCTCAGCCTCCCAAAG
>NW_012115233.1:3028839-3030722 GCF_000951035.1 Colobus angolensis palliatus
GTTAGCCAGGATGGTCTCGATCTCTTGACCTTGTGATCTGCCCACCTCGGCCTCCCAAAGTGCTGGGATTACAGGCTTGAGCCACCGCGCCCGGCCTAGATACTTTTTTTTTTTTAGAGGAACTTACCAAAAGTTATAGAAGTTGATCTCTCTCTCTCTCTTTAAAACACCTAGTATCTAGATCAGGGATAAAGAATACATTCTGGCAGAGTGCGGTGGCTCACACCAGTACTTTGGGAGGCCGAGGCCAGTGCATCACTTGATGTCAGGAGTTCAAGACCAGCCTGGCTAGTATGATGAAACCCCATCTCTACTGAAAATACATAAATTAGTCAGGAATGGTGGCTCATCCCTGTAGTCCCAGCCACTCTGGAGGCAGAGGCAGAAGAATCGCTTGAACGTGAGAGGCGGAGGTTGCAGTGAGCTGAGATCGCACCACTACACTCCAGCTTGGGTAACAGGGTGATACTGTCTCAAAAAAAAAAAAAAAAAAATTCTGAATTGTCAACTCCAAACGAGTAGTGGCTACCTAGAGTGTCGTATTGAGAAGGATCTTATGACCTGACTACAGCAGGAAAAATTTCTGGGGTTGATTAAGTCTGCCAGAATATAAAGAGTGCCACATGTTTGCCAGTCTGTCTATACAGTCAGATTACAAATATCTTACTGTAGATTCCTATACCTGGTTGACAGATTCCTAATTCATTAAGGGCGGGGAAATGTTGATGGACCAGAAGAAACCAAGGCCCAGGGTATTAAGTCAAACGCAGGCTGTTTATATCAAAAGCAGATAGATGGAAATCTTTCAAAACTCCATATCACCTTGCCCCAGCTTCTCATTGGCTCGGCACTGTGCCACACAGCCTCATCTTCCTAGAAGCTATAGATTTAAAGGAATCTCAAATTCCAACCAGAGAAAGATGAGTTTCTGGCAGCCTCATTTGGAGTTTGAATGAACGTCCCTGTGGGTTGGGTCTTTAACGACCTATGCTGAATGAAGGAATCATCATTAGAAATACTGTTAGCCATGGTGGAAGTTAAGTTTCTTAATACAAGACCAATCTTCACTTGTATAAACCAGTTAAATAGGTCCTGAAGACTGACCCGGGCATCCTGATCATGAGCAACATAGCTTCTACAGGAAAATGAGGTGGGAGTCGCATTTAGAAATACACTGCAAGAAACCGAAACTTTGTCTCAAAGTTAAGCACCTGCGCCACCCAATTTGCACAATTTGTTCATATTTTCAAGAGTATAAATTTTATCCTCCTTGTTAATTATATATGCCTTCTGCTTATTATATGCCTACAGGTCACAGGAACCTCAAGTATTTCACAGAATGATGCCAAGGAGCGCAGTTTCTACACCATCCCTCCGGATCAGACCACATCTATTCCAATCCCAGTCTCAAACACTTCCCCTTTTTCAACTCCCATTAATGAATTCACTAAGTACCTAGAACTGAGAATAAAAAATTAAAGCAGCACCCGTCTTCTCTGCTCTCACACAGCTTACAGCCCCACAGCAAAGCACAAGTCAGCAAACACGCGCTCCACCTGCCACCTCTAAAACCCAGGCGCATCACGCTCGGCTCCACCTCTTCATCTAGCCCCGCCCCTTCCTGCAGGCCCCACCCCTTTCCCTATCAGGCTCCTCCCCTCATTCCATGAGCCTTTTTTCCTCAAACAGCTCTTCCCCTTCCTCCGCCAGTTCCCACCGTGCCACAAAGACGCCAGCCCTTCTTTCAAGCTATCCCATTCAGAAAAACGTTCTCGATTGTCCTTTCGAACTCCTCCTCGTCCTCCCTCTACCCGCCCTTAAAGGGACCCGCCCTTAAGGGGTTCCGCCCCCAACGGCTCCTCCTCAGGCCCCGCCCACCGCCC
>NW_012115233.1:3030772-3047487 GCF_000951035.1 Colobus angolensis palliatus
AGACCCCGCCCGCTCTGCGGCGGCCCCTACCGTTAGTGCCTCTGCCTTTCGCTTCCCCGCGTCAGAGGGTCGCTTCCTTTCGAAGGAGGCAGGGCCTCTCGCTCTGTCGCCTTTAGAGTGGTCCGGGGCCTTGCCCCAGGGGTGGAGAAATGGCCGCTCACACCCACCTGTGGGGCCGAGCGGATGGAAGGCCTCGGGACAGCTAGTCCTGGCCCGTGGGCGAGGGCGACTCAGGTCGCTGCTTGCTGGGCCGTTGCCTGGGTTACGGCCACGCTGTGGGCGGGACCGCGGCGGAAGAGACGTAGCCCAACAAAGCTAAGCACAGGCAGGGCGGCTCGTGGCACCTCCTACCCACTCCGGAAGCTGCCGCCGGAAAGGCCAACGTAGGAGGGTGAGATGGTGAAGGTGGAGGCATACCCGGGTCCTCGGGCCGGCGAGTTCCGTAGGAGCGCCCTTTTGCCTGCTAGGATGTTTAGTAGATGCCAGGCGGCCAGAAACATCCCCGCTTTTCTCCCTCGGCTCCCTGAGGAACCGCCGTGCGCGTTTCCCATAGACACAAACTTCACAGGCCCAGAACGTCACGGGAGGACGCGTTGTGAACCTCGAAGAGCCCATTTACGTCACCGACAGCACCGGGCCGACGGACACTCGCTGAACTTCTGGCCCGGAGCAGCACAGCTCTGAAGTGGGCACTGGCATCTGTTATACAAATAAAGGAAAGTGTCCTCACGTCCTTAAAACAGCTTGCTGAAGAGAGATCGCAAGGCATCCTTCACTCCAGCTCGGGTCTGACTCCAAAGCCTTCTGCTTTAGAAAGTGTGACTATTTCTGCTGTAGAAAACCGGTATCTAGGCCGGGGGCGGTGGCTCATGCCTGAAATCCCAGCACTTTGGGAGGCCGAGGCGGGTGTATCACCTGAGGTCAGGAGTTCGAGACCAGCCTGGACAACATGGCGAAACCCTGTCTCTACTAAAAATACAAAAATTAGCCGGGTGTGGTGGCGAGCACCTGTAATCCCAGCTACCTGGGAGACAGGCAGGAGAATGGCTTGAACCTGGGCGGCGGAGGTTGCAGTGAGCTGAGAGCACACTACTGCACTGAGTTTTGCCTGGAGAGCAAAACTCAGTCTCAAAAAAAAAAAAAAAAAATCGGTATCTAAGTTCTCTAGCACTGATTGCTCCAATGAGACGGATTCAGCTATAATTCTATTCCAGTTTTTTTCATACGTGTACGCTTAGGTATCTTGGCCACATAAATAGGAAGTTGCAACTAAAAGGGGTTTTATTATAGTAGTATCTCAAGCTAGTAAGTATTAACCAAAAACATTTAAATGTTTTATCAGTTGACAATTTGTTTTGGTCTTCCTTCAGATCTACTGAAAACAGCTGGGCACCGTGGCTCACACCTGGAATCCCAGCTGAGGCCTCCTCGAGCTTCAATTCCTCGAGCCCAGGAATTGAAGGTTGCAGTAAGCTATGATTGTGTCACTGCACTCCAGCCTGGGAAACAGTACAAGACCTTGCAAATTAGAAAAAAGTTTCTGGAAAGTATACCAAAAGTCTTAACTTCAGATTTGCTAAATGAATAAATGAATTCAACAACCTAACAGCAAGTACATGGGGGAAGTTGGAGGATCTCGAAACTGACTTCCTTCACACCAACGACTCCTGCATTTAGCAGGTAAAAGCCCAATAGCATGATTGAGTGGAAACATGAAGGGACAAGGGTTAGGCTAGTTATGTTTATAAAAAGTCAACAGAGATTGAGTCAAGATACCAGAAACTCTACTGTAGTAAGATCCCAATTTGCAAAAACAGAGAAAGGAAGCATACGGAACTGTATCTTCTGCTCAATTTTGCTGTGAATGTAAACTTCCTCTAACACATAAAATGTATTTTAAAGAAAAAAAGCCAGGAGTGGTGGCTTGCGCCTGTAGTGCCAGTTACTCACAGGGGAGGCTAAGGCAGGAGAATCACTTGAGACCAGCCTGGGAAGTGTCACAAGACCCCATATCTGTTTTTTTTAATTAAAGGGGGATGGCTGGGTGTGGTGGCTCACACCTGTAATCCTAGCACTTTGGGTGGATGAGGTGGGTGGATCACTTGAGGTCAGAAGTTCAAGACCAGCCTGGCCAACATGGCAAAGCCCCATTTCTACTAAAAATAGAAAAATTAGCCAGGCGTGGTAATGGATGCCTGTAATCCCTCCCAGCTACTCAGGAGGCTGAGGTGGGAGAATCACTTGAACCTGAGAGGTGGAGGTTGCAGTGAGCCGAGATCGCACCATTGCACTCCAGCCTGGGTGGCACGAAAGGCCTATTGCAGGGAAGAAAGACGAATTTAATCCTGGTGTAAAGAAAGGCACCTCTCTAAGGATGGGAAGGAAGGTGTGATTTGGTATGAAAGAACACTGTAAAAAAAAAACACACTTGTACTTAGCATAATTCTTTAAATTGTTCTCTTTTTAGTAGCCCCAGAAAAACTACAGAAATTGGAAAAATTCAGAAATTCTGATTTGCTGAGGAACTGATCTGAACGACCAGCCTAATTTTCATAGTAGTATGGCCATGCAGAGCTCCCTAGTGGTTTATTAAAACCTAAAGCTGGCTGGGCGCAGTGACTCACACCTGTAATCCCAGCATTTTGGGAGGCCGAGGCGGGAGGATCATCTGAGGTCACCAGTTCGAGACCAGCCCGGCCAACATGGAGAAACCCCATCTCCACTAAAAATGCAAAAATTAGCCGGGCATGGTTGTGGTCTGGGTGCCTGTATTCCCAGCTGTCCTGGAGGCTGAGGCAGGGGAATTGCCTGAACCTGGGAGGTGGAGGTTGCAGTGAGCCAATATCCTGTCACTGCACTCTGGCCTGGGCAAAAGAGTGAGACTGTCTCAAAAAAAACCAAAACAAACCAAAACCTAAAGTTAACAACTAAACCACCTGGGAAGTGATACCAGAAAAAAAATTTAACACTTCCTGGGTAACCTATTCAGTTTCTCATTTTAGTTACTAGAAAGCTTTCTTCAAAACTTTTATTAATCTGCTCTATTAATGCCAAAACCATTCAAAAGGAATATGAGGTCATGAAAATTAAATTCCCTGGATTCAGTCAATTTGGAGGGCCATTCAAAGCCTGTATTTTTGGCAGCACTGTGACATAAATGACAGTGGATTTGGCTCTGTGTTCTAAATAGTGGAAGAGCAAGTTGCCATATGTTCTACTCTTTGAAAAAAGAGGGGTTGTTACAGAGCAAGTATGTGTGTCTTTGGGAGGAAAAAGGAAAATAAACTGCCCACCTTCTTCAGAGACTATAACCACTCGTGGACTTTCATACTCTAGAATGGCCACTTTTGCTTCCCACCTTTATTTAGAAAATTCATCTTCTCCCTCTACCCAGAGATTCCCATTTAAAACAAAAAAAAAAATTTTTTTTTTGAGACTGAGTCTCGCTCTGCTGCCCAGGCTGGAGTGCAGTGGCACGATCTTGGCTCACTGCAAGCTCCACCTCCTGGGCTCATGCCATTCTTCTGCCTCAGCCTCCTGAGTAGCTGGGACTATAGGCGACCGCCACCATGCCTGGCTATTTTGAAACCGTGTGAAACCGTGTTAGCCAGATGGTCTTGATCTCCTGACCTTGTGATCTGCCTGCCTCGGCCTCCCAAAGTGCTGGGATTACAGGTGTGAGCCACCGCACCCGGCCCCATTTAAATATTTTTATAGTAAAATTTGCTAAGGGACTAAGAGTAGACCAGGAAATGTGAACATCATTACTACGACCACCCAACTATTTAACAAATTTCTTATCCTATCACCTTTCATACCTGTGAAACGATGGTAATAATCGATGTGTCTAGAGAACTTTCAAAACAAAAGGGTAAATCTATGTAATTACTCATCCCCATGTATTTTCTTTTTTTTTTTTTTAAGACAAAGTCTCACTCTGTCGCCAGGCTGGAGTGCAGTGGCGTGATCTCGGCTCACTGCAACCTCCGCCTCCTGGGTTCAAGCAATTCTCCTGCCTCAGCCTCCCAAATAGCTGGCACTACAGGTACATGCCACCATGCCTGGCTAATTTTTTGTTTTTAGTAGAGATAGGGTTTCATTGTGTTAGCCAGGATGGTCTCGATCTCTTGACCTTGTGATCTGCCCACCTTGGCCCCAAAGTCCGGGGATTACAAGCGTAAGCCACGGCACCCGGCCTATTTTCTTTTTTGTTTTCTTTTTTTGAGACGGAGTTTTGCTCTTGTTGCCCAGGCTGGAGTTCAATAGTGTGATCTCCAGCTCACTGCAAACTCCAACTCCTGGGTTCGAGCAGTTCTTCTGCCTCAGCCTCCTGGGCAGCTGGGATTACAGGTCACCACACCCAGCTAATTTTGTATTTTTAGTAGAGACGGTTTCTCCATGTTGATCATGGTGGTCTCAAACTCCCAACCTCAAGTGAGGCACCCGCCTCGGCTTCCCAAAGTGTTGGGACCGCCCCCAGCCATCCCCATCTATTTTCTAAGCAGACAGATCAATTAACCTGATTGATAATTATACAATATAGACAATCATCCAGGATACCTTGGATACTTTGAGACACGTTCTCACTGTCACCCAGGCTGGAGTACAGTGGTGTGATCACTGCAGCCTTGACCTCCCAGACTGATCCTACCTGCCTCCCAAATAGCTGGGACCACAGGTACATGCCACCATTCCAGGCTAATTTTTGTATTTTTGTAGAGATGGGGTTTCACCATGTTGCCCAGGCTGGTCTCAAACTCCTGGGCTCAAGAGATCCACCGAACGTGGCCCCCCAAAGTGGTAGGATTACAGGCGTGAGCCACCACGCCTGGCCAATACTTTCTTGATAAGGGTACAAAGATATAGTTCAGCAGTGATATGGCTACTGGCAGAGTCTTGGAACAAACAGTTTCATCTGAGGAGCAGGAAAGATTTGTATGTTATTTACCTACCTACTTTCGCTAAGTCCTTCTATTTGCTGTTTGTTCACCACCAGGAGGTGGTACTATATGAATACTTCTCTTTTCCTCTAGTAACTGAGAAAACGATACAGGAGTTTATCTCCTCTCGCTCTGTGTGTATGTGTATATATACATGTGCATGTGCCTATAGATCCCCCAACCCCAATATTGTCAGCATATTACAGTTGGTTAGAGTATGCTACATACTAGCTACTTGGAAATACCTTTTGGCACTCTAAATATGCTTAAGTTGCAAAGAATACTCACTATCAAAGTCCATTATCTGAGCTCATAAAGCTTCAATCTGTGTCCACTTTTATTCCCATGACTTAAGTGGAAACCTGAATGTGGTTTAACTTCTTAAAAATCCCATGTGCTATACTGATCAAAATTTCCACCTTCCTTTGTCTTTCCTCTTCTTCCTTCGGACCTCACATGATAGAAAATCAAAGTCGGTGATTTATTTTTTATTATGTTAAAGGTGATCTTGGCTTGAGAAAAACCAGATTCGTGACTAAAGGAAACATTTTCTTGCAGCTTTTCATTGTCTGGCTTAAATTTCCTTTTTTAAAAAAAGGTAACTTACCCTAAGTTAAAGTTAGCACTTTCACAAATACTAGCAGAGTCACTAAACGAAATATTAACATCAAAACAAAAAAACATGATTAACGAAGAAGTATTTTATTATTTTGCTGCAAAGCTGTTGCTTCACCATATAAAAATAGCACCAGCAAATGCAGTGTATTGCAAAATCAGGATAGTGGTGTGTCATCTAACACTGTCCAAGCAACAAAAACCTCTTCACTCCCAGTTATTTCCAATGGAAAGATCATTAAGTATTTCATCCCAAATCCAGGTATGGATATATGCAAGTTACAATATTATGTAAGGCTTAAGAATAACAACGTTATCTTTGAATTATGTAATTTTTAAAACTAGTTTTTACCATGGATAATTTAATGAAATCTGAACACTAGAGCCTAGTCTAAAATCTATAATCATTAGAAAGTTAAAGGGCATTTTCCTTCATTAGCAGCGTTAACAGTAGTTTGTTTCTTCTCTATCGGTAATGCTAAAAGTTGCTATTCTAAGTCTTCTATCCACCACTAATTTAAGACAATCTGCTGGGCTGCGGTATTTCATACTAGTTTATTTAGGGGTTCCATTTTCACTCCTCAATAGATTTGATGTATTTCTCATATGCTTCTTCACTCATAAGTTCATCTAGTTCTGAAGGGTTACTCAGTGTCATCTTGATCAGCCAACCTGCAACCAAAAAACAACCTTATATTCCACATTAACTTTTTAAAAAGTCAGATTCATCCAAAATGTAACATAAATTTGAGTGCCTCAATCTTGTATTCTTTACAATCTTGTATTCTTTAAAAAAACTATACATATTTGTTCATGGAACTTTAAATTTTAGCCTTAGGAATTAAAATACTTGTATATAACAAATGAAAATAATTATAGCTAGAATAGATTCCACCATAATAAAACAAGAACTCTTAGGCTGTAATAAGTATCAGACAATGACATTTAAATCTTTAGGGGCTGGGCACGGTGGCTCACGCCTGTAATCCCAGTACTTTGGGAAGCCAAGGCAAGCAAATCACTTGAGGCTAGAAGCTCTGGACCAGCCTGGCCAACACAGTGAAACTCCATCTCTACCAAGAACAGAAAAATTAGCTAGGCATGGTGGCGGTTGCCTGCAATCCCAGCTACTGGGAAGCTGAGGCAGGAGAAGTGCTTGAACCCGGGAAGGGGAGGTTTCAGTGCACCGAGGTCATGCCACTGTACTCCAGCCTAGGCGAAAGAGGGAGAGACTGTCTCAAAAAAATAAGTCCTTAAATATATGATCCAAATATACAAGGCCAGGTATATCTTTAACAAATCGAACACTAACTACTGAGGTTAATGGGATTAGAAAGCAGTAGTAATTAGAAGGACTAGGTGACAGGCAAGAGAAATACAATCTAATCCTAACTTTGCCATTTATCAGCCATGTGACCCTTTCAGATAAATCCTTTGGAGCCTCTATTCATCTACAAAATAGAGAAAATTGCTGTTAGCTTACCTCATTAGATTGTAAGGATGAAAATGTGAGATAACCAAAAATTAATGTAGAATATATTATTATTTTGTTACCTCCCGTATCACACGATATGAGTGGCTGCTTTATGTGTGAAAAAGTACTTTGCAGGTGTTTACACCAAAACCAAAGAATCTACAACTGATATCAAGAACCCTGCAAAATAAGGTAATGCTTTTATCACCAGAGATTTTTTTTTTTCTGAGACGGTCTCGCTCTGTCCTTCAGGCTGGAGTGGAGTGGTGCGATCTTGGCTCACTACAGACTGCAGCCTTGACCTCCCAGGCTCAAGCAATTCTCCCACTTCAGCCTCCCTAGCAACTGAGACTACAGGCACATTCCACCACAACCAGCTAATTTTTGTCTCTCTATAGAGACAGAGTCTCACCGTGTTGCCCAGCTGGTCTCCAACTCCTGGACTAAAGCAATCCACCCACCTTGGCCTCCCAAAGTGCTGGGAGCACAGGCGTGAGCCACTGCGCCTAGCCAGAAATCTTAAACATAACTTTATGTATTCAACTAACCTCTGTTTTCCTTTTAAAGCAGAACATCTCTATTTAGTACCAAGAAGTAGAAAAAGATGAAGTCACAATCAGCTAAGCTTGCTTTAAATTCTAGATAAAATATTAACTGTGGTAGTAATTCCTTGAGAAATTTCTAGCAAAAGCTTACCATCTTCATAACAAGATTTGTTTACAAGTCCTGGATTTTCTGCAAGAGCTTCATTAATTTCAGTTACTTCTCCTGATAAAGGAGAATAGAGTTCACTAGCAGCTTTCACACTTTCCAAAGCACCAAACTCATCTAAATGGAAAAAAAAAAAAAACTTGAAATGTTAAAAGTCAGTGACCTGAAAACATAAAATATGAAAAAGCAGATTCCTGTCATATAGCTATGATTTTAAAATTCCAAATTTTTTTTTTTTTTTTTTTTGAGATGGAGTCTCGCTCTGTCACCAGGCTACAGTGCAATGGCGCAATCTTGGCTCACTGCCACCTCTGCCTCCCAGGTTCAAGCGATTCTCCTGCCTCAGCCTCTTGAGTAGCTAGGATTACAGGCCCACACCACCACGCCCAGCTAATTTTTGTATTTTTAGTAGACAGGGTTTCACTGTGTTGGCCAGGCTGGTCTCGAACTCCTGACCTTGTGATCTACCCGCCTCAGTCTCCCCAAGTGCTGGGATTACAACTGTGAGCCAACACGTCTGGCCTAAATTTCTTTAATTAAAAATAAAACCATACGTTTTGTCAGGTTGTAATAACCCACGAGAAGGGTATGTATTGTCTCAACAAGGTGGACCTATCTGTGTGTCCCGGACACAGTGAATAACAAATGGTGATGTGCCTGAATGCCAGATGTGTGTAGGTTCAGTAAAACTCAATGTTCTTGCAACTTAGCTGTGGCTCAGAAAAAAACAAAATGAAAACTTTAGAATGTTCCAGTGACAGTGAAGTACCTTGTATCAGACCACCTTCCTGCAGATAACAATTATAAGCTCTGGGCCAGGCGTGGTGCAGATAACAATTATAAGCTCTGGGCCAGGCATGGTGGCTCATGCCTGTAATTCCAGCACTTTGGGAGCCCTAGGCAGGCAGATCACCTTAGGTCAGTAGTTTGAAACCAGCCTAGCCAACATGGTCTCTACTAAAATACAAAACAATCAGCTGGACATGGTGGTGGATGCCTGTAATCCCAGCTACTTGGGAGACTGAGGCAGGAGAACCGCTTGAACCCAGAAGGCGGAGGTTGCAGTGAGCCAATACCATGCCATTGCACTCCAACCTGGGTGACAGTGTGAGACTCCATCTCAAAAACAAAAAACACTATTATAAATGTTAAAAGTCAGTGAGTTGAAAACATAAAATATAAACATATATGAAAACATAAAATATGATTACAGGAGTGAGCCACCGGCCAGGCACGGTGGCTCACGCCTATAATCCCAGCACTTTGGGAAGCCAAGGCAGGTAGATCACTTGAGGTCAGGAGTTCAAGACCAGCCTGGCCAACATGGTGAAACCCTGTCTCTACCAAAAACTAAAAAAAATAAAAAGTAGCCTGGTGTGGTGGTGTGTGCCTGTAGTCCCGGCTACTAGGGAGGCTGATAAAGGAGAATTGCTTGAACCTGGGAGGCAGAGGTTGCAGTGAGCCAGTATTGCACTACTGCATTCCAGCCTGGGCAACAGAGCAAGTCTCCGTCTCAAAAAAAGAAGAAGGAAAAAAACAGTTTAAAAAAAGGCTGAAAAGTTAACAGTCTTAGGGACCTATAGGACAGTATCAAGTGATCTGATGAACATGTCTCAAATCAGAGAAGAAAAAAGGAATGAAGTGAGAAGAGAAAGAAATCATGACTAAAAAAAGAAGTCTCCAAATTTAATGGAAAAAAAAAATTCCATCTACAGATTGAAGAAGCTCAGTAAATCCCAAAAGCGGTCAAACGTAACACACACTGTGTGATTCCTTTCAAATAAAGTTAAATAGGCAAAATTAACCTATGGTGTAGAAACAAGAGAAGATGTCATCTATTTGATTGGGAAGGTTTATTCAAGTGTATACATTTGTTAAAACTCACTGAATTGTACATTTCTGGTCCATGTATTTCACTGTATGTAGATTTTACATCAAGTTAAAAAACTGCCTTTAGCAGAATGTCTTAAAAGGGTACTCATTAGTTTAAGGATATTATCTAACATATTGATATTAATAGACTTTTTTTCGAAGTAGAGTCTTGCTCTGTCGCCCAGGCTGGAGTGCAGTGATGGGATCTCGGCTCACTGCAACCTCCGTCTCCCAGGTTCCAGCAATTCTCCTGTCTCATCCTCCTAAGTAGCAATTACTTTTGCACCACCCTACTACTTGGGTCAAAAGCACTCTAATTGGCTGGGCACGGTGGCTCATACTTGTAATCTCAGCACTTTGGGAGGCCAAGGCAGGTGATCACTAGAGGTCAGGAGTTCGAGACCAGCCTGGCCAACATGGGGAAACCCCGTCTCTACTACAAATACAAAAATTAGCTGGGAGTGGTGACACATGCCTGAGACACAAAAATTGCTTGTACCCGGGAGGCGGAAGTTGCAGTGGGCCGAGATGGTGCCACTGCACTCCAGCCTGGGTAACAAAGCGAGACCATCTCACACAAACAAACAAATCCAGGGTACAAACAATTTACTATTCAATGTAAAGATGAGGTAAAGAAAATTCATAGCATGGATCATTCCAAGATCCTAACAACACTCACCTTGTTTGTTCAATTTTGTCCCAACTTCAGGTAGACTACAGTAAACAACATCTCCCAATGCTTCCTAAATAAAACAAGACAAAACCAAAAATCTCTAAGAAATTAAAACTAAACCCTCCAATAAATAGAACAAGCAAAACACTGAATCCCCTATAATTAAGATTTAGTACATATTTCATACTTGAGGGGCTACATTCTTGGGTTTTCCTTAAAATCCTTTACACATGTAAAAACTACTCGGTCAGGCGTGGTAGTTCACGCCTGTAATCCCAGCACTTTGAGAGGCCCAAGGTGGGCGTATCACTTGAGGTCAGAAGTATGAGACCAGCCCGGTTGACGTGGTGAAACCCAGTCTCTAATAAAAATACAAAAATTAGCCCGGCGTGGTGGTAGGTACGTGTAATCCCAGCTACTCAGGAGGCTGAGGCAGGAGAATCACTTAAACCTGGGAGACAGAGGTTGCAGTGAGTTGAGATTGTGCCTCTGTACTCCAGCCTTGGTGACAGAACAAGACTCCATCTCAAGAATAAAAATAAATGGCTGGGTGCGGTGGCTCATGCCTGTAATCCCAGCTCTTAGGGAGGCAGAGGTGGGAGGATAGCTTGAGCCCAGGAGTTCGAGACCTGCCTGGGCAATATAGCAAGACTCAGTTCTCCAAAAATAAGTAAAATAAAATGATTTTTAAAAACTCTTCTCAACTCAGGAGCTGCAAGAGACCAGCCACCAGTACGATTTGGCTCACAGGCTTTAGCAATCTGACAAAAGCCACATGCCCCAGACAACACTGCTAGCTCTTTGTTTTGTTTGGTTTTGAGACAGAGTGTCTCTCTTTTTGCCCAGGCTGGAGTGCAGTGGCCTGATCTCAGCTCACTGCAACCTCTGTCTTCCAGGTTCAAGTGATTCTCCTTCCTCAGTCTCCCAAGTAGCTGGGATTACAGGTGCCCCCCACCATGCCCAACTAATTTTTTTAAATTTTTTGCTAGAGACGCAGTTTCACCATGTTGGCCAGGCTGGTCTTGAACTTCTGACTCAGATGATCCACTTACCTCGGCCTTCTGAAGTGCTAGGATTACAGGTGTGAGCCACTGCCCCCGGCAAACACTACTAGGTCTTCTGTGCATGAACATATTTGGTGTTCTTCCACCTCTGCAGTTTTATGTACATCATTGCCCCCAATGCATTTGCTGAAATCCTGCTCACTGATTCTACAAATCACAGTCCTCACGCCTTGTACTCCCTGAAGTCCTTGACTCTAGAAAGAAGTGGTCTCTCCATCAGGTAAGTAAATTACAACCCCACTGTTCCAATGCCATCGTGTAATGTTTGCAAGTCATTCCCATGGAAGTAATTCCCCTTACCTCTAGGAGGTAAGGACGACATCTTACACAACATCTCAAAAAATACCCAGTACAGAGCTTCATAGTAGGTATACAGAGATGCCAAGGAAGATACAATTGTCAGTGATTCTCAACACAGAAGAATCTTACATGTCTGAGGAATTTTGTACAGTCACATGCTGCCTAATGGCGTTTTGGTCAACAGACCACATACACGACAGTGGTCCCATGAAATTATAATATAGTTAGTATCACTTATCCAAAATGCTTGGGACCAGAAGTGTTTTGGATTTCAGATTTTGGAATCCTTGCATTATACTTAACAGATGAGCACTCCTCATCCAAGATTCTGGATTCCAAAATGCTCCAATGAGCATTTTCTTTAAGAGTCATGTTGGGCCGGGCGCGGTGGCTCAAGCTTGTAATCCTAGCACTTTGGGAGGCCGAGACAGGCGGATCACAAGGTCAGGAGATCGAAACCATCCTGGCGAACACGGTGAAACCCCATCTCTACTAAAAAATACAAAAAACTAGCCAGGCGAGGTGGCGGGCGCCTGTAGTCGCAGCTACTCGGGAGGCTGAGGCAGGAGAATGGTGTAAACCCAGGAGGCAGAGCTTGCAGTGAGCTGAGATCCGGCCACTGCACTCCAGCCTGGGCAACAGAGTGAGACTCCGTCTCAAAAAAAAGAGTCATGTTGGTGCTCAAAAAGTTTCAGATTTTTGGATTATTTCAGGGATTAAAGATGTTCAACCTGTACCATATTTTTACTGTACCTTTTCTATGTTTTGATAGACAATTGTGTTACGATTGACTACAGTATTCAGTACAGTAACATGCTGTACAGGTTTGTAGCCCAGGAGCAAAGGCTGTACCATACAGCCAAGGTGTGTAATAGGCTGTACCATCTAGGTGTGTGTAAGGACACCCAGGAAGCTCACACAAGGATGAAATCCCCTAGGAGGCATTTCTCAGAACATAGCTCCATCATTAAGTGACACACGACTATATTCCCATCAGTTAACATCCCCCTTCCCCGCCTCACCCAATACATACATCCAGTTGAAAATGACTGACCACGCTAGTATTTGGCTTCTCATTGTTTCTTAAACATTATCGCCATATGGAATTGAGGGGAATTTACAGAGAAAAGATGGGCTAAAATAAAAGCCTTCCCTTTGTGTAATCTGTGCCTACTGAGGTTTTCTTTCTTCCCATCCCGCTGGTCATGTGTGTATCACTGGACCCACAAAATGCTGGTAACATCCTGCTCTTCTTTTTCTTCTTTCCTTAAATGCCCAGTACAAAACACACACATTTCCTTCTTGAATAAGATATGTTTCCTACTTTTAGTGTTAAGCTTGCAACATCTCTTAAAATACCACATAATGCCCTAACTACGTTTTACTTAATTCAACTCTGGTTGGTTTTCTTTTTTTTTTTGAGATGGAGTCTCACTCTGCAGTGGTGTGATCTCGGCTCACTGCAACTTCTGCCTCCCAGGTTCAAGTGATTCTCCTGTCTCAGCCTCCTGAGTGGCTGGGATTACAGGTGTGCACGACCAGGACAAGCTAATTTTTGTAATCTGCAGTGACATGATCATGGTTCACTGCAGCCTCAACCTCCTGGGCTCCAGCAATCCTCCTGCCTTAGCCTCCTGAGTAGCTGGGACCACAGGCATGAGCCACCATGCCAGGCTAATTTTTTTTTAACTTTTGGTAGAGACGGGGTCTTACTATGTTGACCAGGCTGGTCTTGCACTCCTGGCCTCAAGCAATCCTCCTGCCTAAGCCTCCCAAAGTGTTAGGATTCCAGGCATGAGCCACCTCACGTGGCCTAAACACTTTTTTAAACATAGAGATAAAGGAAATTATGCAAGAGCACACTGTCACAAATATTTCAATATAATCTAATACCTGTGCAAAATTGCTGATTCCCACTGTTCCAATACCATTTTCTGTTGTTATCCATTCATGTTTCTCTGTGAATTTACGCACTAAAACAGAAGACCAATATTTCAGAAAAGCAGCAGCATTACTTCTTAAGAAGCACTTTTCATTATCATTCCTTTCAAAAGATTTTCCCAGATTTTGTGTCCGACCTGTTGACACTACCTTTAAATAGTACATGGCCCAGGAAAGAACGAAGATCATGTATATAGAGATGACGCATTGAAACAGCAGTACCATTTAAGCAAAGATGGCTTGATCTGAATGCCGGGTGCATCTTTTGGAGACTGGATTATTTGCTTTAACATTACTTAGCCTAAATCACAAAAGAAAATTTTGGAGCATATTTCAAATGTATACTTAACTATTACTGGTCTGTCTTTCAGAAAAAATAAAATCTGTCCCTCTGAAGACAGATTTGGGGTGATGAGGTTTAGGGAGACAGCATAAAGATGGCTCATATAAGAAACTATGTAACCTAAGAAATAATAACAATAATAAGGTGCCTCTTTAGGCAGAGTTGACCTAAGAGGGCTTCACTGCAGCTTGGGTTATAAAGTAAAATTTTATAGGAATGAAACTGACCTCCTGAAACAACTATAATTTGACTAAGTTCTTAAAATTCTACTTTAATCAAATTCAAGCCTGACCTTGAAGACAGTACTACCGTCACTTAAAGAAGAAAACTAAGATCAGAACTCAACAGTCTCCTCAGAGCTAAGCCATGACTTGGTGGAAAGTCAAGCTCTGCTCATCATTCACCGGACAGGTTCAGCCCTTGACTTACTGAGCACTTCTCTAAAGATACGGTCCAACAATTCAGGGAATCCTGAAAGAAAGGCCGCCCAGGCCGGGCGTAGTGGCTCACACCTGTAATCTCAGCACTTTGGGAGGCCGAGGCAGGCGAATCACAAGGTCAGGAGTTCGAGACCAGCCTGGCCAACATGGTGAAACCCTGTCTCTACTAAAAATACAAAAAAAATTAGCTGGGCGTGTAATCCCAGCACTTTGGGAGGCCGAGGCGGGCAGATCACCTGAGGTCAGGAGTTTGAGCCCAGCCTGGCCAGCATGATGAAACCCCATCTCTACTAAAAAAATACAAAAATTAGCCAGGTGTGGTGGCACATGCCTGTAATCCCAGCTACTTGGGAGGCTGAGGCACGAGAATTGCTTGAACCCAGGAGGCAGAGGTTGCAGCCGAGATCACACCACTGCACTCCAGCCTGAGCAACAGAGCAAGACTCGTCTCAAAAAAAAAAAAAATCGCTGGGCATGGTGGCTCACGCCTGTAATGCCAACACTTTGGGAGAAAAATAATTTTTTTCCCCCTTAAATTATCATGGTGCAGGTCAGGCACTGTGGCTCATGCCTGTAATCCCAGCACTTTGGGAGGCCGAGGCGGGCAGATCACCTGAGGTCAGGAGTTTGAGACCAGCCTGGCCAGCATGGTGAAACCACGTCTCTGCTAAAAATACAAAAATTAGCTGGGTGTAGTGGTGCATGCCTATAATCCCAGCTACTTGGGAGGCTGAGGCAGGAGAATCACTTGAACCTGGGAGGTGGAGGTTGCAGTGAGCCAAGATTGCACCACTGCACTCCAGCCTGGACGACGAGCCAAACTTCGTCTCAAAAAAAAAAAAAAAACATGCTGCAGAATAAAATGATCTTTTAAAGTTTATCAAGAGGATTTTGAGCAAAACAGATGGTATACAGTTGTCTATAACACTTAATTCTCTCACTCTGTTACAAGGCTAGAACTCGCCAGTTATATGCCAATTATGAGCAGTCTGAAGCTAATACACCTTTTCAAAGTGCTGGACCACTATAAATATCACTTGAGACTACCGTCTTTGACCTTGCACCTTGCCTACCTGTGAAGATAATTTTAGGATTAAGGCTGCTGTGACACTCATTTTAGCAACCGAGCAACCCCAAGTTTAGAGGGAGACAGCAACATTACTAAGCTCAATACCCCTCAGTCCTGGCCAGGCGCAGCAGCTCTCGCCTGTAATCCCAGCACTTTGGGAGGCTGAGGCGGGCAGATCACCTGAGATTAGGTGTTCAAGAGCAACCTAGCCAACATGGTGAAACCCCGTTTCTACTAAAAATACAAAAATTGGCCAAGTATGGTGGCGGGCACCTGTAATCCCAGCTACTCGGGAGGCTGAGGCAGGAGAATCACTTGAAGCTGGGAGGCAGAAGTTGCAGTGATTCAAAGTCCTAAGTCTTTATTTTAATAAGCATGTTGTTTAGGCTAAAGATAATGATTAGTACAATTCTCCTTTAACCCTTGGCCTGACAGAAAGAAGTGGATAGATTAGGTAAATAATTACTTTCTTTTTTTGAGACAGAGTCTCACTCTGTCGCCCAGGCTGGAGTGCAGTGGCGCTCGGCTCACTGCAACCTCCGCCTCCCGGGTTCAAGTGATTCGGCCTCATCCTCCCAAATAGCTGGGATTACAAGCACATGCCACCACGCCCGGCTAATTTTTTGTATTTTTAGTAGAGATGGGGTTTCACCCTGTTAGCCAGGATGATCTCGATCTCCTGACCTCGTGATCCGCCGCCTCGGTCTCCCAAAGTGCTGGGATTACAGGCGTGACTCATCGCGCCCGGCCTGGTGCTTTAATTTTAATAAGCGCTTCTGCTTTAATTTTACTTCGGAGTTCTCAGTAACGGTCCATTTAGTAAACTAAAGGCCTCCCCATTTGGGGTCTCAACGATGCATGCAGATGGGAGATAAACTAAGGCCACTGAGACGCTTAAGCGACACGTGCCTTGCTTCTGCAGCAAGCGGCCGACCTGCCCGCGGGACCGGCCAGGCCCCCCCAGCTTCGGCGTCTCGCAGGCCTCCCCTCCCGGCTGCAGGCAACCCCTATGGCAAAGGCTGCTCGCGGGACCTCCCGCTACTTAAGAGGGAGAAGCGGCCGCAGAGCCGGGGATCCCAACAGAAGTAAGAAAAGGGCAGGGTCCATGCTTGCTCCGCACCGGTGGCTCAGGAGCGGGGCCCAGGCGTCCTCCGAGTCCAGCTGGGCCCGGGACAAGCAGCCCAGGCGGGGACGGAGCAGCCGCCCACTTGTCCGCCGCACTTACCCGAGAGCAGAGCGGGTCGCGTGCGCAGTGTCCGGACGGCGCCCGCCC
>NW_012115233.1:3047964-3050425 GCF_000951035.1 Colobus angolensis palliatus
GCGACCTCGGATACGGCGACGCGCAAGAGGGGCGTGGACATGGGGGAATAACCTGAGGCCCGGAAGAGGCAGCCCTGAGGGGCGGGGACTAGCGCGGCGGGCCCACGTATGATTGGGCTCCCCGGAGGAGGGGGCGTGGCCTAGCCCCAAGCGTGGTTTCCTTTCCACACGTGGATATGTTTCACTGTCTCAGGCATAATTTTGCAAAGGTAGTTTCACCACCACACGAAGGAATTCAAGAACAAGTCGGAAAATCGTAAAAGTACAGAGATTTACTGCAAAGTACACACTCACGAAAGGGCGGACTCAAGAGAGGGCCACACAACGGGGCTTGGGGTTTCCATCTTTATGGGTTTCTTTAAGAAATGGATATGCACGAAGGTTTCTGGAATAAGGTGGAGACTTCTCAGAACTGTGGTGCCACCCATTTTTACACCAAATATGGTTGTTCCCGGAATTGTCATGGTGCCAGGGGTGTGTGACTTAGTGTGTTAATGAGTACCAGGTGAAGCCTAGGTCAAAGCCAGCGCCACGTTGGGTCCAGTTGGTTTTAGCCAACTTAGCCCACATCCTGGTTTTTCAGGGTCTTACCAGCCCATAGCTTGTGTAGCTATCTCAACAGTTTCCTTTTGTTAGGTAGAACTGCAGCCTGGAAGTTTCTATTCTCCTGCAACCACTCTGTATCATTCTTGTCTCAAAGAGTCCCAGGGACCCCAAACAGGACCGGCAGAATCCAGAAGCTTACTTAAACAGGAATAAAGGCTTGTCCAAGGGTCAGAAGTGGCTTCTTGGTGGAGACTGGACACAAGCCAGTCACTAATGCAGAAATATTCAAAACGCAGAGAGCTGAGACCCAGTGTGCACAACTCCTTGTTTCATCAGCCAGCCGTGTGACCAAAGCCTTCCGAGAAAAACCGAAGTCATCATCCCAATCCAAGAAGTCAGAAAAAAATTAGGTTCTGGGAAAGACCTCACTTTTAACACAGATTTTATAGAGTGGCCATGAGTCAGCAAATAAATACTGTTGTGAAAAACACCTTAAGCTCCACACACACCTTTAGTACTGTTACCAGAAAGGGCTCCCAACCCAGACCCCAAGAGAGGGCTCTTGGACCTCATGCAAGAAAGAATTTGGGGCGAGTCTATAAAGTGAAAGCACATTTATTAGAGAAGTAAGGAAAAAAAAGAATGGCTTCTCCGTAGACAGAGCAGCAGTATGGCTGCTCAACTGAGTATACTTAATAGTTATTTCTTGATTTTATGCTAAACAAGGGGTGGATTATTCAAGAATTCTCCAGAAAAGGGGCAGGGATTTCCTAGAACTAAGGGTTCCTCCACTTTTTAGACTATAGGGTAACTTCTGGACGTTGCCATGGCATTTGTAAACTGTCATGATGCCGGTGGGAGTGTTGTTTTAACATGCTAATATATTATAATTAGCGTATACTGAGCAGTGAGGCCTACCAGAGGTCGCCATCTTGGTTTTGGTGAGTTTGGGCCGACTTCTTTACCGCATCCTATTTTATCCGCAGGGCCTTTATGACCTGTATCTTGTGCCAACCCTAGCTCATCCTGTGACTAAGCGAGGCAGGTGAATCACTTGAGATCAGGAGTTTGAGATCAACCTGGCCAACATGAAGAAACCCCGTCTCTACTACAAATCCAAAATTTAGCCAGGCGTGGTGGCAGGTGCCTGTAATCCCAGCTACTCAGGAGGCTGAGGCACGAGAATCACTTGAGCCTGGGAGGCAGAGGTTGCAGTGAGCCGAGATCACACCACTACACTCCAGCCTGGGTGACGGAGCGAGACTCAGCTTCAGAAAAAAAATAAAAAGAAAAAGAATGCCTAACCTCTTGGGAATGCAGCCCACCAGGTCTCAGCCTCATTTTGCCCAGCCCATATGCAAGATGGAGTTGTTCTTGTTCAAACACCTCAAACAGTACCACACGGTGCACACCGTGGAGTGTGTGTGTGTGTGTGTGTTTGGGGAGCCCATATGTTATTGCACTGAGCTTCTGCCCTGCTATGAACTTAGGGTTGCCACCACATCTGTGCAGTGGCTTGCAAGGGCCGTCATGCCCACTTTTCTTTGAGCAAATAATTCCCATCTATTCAGCCTTTGCTATGTGCTTGGCACTATGCAAACATCTTTTTAATCCTCTCCAAACCTCTTTCTGGCAGATGTTACGCTTATTTCGTAGATGAGACTCAGAGGTTAAGGCACTTCCCAGCAGTGGGATCAGGGAGGCGTTTTGTCGCTTAAGTAGCTCCTAGGTAGCAGTAGTAGACCTTGGCCTCTATGCTGATTAGAAAGCAATTATTCTCTTTTTTGTTTTTTTGAGACGAAGTCTAGCTCTGTCGCCCAAGCTGGAATGCAGTGGCGTGATCTTGGCTTACTGCAACCTCTGCCTCCCAGGTTCAAGCGATTCTCCTGCCTCAGCCTCCTGAGTAGCTGGGACT
>NW_012115233.1:3050681-3068711 GCF_000951035.1 Colobus angolensis palliatus
GCAGTGGCATGATCACAGCTCACTGCAGCCTCCACCTCCCAGGCTCAGGTGATCCTCCCACATTAGCCTCCTGAGTAGCTGGGACTACAGGAGTGCAGCACCATGCTCAGCTAGCTTTTTTTTTTTTAATTTGTAGAGACAGGGTCTTGCTATGTTGCCCAGTGTGGTCTTGAACTCCTGTATCCAAGCGATCTGCCCCCTTGGCCTCCCAAAGTGCAGGGATTACAGGCATGAGCCACTGTGCCCGGCCAGCAACTGCTCTTAAGCTCTGCTCCACTTGCCTTCCTTGACTGGATCACACTGGTCTATGCTGCCCTACAGATCTTGGCTATCTTCTCTAATGTCAAGATTTTGTTTTCTATTGTTGTTTCATTACAAGCCAGTGCAGCATCAAGCCACTTACTCCCTAACATATTTATTCTCAGCTCCACTAACTCACGATGGAAAGAAAAAGATCACACATCAACATCAACATATGGGCTACAAACAGGCCCTTCCACCAAAAAATACAAGGTGTGCTTTTTTTTGGTAAAAAGCATTGAAGACAGTCAAAATTTTTTTTCTGTTTCAACCTAATAATCTTTGTAACCTCCTGGTTTGAGATTTTAAAGGTCATCTCATTGCCCATTTAGTATAAGCACCGGAAAATTGCAGGTGGTTTTTTCTTCCAGGTGTTTTGAGAGGGGCTCATTCATCTCTTTGAGCTGATAGACATCTTTTCCTCTTATAACAATACAATAGACTGGGTGCAATTGCTCACGCCTGTAATCCCAGCACTGTGGGAGGCCTAGGTGGGCAGATCAGTTGAGGCCAGGAGTTCAAGACCAGCCTGGTTAACATGGTGAAACCCCATCTCTACAAAAAAATGCAAAAATTACCCAGACATGGTTTTGTGTGCCTGTAGTCCCAGATGCTGGGAAGGCTGAGGCACAAGAATCACTTGATCCCGGGAGGCAGAGGTTGCAGTGAGCTGAAATCATGCCACTGCCTTTCAGCCTGGGCAACAGAGTGAGACCCTATCTTAAACGAACAAACAGGCCGGGCGCGGTGGCTCAAGCCTGTAATCCCAGCACTTTGGGAGGCTGAGACGGGTGGATCACGAGGTCAGGAGATCGAGACCATCCTGGCTGACACGGTGAAACCCCGTCTCTACTAAAAAATACAAAAAACTAGCCGGGCGAGGTGGCGGCACCTGTAGTCCCAGCTACTTGGGAGGCTGAGGCAGGAGAATGGCGTAAACCGGGAGGTGGAGCTTGCAGTGAGCTGAGATCCGGCCACTGCACTCCAGCCTGGGCGACAGAGCCAGACTCTGTCTCAAAAAAAAAAAAAAAAAAAAACGAACAAACAAACAAAAACAGAAAACTTTTATAACCCAGTATTCCCCATATTTATTTGACCCAGAAATATTTTTGGAGGAATGACACCTGTTCTGGATTGAATTGTGGCTCCTAAAGAGATATGCCAAAGTCCTAAGTCCCAGTTCTTCAGATGTGACCATATTGGAAAACAGGATCCCTGCAGATGTATTATACTTAGTTCAGATGAGGTCACCCTCCACAAGGGTGGGCCCCTAATCCAATATGGCTGTGGTCCTGAGAAGAGGAGAAGGAACACAGGCTCTCAGCAAGCTTCTTCCCATCTGGGAGTGATGCATCTAGAAGCCAGGGGATACCAAGGCTTGCTGGCCAACACCAAAAGCTGGAAGAGGCAAGAAGGATTTTTCCCTACAGCCCTCAGAGGGAGCATGGCACTGCTAACATCTTTTTTCCTTCTTTTTTTTTTGTGTGTGTGTAAGACAGAGTCTTGCTCTGTCACCTAGGCTGGAGTACAGTGGTGCCACCTAGACTCACTGCCACCTCCGCCTCCCAAGTTCAAGCGATTCTCCTGCCTCAGCCTCCTGAGTAGCTGGGACTACAGGTGTCTACCATCACACCTGGCTAATTTTTGTATTTTTAGCAGAGACAGGATTTCACCATGTTGGCCAGGCTGCTCTCGAACTCTTGGCTTCAAGTGATCCACACGCCTCAGCCTCCCAAAGTGCCGGGATTATAGGCGTGAGCACCCAGCCACTGCTAACATCTTGACTGCAGACTTCCAGGCTCCAGAGCCGGGACAGAAAACATTTCCGTTGTTTTAAGCTACTCAGTTTGTGATACTTTGTTCTGTGAAACTAATACAGCATCCATTAGCATCTCTCGGACAGTTTGAGAAGCCCTGAACTAGAATCATTCAAAAGCAATCCCCAATGGACCAAAAAGATGAAATAATTAGTCTGTGGAGGAAAATGTTTTTCCAAACTCCAGGTAATATTTGTTTTATTTCTAATAAGAGGAAATACATTTGAACAAAGAAGCTCTCATAGTATTGGCAATTTTATATATGTCTCTGTTATTCTAATTTTTTTTACTTGCTGTGCTTGGTAATTCTTCAATGGACACAAAAGCTATGACCTAGAGAGACTACAGAGTTACTGGTAAGCGCAGGTCCGAGGCCCTGGGCATCCCCACTCATAGACGGTGGCGTGTGAACGAATAGCTTAGACCTTGGGCAAAGCTTGTGCTGGTTGAGAGCGACGAGTCTGGAACAGGGACCCAGGCTGCTCCCTGCTGCTTTCAGGCTCCTCTCTCTTACACTTAATGCCCAGGAAACTGAATATTTTCATCAGCAGCAAATCTACGATCTCCCCTTCCTCCGACAGCTGCAAGAGAGAAAGAACCAAGCAATGTACACAGAACCATCTTCTTTGGGGGTTTTTCTTTCTAAGGGGAAATCACAGTATTTATTTATTTATTTGTTTGTTTATTTATTTATTTATTTATTTATTTATTTTTGAGATGGAGTCTCGCTCTGTCATCCAGGCTGGAGTGCAGTAGCGCAATCTCAGCTCACTGCAACCTCTGTCTCCCGGATTCCAGCGATTCTCCTGCCTCAGCCTCCTGAGTAGCTGGGATTACAGGCACCCACCACCATGCCCAGCTAATTTTTGTATTTTTGGTAGAGACAGGGTTTCACCATGTTGATGGAGCTGGTCTTAAAACTCCTGACCTCAGGTGATTCACCCACCTCGGCCTCCCAAAGTGCTAGGATTATAGGCGTGAGCCACCACGCCCGGCCCTTTAGTTCTTTATTATTATTCCTTCTGCTTGCTGTGTTTATCCTCTGGCCTGGCCTGATATGGGAGGAAGTTCTGGGAATGAAAAACTCAATAGGTGTTTCTCTCCGGACGCTTCTCAACCATATACACATATTTAAGAGTGACTTAAAGCAAAGAAAGAACAACTTTTAGGAAACAGGAATGGCAGACTTCACATAAGGGATGTAGGTACCAAACAGGCATGTTCAGTAAACTGGTCAGAAAATGCCCTTTACCATGCCAACAGAGGCTGGGGTGGAATTTATGTACAGGCTGAGCACGGGGGCTTATGTCTGTAATCCCAGGATTTTGGGAGGCCAAGATGAGAAGATTACTTGATTCTAGGAATCTGAGGCCATCCTGGGCAATATAGTGAGACCCCACCTCTACAAATAATTTTTAAAATCACGGCCAGGCATGATGGCCCACACCTGTAATCCCAGCATTTTGGGAGGCTGAGGTGGGTGGATCACCAGAGGTCAGGAATTCAAGACCAACCTGACCAACATGGTGAAACACCGTCTCTACTAAAAATGCAAAATTAGCTGGGCGTGCTGGGCACATACCTGTAATCCCAGCTACTTAGGAGGCTGAGGTAGAAGAATTGCTTGAATCTAGGAGACAGACGTTGCAGTGAGCCGAAACTGTGCCACTGCACTCCAGGCTGCCAACAAGAGCAAAACTCCATCTCAAAAAAAAAAAAAAGTTTAAAAATCAGGCCAGTGTGATGATTCACACCTGTAATTCCAGCACTGTGGGAGGCTGAGGCAGGCGGGTTGCTTGTGCCCAGGAATTTGAGACCAGGCCAGCCAACACAGGGAAACCCCATCTCTACCAAAAAAAAAAAAAAAAAACAGGCGTGGTGCAGTCCCAGCTACTGGGAAGGCTGAGGTGGGAGGACGGCTTGAGCCCGAGAGGCCGACATTTCAGTGGGCCGAGATTGCACCACCGCACTCCAGCCTGGGAAGCCCCTTTCTCAAAAGCAAGCGAGCAAACAAACAAACAGAAGAATTTATGTACAAAGGTCCTGCGCATTGCTGCTGGGAATCTAAAATGGTACAGCTGCTTCAGAAAACAGTGTGGCAGGTCTTCAAACAGAGTTACTGTGTAACCCAAAAATTTCACTTCCAGGTATATGCCCAAGAGAAGTGGAAGAATTTATGTACAAAGGTCCTGCGCATTGCTGCTGGGAATCTAAAATGGTACAGCTGCTTCAGAAAACAGTGTGGCAGGTCTTCAAACAAAGAGTTACTGTGTAACCCAAAAATTTCACTTCCAGGTATATGCCCAAGAGAAGTGGAAACATATGTCCATATGAAATCCTGACCACAAATGTTCATAGCAGCATTGTTTATAAAAGCCAAAATACAGAAACAACCCAAATACCCATCAGCTGAGGAACGAATAAACACATCGTTGTTACACCCACACAAAGGAATATGACTCAGCCGTAAAAAGGAATGACATGTGGATAAATGCTACGGCATGGATGAATCTTGAAAACATGATGCTAAATGAAATAAGCCAGACACAAAAGGCCATGTATTGTACGAGCCCATTTATATGAATATGAATTTCCAGAATAGGTAAATCCAAAGAAATAGAACGTAGATTAGTCGTTGCCAGGGGCTGGAAGGCATGGATATGGGAGGTGATTATTAATAGGTAGGGGGCTTCTTTGTGGTACTGAAAATGTTCTGGGCCCAGCTGCGGTGGCTCACACCTGTAATTCCAGCACTTTGGGAGGCCGAGGTTAGCAGATCGCCTGAGATGAGGAGTTCGAGACCACCTTGGCCAACATGGTAAGACCCGTCTCTACTAAAAATACAAAAAATTAGCTGGGTGTGGTGGTGGGCACCTATGATCCCAGCTACTCGGGAGGCTGAGGTAGAAGAAACACCTGAACTGGGGAGGCAGAGGTTGCAGTGAGCCAAGATCACACTACTGCACTCCAGCCTGGGCGACAGAGCAAGACTCTGTCTCAAAAAAAAAAAAAAAGAAAGAATATATTCTGGAATTAGTGATGATGTTTGCACAACTCTGTGAATATACTAAAAAACATTTAATTGTATGATTTAAAATGGTTAATTTTATGGCATGTGAAATATATCTTCATAGTTAAAAATATAATTTATTTACAATGGACGAGTTCAGT
Source organism: Colobus angolensis palliatus (assembly GCF_000951035.1). Taxonomy (NCBI): domain Eukaryota; kingdom Metazoa; phylum Chordata; class Mammalia; order Primates; family Cercopithecidae; genus Colobus; species Colobus angolensis. The sequence goes on from NW_012115233.1 coordinate 3,055,970, forward strand.
CTTCTGGTAGAAGGAACCCATTCTGATAAAGTAACTTTAATTAAAGGTGGCTACCTAATTGCATCTCCAAATTAAGGTACAGTTGGAGTACCTGGGCATCAGACCTAGCAATGCTCTCCACTTCCTTGCTAAAATGAAAATATTTCCCCAACACCACAAAACTGTTTTTTGTTTTTGTTTTTGTTTTTTTTTTTGAGACAGAGTCTTGCTCTGTCGCCCAGGCTGGAGTGCAGTGGCCGGATCTCAGCTCACTGCAACCTCCACCTCCCGGGTTCACGCCATTCTCCTGCCTCAGCCTCCCGAGTAGCTGGGACCACAGGCGCCGACCACCTCGCCCGGCTAATTTTTTCTATTTTTAGTAGAGACGGGGTTTCACCATGTTAGCCAGGATGGTCTCGATCTCCTGACCTCGTGATCCGCCCGTCTCGGCCTCCCAAAGTGCTGGGATTACAGGCTTGAGCCACCCCGCCCGGCCAAAACTGTTTTTAATATATCAAACCTTTTTGCAGGACAAAGGCATTGTGGTATAATACGAACCATATTTGGTCTTTGACCTTGGTTCCTGTCACAGAGCTTCTGAAACCCTTAGAATTTAGTAGCAGGAGTGTCTTTTGCTATTCATAATGAGCCCTCTTTCATGACACCTGAGTTTTTGCTAATGCGTGACTTAGGGCAGGCCCCTAGATAGCTTCAGGATGGGGCAGGTCACTAGAAAATTCTCAGATGGTCAAGTCTCTGATAAAAAAAAAAAGCCATAATATTTACATATAACCCACACACATTCTCTTGTATACTTTAAGTCATCATCTATAAGTACCATTAAGTACTTATAATACTTAACACAATGTAAATGCTATGTAAATAGTTGTTATACAGGTTGAGTATCCCTCATCCGAAATGCTTGGGATGACAAGTGTTTTGTGTTTCAGACTTTTTTCAGATTTTGGAATTTACATAATGAGGTATCTTGGGAATGGGACCTAAGACTAAACAGGAAATTTATTTATGTTTATATACACCTTATACACATAGCCTGGAGGTCATTTTATACAACATGTATTTCTAATTTTTATTTATTTATTTTTTAGAGGTAGGGTCTTGCTCTATCATACCCACTGGAGAGCAGTGGTGTGATCATGGCTTACTGCATCCTGAGCTCAAGCTGTCCTCCCCAGTAGCTAGAACAAGAGGCACATGCCACCAGGCCCAGCAAATTTTTGTATTTTTTGTACAGATAGGATCTTGCTATATTGCCCAGGCTGATCTTGAACTCCTGGCCTCAAGTAATTCTCCTGTCTCAGCTTCCCAAAGTGCTGGGATTGCAGGCGTGAGCCACCAGGCCCAGCCCAGTATATATCTTTTTATTTTAAAATTTAAAATATGAAACACTTCATAAATTTGCATGACCTCCTTGCGCAGGGATCATGCTGATCTTCTCTGTAGCATTGCGATTTTAGCATATGTGCTGCTGAAGTGAACACTGGCTCAGTATTTTCAATAATTTTGTGCATGAAAGAAAGTTTGTATTAAGTAGTTATGTATGGAATTTTCCATGTGTTATCTCATGTGAGCATGCATACAATTTTGGATTTTGGAGCATTCTGGATTTCCGATTTTTGGATTAGGGATGCCCAATCGGTATAAGATACCCAGTTGGTGTCTGCTGGAGAATTGTTTGGTGTGTGGGGAAAATCTCCACACATTTGATCACAGAAGTGTTCTGTGTTTAGTGAGAGTTTAGTAGAAGTAAAAATTTGTGTTTCCTTTCCAAACATGGATCTGGGACACACGTTACAAGTGTACCAGAGACCATTTAGCAACAGACGAGGGGCAGCATTCTTAGCATTCTTGAATCCTGTGGGCAATAATTTCCTGGTTTCCAGGAAAAATAACTCTTTAAAATGATCCTTTAACATGATGGAGTATGTCACCTTTAAGAAATCTTTTGCAATTTAGAAAAACAACAATACCAAATTGTTGCTCTTGTATAGAAATGGAAAAATTCAAAGAAGAGTGTCTTAAGGGTTTCTTTGTTAGACATGTAGATTTTTCCTTTTTTTTTCTTTTGAGACAGGATCTTGTTTTGTCACCCAGACTGGAGTGCAGTGGCATGATCACAGCTCACTGCAGCCTCCACCTCCTGGGCTCAGGTGATCCTCCCACCTCAGCCTCCTGTGTAGCTAGGACTGCAGGTGTGTGCCACCACACCTGGCTTAGGCATACAGATTGAAAGAACCTTTCAACTGGGATAGGAAGGGTGAGCTGCATAATATGTCACCCTTCACACAGCTATACCTCCAGAAGGTCAGGAAAAAAAAACAAAACAAAACCATGCATCCAAGTCAGACAGACCCAGGTTGAAATTCCACCTTTCCTGCTTTCTAGCTCTGTGGTTCTAGGTAAATGATTTCAACTCTGTGAGCCTTGGCTTCCTTCTCTGTAAGTTGTGAATCATTATACCTACTTCACCGAGCTGTTTTGAGGATTAAATAAAATGTACGAAGCCTTCAGCACAACTTCCATTGTGAAGAGAGTGCTCTGTGGATGGTGCTGGTGGCTGTTACTAATCTGCAGTCTATGTGCTCATATCCCTCTTCCTGCAGGGAGTCCAGCAGGCCGACTGGAGAATTGCTTGGTAGGTGGAGAAAGTCTCCACACATTTGGTCAGAAAGTGTTCTGTGTTAAGTGAGAGTTTAGTAGAAATAAAAATTTGTATTTTTTTTTTTCTGTGAAAAAAAAAATGGGTGTGAGGTTGACTGTGAGTGTCCAGCTTGCTGCCCTCTGAGCCATGAAGACGTGGGTTGAGGTTTTGGAGCGTAGTATGCATTCTCGACCTTGACTGTTCATTAACATTAAAATTACCCAAAGAGAGGGCTGGGTGTGGTGGCTCATGCCTGTTATTCCAGCACTTAGGGAAGCCGAGGTTGGTGGCTCACCTGAGGTCAGGGGTTCAAGACCAGCCTGACCAACATGGTGAAACCCTGTCTCTACTAAATACAAAAAATTAGCTGAGTGTGGTGGCGGGTGCCTGTAATCCCAGCTACTTGGGAGGCTGAGGCAGGAGAATTGCTTGAACCCAGGAGGTGGAGGTTGCAGTGAGCCAAGATTGTGCCATTGCACTCCAGTCTGGGCAACAAGAGCAAAAACTCCATCTCAAAAAAAAAAAAAATTTTCCCAAAGAGACTTTAAACATACCAAGGGCTGGTTCATTCCCCCAGAGATTCTGTTGGTATTGGTCTCTGTTGGTGTTGGTCTTGGTTGGTATTAGTCTTGGTTGGTATTGGACTCCTCTGTTAGTGTTGGTCTCTGCTGGTGTTGGTCTCTGTTGGTATTAGTCTTGGTTGGTGTTGGTCTCTGCTGGTGTTGGTCTCTGTTGGTATTGGTCTCTGTTGGTGTTGGTCTCTGTTAGTGTTGGCCTCTGTTGGTGTTGGTCTCTGTTGGTATTGGTCTCTGTTGGTGTTGGTCTCTGTTAGTGTTGGCCTCTGTTGGTGTTGGTCTCTGTTGGTATTGGTCTCTGTTGGTGTTGGTCTCTGTTAGTGTTGGTCTCTGTTAGTGTTGGTTTCTGGTGGGGCAGCTGTTGTTTCCAAAAGGCCCCAGGTGATTCACAGGTGCACTCAGGGTGGAGGTCACTGGTGTTGTGAACAGAGTCCCAAACTGGGAATCAGGAGGCCTGGCTCTGACACCAGCCCCGGCCCTCACTTGCTTGTGATTTTGGGGAATTAATGTCCTCTGTATATGCCTCAGCTTCCCCTCCTGTGAAATGAGGGCTCTGAGCTACAATGATCTCTCAAGTCCTCTAAAGTCTAACGCCGCTCCAGCCTCTTCATAGTTCAGCATCAGTGACTGATCAGGAATAGGCCAAAGCAACTCACCTGATAGTATTTTTGCTCCTCACTGAAGGCCACCAGGATGACAGAGACAAACAGGTTCAGCACCACAAATGTCATAAAAACGATGCAGGACCCAATGAGGAAGGAGCCAAGCACTGGGCTATAGTCCAGGACCTGTCAGACAGAAAGCCAGGGTCATCCAGTGTCCTGGGTCCCAGCAGCCACTTCCCCTCCTGGAAAACCCTCAGAGCGAAAACGGTCCTCAGAGCTAGACAGACCCTGGAGCCAGGAAGGCCCCCTCTGCCTGGGGCTGAGAGAGCTGGGCCAGGAGGGAATGGGCAGCCCTTCACTTTCCATGGCCAGCTCCAAAGACGGCTGCCCTTTCTGCCCAGGGCAGGGGGTGTTTCCTTTGGGAGACCCCGGTACAGCCCTCCCCTGAGTAGCCAGTGTGCAATGTTCCTCTGTGAGCAGGGGTCCCAAGGGCAAGCTGAGGGCTCTAGCAGGGGAGTCCACCTAGGGGAGGGGGAACATTCCTGTTTGTCCAAACTTGCCCAATGCTTGCCAGGTCATGGGCCCAAGAGATGGCATGGGGCGGGGTGGGCAGGCAGTGGTTTTTCTTATCTTCATAGAGGTTCAGTGTAGATAGCAGCACCTGTGCCCTCACTCCATTACCTCCTCATAGTTGAAGATTCCCAGCTGAAGGCTGATCATCGTCTCTGCCGCATCAAAGAGGGTTTTGTAGGAACGGAGTTTCCAACCAAATATTAAGTTCGACTGTCATGGAAAGAATTCTCATGAACAGGGAAGGAGGCTGCCAAGGAGCACAAAACCTGCTGTTTCACAGTGGGGTGGGTGGTCTGTGTCAGCCACTGCCCTGGCAGCACTGGTCAAGCTACTGTACCCAAAGGGGTGTGCAAGTGGGTGTGTGTACACAACTGGTTTTTGTTTGTTTGTGAGACGGAGTCTCGCTCTGTCACCCAGGCTAGAGTAAAATGGTTCGATCTCAGCTCACTGCAGCCTCCGCCTCCTGGGTTCAAGCGATTCTCCTGCCTCAGCCTCACAAGTAGCTGGGACTACAGGCACGCACCACCACGTCTGGCTAAAATTTATATTTTTCATAGAGACAGGGTTTCTCCATGTTGGTCAGGCTGGCCTCGAACTCAGGACCTCAGGTGATCTACCCGCCTTGGCCTCCCAAAGTGCTAGGATTATGGGCATGAGCCACCGCACCTGGTCCACAACTGGTTCTATATGGCATGCATGTGTTTCTCTCTGTGGGTCTGTGTGTGCAAGGCCACACGTGTGTCTGTGTGAGAGTGTACATGTGTATGTCTGTGGCCATCAATATCTACACATATGCACTTGTGAGTATGTATGTGTATATATGTGTATGTGTGTATCTATGTGTATGTGTATATCTGTGTGTATACGTGTATCTATGTGTATGTGTGTATCTGTGTGTATGTGTGTATCTATGTGTAGTGTATGTGTGTGCACATGCATGTGTATATATGTGTATGTGTGTATCCATGTGTAGTGTTTATGTGTGCGCATATGTATGTTTGTATATTTGTATGTGTGTATGTGTATATGTGTGCATGTGTGCACGTGTGTATATATGTGCATGCCTGTGCATGTGTATGTGTATACGTGTGCATGAGCGTATGTGTGTGCATGTGTGCATGCATGTGCATCCATGTGCATGTGTGTGCATGTGTGTCATGTTTCTGGAAGTGCTGCCTGGATGACCTTGTCCAGGACCTTTGTTGTGTCCACAGCCTGTTGATGATGCCCATCTTTGTGTGGGCATGGAGTGCCCAGGGTGCCTCTGGGACTCACGCAGCCACCTGCTAAGCCGCCTGGCTGTGTTCCCCAGATGTGGCCCAAATACCCGGCAAGGAAACTGGGCACTCTGTGGCTCCAAATTCTTTGCTCTGGGGAACTGGGTTGAACGGATGATGGGCTTCTGCCTGGGGGAGGCCCTCCCCTCACCGCATTTTTCCTCACCACAACTCCCCACTCCCAAGACTTTCCCAGGGCTGCGGTGTCAGAGGAAGGCCCAGCAGCCCTTGGCTCTGGCTCTGAGTTGGTGACTTTTGGTCCCATGGGACACTGCAATGTCCCTGCAGCCCAGACACTGCATGGAGGGCTAAAGAAATCCACATTAGGGTTTAGACGGGAGCTTTCACCAAAATCACAGACTCCAACTTTCCAGAACACACCCCCATCACTCCCTCAGTGCACCCCACCTGTTTCCGAGGGTGGGAGAGGAAGATGGGGTGGGGCCAGGGATGGAAGGCGGTTAGGGCTGAGGTGACGGAGAGGCAGAGTTGGGTGAGGGTTGGGGTGGAGTGGGGACTAGGATGTGATGGGCTGGTGGATGGGATGACTGGGAAGGAGTGGAAGGCAAGAGATGGGATGGAGCCAGGGTGAGAATGGGGAAGGCCCTGGAGTAGGGTGTGGGCCAGGATTGTGCTAAAGGCCAGAGATGAGGGGAAGGCCAGGGCTTGCATGGGAACACGGTGGGCAGTACGGGGCGTATTTAGAAGGACATCAGGATGTGGTGGAGGCCAGGATGTAACAGGGTCTTTGTTTCTCACATTATCATAAAAAAGAATTGAAAATTTAATGTTTTTGGCTGGGCATGGTGGCTCATGCCTGTAATCCCAGCACTTTGGGTGGCTGAGGTGGGCAGATTACCTGAGGTCAGGAGTTTGAGACCAGCTTGGCCAACATAGTAAAACACTGTTTCTACCAAAAATACAAAAATTGGCGGGTGTCGTGGCACATGCCTGTAGCCCCAGCTACTCGGGAGGCTGAAGCAGGAGAATCACTTGAACCTGGGAGGCAGAGGTTACAGTGAGCCGAGATCGTGACACTGTACTCCAGCCCAGGCAACAGAGTGAGACTTTGTCTCAAAAAAAAAAAAAAAAAAAAATGCCAGGCACGGTTGCTCATGCCTGTAATCCCAGCACTTTGGGAGGCCAAGATGGGTAGATCACCTGAAGTCAGGAGTTCAAGACCAGCCTGACCAACTTGGTGAAACCCTGCCCCTACTAAAAATACAAAACTAGCCAGGCGTGGTGGTGCACACCTGTAATCCCAGCTACTCAGGAGGCTGAGGCAAGAGAATCGCTCGAACCTGGGAGGTGGAGGTTACAGTGAGCCTAGATCGTGCCACTGCACTCCAACCTGGGCAGCAGAACAAGACTCCATCTCAAAAAAACAAAATAAAACAAAACAAAACAAAACAATTTAATGTTTTCATTCATGTTTTTCTAGTCACACAGGGCCATGCTTGTCAATGTGCTCTCACTGTTAAAGTGCTGAGTGAAGTGGCATCGGCCCTCCCAAGTTCATGAGTCATGTCTTGGACAATAAGCACTGGCATGGCCTGTGGCCGTATGTACCTTCATGTCCCCATCTCTGCCCCAACTCAAGGACGTGGTGGCCCCATCCATCCCCCAGCATGGCAGCAGTGCTCTGTGTGTGTCTAGGAGTTAGCCCTGTGCCTTCTGACCAGTTGGGAAGCCAGGAGAATTGGCATATCCAGGAGGAGTCTAGAGGCAGAAAGGACTTCTTCCTGAACCTGGAGCATTTCAGCACTAGAGCGTATCCCTCCTCACCCTACCCACCTGAGCTCTCCAGCCTTTGCCATTTGAGATGACTGGTGCATGAGCTCACAGCGAAGAGACCCTGTACTCAGAAGAGCCACCACCTTCCTTGGGTTCCCAGGGTCTCCCTAACCGTGACTGTCCACTTCCCACCACCAAGTAGCCTTGGCTTCTGCAGACACCAGCCCCAAGCTTGTCCCAAAGCAGATACTTACCGCGATGGAGTAAGCCAGGAGCATGGTAAGGATGACAATGATAAAGCCTGAAATGTCGCCCCAGGCACGGCGTAGGGCTGCCGTGATCATGTTCATTTTGGGATTCAACCTGAGCAGATGCCAAAGCTTCACTGTGGACAGGAGTACCAGGAAGGCGATGATGTAGCCAAGGGCGGCATCGGCTGCTGCTGTCTCACTGAAGCTGATGCCTCTGTGGGATCAAAATGGGAAGGCTAGGTCTCAGAGACCTTGAGCAGTTCAGCTGGAACTCACCTGGATGCAAGATTAGACTGATTGGCATTTCAGGATGTGGGATTAGTTTTATCACCATCTCATAGGCTATCAGGTCCAGAAACAGGTCTGGGAAAGAGAGGCGTCCCAGTTCCCCCAGGGGGGTGATGAGATGATGATGAGGAGGAGGATGCTGGGAATTATGGTGTGAGAGTGATAATGACAATGACAGTGATGATGATGGTGAAGATGATGGTGATGGTGACAAAGATGATAATGGTAGTTGGGCTTCATGGTGTGCACTGGTAATCCTAGCTACTCAAGAGGCTGAGGCAGGAGGATCACTTGCATTCAGGGGTGTGAAGCTGTAGTGAGCTATGATCATTATCAGTGAGATGGCAACAGACCAATCAACAAGTCGTTTTCTCTAGGATGTTGGACTCAAGACATTTTTTTTTTCTGATCTGTTTTTAAAAGTTTTATGGGCCAGGTATAGTGGCTCACACCTGTAATCCCAGCACTTTGGGATTAAAACTTTGCAGCCACTAAAAAGAACAAAACCTTGTCCTTTGCAGTTGCATGGATGCAGCTGGAGGCCATTATCCTAAACAAATTACCACAGGAACAGAAAACCAAATATTGCACGTTCTCACTTATAAGTGGGAGCTAAACATTAGATCATGGACATAAAGATGGAAACAATACACACTGGGGACTGTAAGACTGGGAGGGAGGCAGGCAAGGGTTGAAAAACTAACTACTGGCTACTGTGCTCACTACTTGGGTATCGAGGTCATTTGCACCCCAAACCTCAGCATCACACAATATACCCATGTAACAAATCTGCACATGTACCCCCTGAACCCAAATAAAATTTGAGGCCAGGCACTATGGCTCATGCCTACAATCTCAGCACATTGGGAGGCTGAGGCAGGAGGATCACTTGAGGCCAGGAGTTCGAGATCAGCCTGGGGAACAATGTGAGACTCCTGTCTCTATAAAATAAATAAATAATTAAATAAAAATTGAAATTACTTAAAAAAGAAAAAAGAAAAATTGGTGAGGCCTGCCTTCTAGCCATTCTACAGAAGAAGCCTTTTCGAACAGGCTCAAGGTGACACTAGCTTCCCGAAGCTCTGTGGTCTGGAGAGCTTTCCCCGTCCTCTCCTCCAAGGTTAGACCCACTCAGGGCAGCTCTCTACAGGGCCACACAGAGGGACCCGAAGCACAGATCGGGTTTGCCACCTTGGGTACAGGCCAGGCCTCAGTGAGAACCATCCTTTTACCCAAATCTCCTGCCTTCCAGAATCTTCCTTCCCTGTGAGCAGACTGGAGTTTCTGGTACAAACAGTTGCTTCTGCCTTTGACTCCAGCAGCTCCTTTCTCCTATCTCTCTTAAAAGACCTAACGCTGGCTGGGCACGGTGGCTCGCACCTGTAATCCCAGCACTTTCGGAGGCCGAGGCCAGTGGATCGCCTGAGGTCTGGAGTTCACAACCAGCCTGGTCAACATGGTGAAACCCCATCTCTACTAAAAACACGAGAAATTGGCTGAACATGGTGGCAGGCGCCTGTAGTCCCAGTTACTTGTGAGGCTGAGGCAGGAGAATGGCATGAACCCAGGAGGCAGAGGTTGCAGTGAGCTAAGATCACGCCATTATACTCCAGCCTGGGCAACAAGAGCAAAACTCCGTCTCAAAAAAAAAAAAAAAAAAAAAAAAAGACCTAATGCTGTCTCATGCCATTTAATTGCTTATATATGTGGAAACAATAACAATACATAAGCCCTCTTTTATTTTTATTTTATTTCACTTTTGAGATGGAGTCTGGCTCTGTCGCCCAGGCTGGAGTGCAGGGGCGCAATCTTGGCTCACTGCAACCTCCTCCTCCCAGGTACAAGTGATTCTCCTGCCTCAGACTCCGCAGTAGCTGGGACTATAGGCGCGCGTCACCACGCCTGGTTAATTTTTGTATTTTTAGCAGAGACGGGGTTTCATCGTGTTGGCCAGGCTGGTCTTGAACTCCTGACCTTGTGATCCGCCCACCTCAGCCTCCCAAAGTGCCGGGATTACAGGCATGAGCCACCGCGCCCAGCCTGGCTTCAGTATTTTTAATGTCTCCTTGGGGTTATTCTCATATTCTCATATATAGCCAAGGTTGAGAACCATGCTTTAATACAACCAACTGCCTTCATAAAAGAGGGCTGGCTGGGTATGGAGGCTCATGCCTGTAATCTCAACACTTTGGGAAGCCAAGGCAGAAGGAACGCTTGAGCACAGGAGTTCAAGACCACCTTGGGCAACAGAGCACGACCTCATTTCTACAAATAATTTAAAAATTACCTGAGCGGCTGAGCTATGATCACACCACTGCACTCCAGCCTGGGTGACAGAGCAAGACCCCGTCTCAAAACATAAATAATAGAAGAGGGCTTATGGCTTCTTTTATTAGATGTGAGCCACTGTGCCCAGCCAGAAGCCTTCAATACTTAAAAGGGAAAAGCAGGGAAAAGCGGGCTGGAGAGGAAAGAGGGAGGGTCTGGTGACATTATTGAATCCACATGTTGCCAGAGAAAAGGACCAGGTAGGGGAATAGTCAATGACGTATTTGTCTCATGCTCAGTAAGTGGGCACTTTACATAAGATAAGGTGAACATGGAGCTGCTGCCTGTGGAGATTAACCTTCTAGCTGTAGCTCTCTCTTTACGAACAAAATCAAAGACAGTTTCTTGCATGACTCAACTTTCAGCCTAACTTTATTTTTTCTTTTCCTTTTGGCAGAGTGCATTGGGGTCCCAAGATTTTATTTTCCTTTCATGCAGCTTAACCTCTCCAAGACTCATTACATGTGATTTCCTCATTTGCAAAAAAAAAAAAAAAAAAAGATGATGAGGCTGGGCGTGGTGGCTCACGCCTGTAATTCCAGCACTTTGGGAGGCCGAGGCGGGCGGATCACAAGGTCAGGAGTTCGAGACTAGCCTGGCCAACATAGTGAAACCCTGTCTCTACAAAAAATAGAAAAATTAGCTGGGTGTGGTGGTGTGCACCTGTAATCCCAGCTACTGGGGAGACTGAGGCAGGAGAATGACTTGAACCAAGGAGGCAGAGGTTGCAGTGAGCTGAGATCATGCAAGAGTCTGTCTCAAAAAAAAAAAAAAATGGGATGATGATAATATTATCTCTCAGAGATCTCATGAAGATTCAAGTAGGTGAGATGAGATAGTGCTTGTAATGTGGTGTTTTTATAAAAGTGTATGACGTTCAGCAATAACTCAATACATGTTAGTTATATCTATAAAACGAATGAGCGAGTCAAGAAACCCAGTGATTCCAAGCAAGGGAGGGCAGCCTGGAGCCACGTAAGCTAGGCTTAAATTACTTCTCTGCCACATTTTAGCTGTGTGGCCTTGGGGAAGTCACATGACCTCTCTGAGCCTCAATGTCTTTGTCTTTTTATTTTGAGCCCCAGTCTCCCTCTGTCACCCAGGCTGGAGTGCAGTGGCGCAATCTCAGCTCACCACAACTTCTGCTTAGCAGGTTCGGGCGATTCTCCCACCTCCTGAGTAGCTGGGACTGCAGGCACATGCCATCTTGCTCAGCTAATTTTTTTATTTTTAGCAGAGATGAGGCTTCACCATATTAGCCAGGCTGGTCTGAAACTCCTGACCTCAAATGATCCACCTGCCTTGGCCTCCCAAAGTGCTGGGAATCCAGGCGTGAGCCACCATGCCCAGCAGTTTTCCGCTTTTAGTGGAGTTGGGGTCTCACCGTGTTGGCCAGGCTGGTCTCAATCTCCTAATCTCAAGTGATCTGCCCACCTCGGCCCCCGGAAGTTCTGGGATTATAGGTATGAGCCACCACACCCTGCCCTCAATGTCTTTGTTAAATGAGGCGATGATAACATTGACCTTCATCAATTCTGATGATGTTTCCCTAGGTGCATACATCCTGCCTACCACATAGTGGACACTTAGTGTACGGTAGCACAGGTGAGCTTACTGGGGCCCTAATACTTGCAAAGGGCCTCCCCCAAAGGCCAAGAGGAACCTAAGCAGGATGCTATATGGCGCTATGTTTTGGGAAGATTTGCACAAGATGTTCTATTTTGTCTGAGTCATCTCCAATCGTACTCACTTGCAGCTGGCCCCCCACCTGAATCTAGGTGGCAACTAGAGTTATGCCTGCCAGGCGTGCCCGTTTATCCCCTGAGCGTCCACAGCATCCCAAAACCTCCTTCTGACCCCTGGGCCTCAAATGGAGCTGCAGGAAGAGGGGCCACTATGGGGAGCTGGGGGCTGAGGAGACAGCCACTTACTCCTCCCTGTGGTTCCGGCAGCGCTGCAGATCCCTTTTGGCCAGGACAGCCCTCTTCACAAACACCGCCAGGGCACTCCAGCTGGCCAGGATGATGGCCAGCTCCAGAAGGTTCCACTTGCTGTGGAAATAGCTCCACGTCTGCTTTCTCATGCGCTTGCCCTGGAAAAGGAGCGTGAGGTTGTGGCCATGACTGCCCCCACCCCCAGGGCTGCTCCCTCCCCACCCCGGAGGGCCCTCTGGCAGGAGGCTCCCCCAGCTCTGGCCCCCATGCACAGAGTGCCCGGGCCTCTCCCCAACCTTGTGCACAGACCCACTGAGGTGGGATAATAGGGCCTGGAAGCAGGGAACCTAAGAACGAAAAAAATGCAAACACTTCAGCTATGAAAGGAAATATCCTCTTCATTTACATAGGGTGTACCCCGATTAAATGACTTTGTAACTTCACTTTAACCTCTTCATTTACATAGGACGTACACCAACTAACCAATGGAAACCTCTAGAAGGCATTTAAACCCCAGGAATTTTTTTTTTTTTTTT
>NW_012115233.1:3075231-3079034 GCF_000951035.1 Colobus angolensis palliatus
GGTACACAGCAGCAGACAGAGAGAGAATATATATATATATATTTTTTTTTGAGACAGAGTTTTGCTCTTGTTGCCCAGGCTGGAGTGCAATGGCACAATCTCGGTTCACTGCAACCTCCGCGTCCCGGGTTCAAGCGATTCTCCTGCCTCAGCCTTGTGAGTAGCTGAGATTACAGGCACCTGCCACTAATTTTTTGTATTTTTAGTAGAGATGGGGTTTCGCTATGTTGGCCAGACTAGTCTCAAACTCCTGACCTCAGGTGATCCTTCCGCCTCGGCCTCTCAGAGTGCTGGGATTACAGGCGTGATCACCTCACCCAGCCAACAGAGAGAGAACATCTGCAGTCATTCCAATTAGCAGGAAAAACGCCTCTTATTCTGAAATAGACTATTCCTGCCCTTTCCTTAACCCCAGGAGACCCTGTCTGTAGATAGAGTGTAGGCTGCACCATCACAAACCATCTTAGTGCAATCATCATACAATGGAGGAAACTGAGGTTCACACGGGTCTGCTAATTTGCTTGGACTGCACAGCTAAAAGGAGCAGTGCCAGGGTTTCAAATCTAAGTCTCTTGTCTCAAGGGCATGTTGAGTCAGACTGCATGGACCCTGAGCACCCCTGCACATTCTTACTGGGTATTCTAGGAATGCAAGACCGTGCTTGTGCTTTAGCCAAGTCACTTCTTAGGGCTGTATTTGCAGTGTGCAACCTTGTGGGATGAGGTGATGCCTTCCTTTGGACAAAGAGCAGGCTTCTTTCTGCTGCTGTAAAAGCATCATATGCCCCAGGCTCAGTATTGCAGGCACAAGCAGGCATCTTTCATGGCCCTTTGTTGCGAACTGACTCAAACCAATGTAATGTTCTGCTATGACTTTTGCTGTAACAAAATCTTTTGTCTCTGACCCAGGAATCTTGTGTCTTCTGCCAGCATCCATGAAACAGTTAACAGGTTAGCTTGTTGGCTTACAACTAGGGTAAAACCTCAGACTTTGCAGAATTCTTGACAGATCCTTAACTACTTCCCTCTTGCCTAAGAGTGGACTGCTTTGAGTGGTAGTGAGCTCCCCATCTCTGGACTGGCTCTAGCAGAGGCAACCAGGCTGTGAATGCTAGAGAGAGACTTTCCTTCCAATTCGGAGATGGCTCAGTTCCCAGGTACCTGAAAATACAACCTGCATGATTCTGAATCCTCCAGGCCCTCCCACAAGGACCTGAACGAACTTGGCTGAGCCCTGTTTTGAAGACTACATTCCCCAAGCAGATGTGGACTCTAGCAAAAGACTTTACTCAGCTACAAATGAATCAAGTCAACCTTACCTTGACGTGCTTTGGCGATCAGTCCCCAAGGGGACCACGTAGCCTCCTCCCCGGTACACACTGAGTTTGCCCCAGATGGGATACCCTCGACGTTGGTCCTGGCTCTGGTACCGCCAAGCATGGGGAAAGCTACTGCCATTACTGAGGGCGGTGGCATTCCAGCCTTCCCTGTAATCTGCCAGGTCTTCAGCATCCAGCGAATATGGCGCACGGCATCCATTGAGAGATGCCTGCAGCTGCTGGGCAAGAGGGCAAGAGCTTTCCCGGACCCTCACTTGACGAATCTGGGCACTGCCAACCAGCTTGGAGTTCCCATCAGTGATAAAGCCTAAAAAGAAACACCAGGTGGGTAAATCTAGCAGTCAAAATAATCTTAACACATTCCAAGCTTCCTGGCCTGAGGCTAATGTGAACTTCAGCATACCCATTATATAGACAGCCGAGAGAAGTTTATGGCCAACCATAGGCTACATTTATCCAAATAACCTCACCATCTCTCCAGCTGGAAACTACTGTGCGTCCTGCGTAACTTCTCTTAGGGAATGGAACCCCACCACCCCGTCATCAGTCTGGACATGCCTGTGCCCTTTCTCCTCAATCCCCTATCCTGTGGTTACTACATCCTATCCATCCTACTGTTTCCATGTCTTATGTACCCATCCCTTTCTCTCCATCACCACTGTCCCTAGTTCCTGCACCAGCCCTCATTCTGTGTTCTCAGCATCCTAACTTGCTCACCCCCTCCCCCCACCTTTTTTTTTTTTTTTTTTTTTTTGAGACACAGTTTCGCTCTTGTTGCCCAGGCTAGAGTGCAATGGCGCGATCTTAGCTTGCTGCAACCTTCGCCTTCTGGGTTCAAGCGACTCTCCTGCCTCCACCTTCCAAGTAGCTGGGATTACAGGCATATGCCACCACACCTGGCTAATTTTTTTTTATTTTTAGTAGAGATGAGGTTTCTCCATGTTGACCAGGCTGGTCTCAAACTCTTGACCTCAGGTGATCCACCCACCTCGGCCTCCCAAAGTGCCACTGTGCCCAGCCAACTTGCCCACCCTTTATTCCAACTTCCAGATGCTTCCAGAGTGATCCTTCTATACCACAGATTTATGCCACAGCTTCATGTAGAAATTCAATGGTGCCTCATTTCCTCAAGGATGAGATACTCACTCCTGAGATCCTTCACAATGTGGCCTGTTCATCTCTCCTGGTTTGCTTCTCACTGATCCTTAACTCACACCTTAGACGAGAGTCACACTCAACACGCTGCAGTTCCAAGAACATGTATCCCATGGCGTGAGAGGCTGGGCTTTTCTCATGTTGTTCATTCTGCCTGGCACACTGTTTTTGCCTAGCTGGTTCAAGCTCTGTCATTACTTACTTAGGAGGTTCTCCACTCTGCATCGGAGGAAGGGAGTTGGAGAGTCCCTGCTTGTGTACACCCAGCCTTCTGAGAGTCTCTCCTTCATAGCATCTGATACTGTGGTTATTGATTGGTTTCCTTCCTTCCTTCCTTCCTTCCTTCCTTCCTTCCTTCCTTCCTTCCTTCCTTCCTTCCTTCCCTCCTTCTTCTCCTCCTCCTCCTGCTTTTCCTTCCTTCCTTTTCTTTTTCTTTCTCTCTTTCTTTCTCTCTCTCTTTCTTTCTTTTCTTTCTTTTTCTTTCTTCTTCCTTCCTTCCCTCCCTCCCTCCTCCCTTCCTTCCTGTTTCTCTCTCTCTCTCTCTCTGTCTCTCTTTCTTGAGAGAGTTTCACTCTTGTCACCCAGGCTGGAATGCAAGGGCTCAATCTCAACTCACAACAATCTCTGCTTCCCAGGTTCAAGCGATTCTCCTGCCTCAGCCTCCTGAGTAGCTGGGACTACAGGCATGCACAAACACACCCAACTAATTTTATATTTTTAGTCGAGATGGGGTTTCACCATGTTAGTCAGGCTGGTCTGAAACTCCTGACCTCAAATGATCCACCTGTCTCGGCTTCCCAAAGTGCTGGGATTACAGCTGTGAGCCACTCTGCCTGGGGTGTTTAGGTTTTCTTTTCTTTTCTCCTTCCTTCCTTCCTTTCTTTCTGTTTTTTTTGTTTTGTTTTGTTTTTGTTTTTTTTGAGATGGAGTCTCACTTCTTCACCCAGGCTGGAGTGCAATGTCATGATCTCAGCTCACTGCAACCTCTGCCTCCCAGGTTCAAGCAATTTTCCTTCCCCAGCCACTCAAGTAGCTGAGATATAGACACGTGACAACACACCCAGCTAATTTTTGTATTTTTAGTAGAGACGGGGTTTCACCAGGTTGGCCAGGCTGGTCTCAAACTCCCGACCTCAAGTGATCTGCCCGCCTCGGCCTCCCAAGTGCTGGGATTACAGGCGTGAGCCACTGCGCCTGGCCTCTCTCTCTCTGTTTTTTTTTTTTTTTTTTTAAGACAGAGTCTTGCTCTATTGCCCCGACTGGAGTGCAGTGGCGCAATTTTGGCTCACTGCAGGCTGTGCCTCCTGGG
>NW_012115233.1:3079084-3080768 GCF_000951035.1 Colobus angolensis palliatus
TGGCCACTGCACTCCAGCCTGGGTGATAGCGAGACTCCATCTCAAAAAAAATAAATAAAATAAAATAAAATAAAAGTAGTTAAAATGGTAAATTTTATGTTATGTATATTTCCCACAATTAAAAATAAATAATTTAGGCTGGGCACAGTGGCTCATGCCTGTAATCCCAGCACTTGGGAGGCTGTGGATGGAGGATCACAAGGTCAAGAGATCCAGGCCATCCCGGCCAACATGGCGAAACTCCGTCTCTACTAAAAATATAAAAATTAGTGGTGGCGGGTGCATGTAGTCCCAGCTACTCAGGAGGCTGAAGCAGGAGAATGGCATGAACCCGGGAGGCGGAGGTTGCAGTGAGCCGAGATCGCACTACTGCACTCCAACCTGGTGACAGAGCAAGACTTTGTGTCAAAAAATAATAAAATAAAATAATAAAAAAAATAAATAATTTTTAAAATTGCTGAGCGTGGTGGCTCACAACTCTACAACACTTTGGGAGGCTGAGGAGTGACAATCACTTGAGCCCAGGAGTTCGAGAACAGCCTGGGCAAAATCACGAAAACAGGCCGGACACAGTGGCTCACGCCTGTAATCTCAGTACTTTGGGAGACCAAGGCAGACAGATCACTTGAGGTCAGGAGTTCGAGACCAGCCTGGCCAACATGGTGAAACCCCATCTCTACTAAAAACACAAAAATTAGCAGGGCATGGTGGTGCATACCTGTAGTCCCAGCTACTCAAGACGCTGAGGCAGGAGCATCATTTGAACCCAGGAGGTGGAGGCTGCAGTGAGTCAAGATTGTGCCACTGCATTCCAGCCTGGTGACATAGTTAGACTCCGTCTCAAAAAAAAAGAGAAGAAATCCCTTTTCCATCCCACTTGCAAGGAAGAAGGGAGGTGTTGATGAGGCACCAGGCATCCCTGCACCCCAAACCCTGCTCACAAGCTATGAGCATGCTCCTTACTTGCACCACCATGTAGTAGAGGAGGAAGAGGAAATAGATGATCTCTGCCGCCACCATGAAGGGGTGCCAGTCGTCAGTGAAGGGGTACAGGCGGAGGCTCTGCAGGGCCGCGTGTGTAAAGAAGGTGCCTGGGGAGCAAAGTGCGTTCTGCTCACTCGGGGCCACCTGCTCGCTCAGAGCCATGGCTTCTGACCAGGAGCCATCAGGTCAGATGACTCAAGCTCAACCCCTTGAGGGCTGACTGGGGCCAAGGACAAACCAAAGTTATTTCAGACCCAAAGGACTGAACGTGGACACGTGGCAGACACCGAAGACAGTGGATGCACCAGAAGGGGCAGAGGGGCTGCAGTGGAAGGTCCTCCCCTCCCTTCGGCATTTGGTGTTGGCCTTTGGGCACAGACACCTCCAGATAAAGCACATCCACCCATATAATGACAATTGACTCCCACTTGGCTCATTTAAAGCCATTTTGGGCCGGGCCCAGTGGCTCATGCCTGTAATCCCAGCACTTTGGGAGTCTGAGGTGGGCAGATCATGAGGTCCACAGACTGAGACCATCCTGGCTGATGTGGTGAAACCCCGTCTCTACTAAAAATACAAAAAATTAGCCGGGCGTGGTGGCAGGCACCTGTAGTCCCAGCTACTCGGGAGGCTGAGGCAGGAGAATCGCTTGAACCCAGGAGGCGGAGGTTGCAGTGAGCTCAGATTGTGCCACTGCACT
>NW_012115233.1:3086573-3091144 GCF_000951035.1 Colobus angolensis palliatus
TTTTTTTTTTTTTTTTTAAGACAGAGTCTTGCTCTATTGCCCCGACTGGAGTGCAGTGGCGCAATTTTGGCTCACTGCAGGCTGTGCCTCCTGGGCTTAAGCAATCCTTCCACTTCAACCTCCTGAGTTGCTGGGATTACAGGCATGAGGCATCACACGCGGCTAATTTTTGTATTTTTCATAGAGGCAGGGTCTTGCCATGTTGCCAGGCTGGTCTCGAATTCCTGGCCTCAAGCAATCCTCCCGCCTCAGCCTCCCAAAGGGCTGGGATTACAGGTGTGAGCCACCACACTCGGCCTGGTTTTCTTACGACACTGACGCTGACAGTGCTCTACGTCTGTTCCTAGCCGGGAGAAGGCACAAGGAGGCTGACACAGCCCCAGGGCTGCAGGACTTACCTGGGGGGTGACCATACAGGTTGCTCACAAGGGTGGTGTTGGCCCACTCGAAGAACTCTCGGAAGCCCAGCACACCTGAGAAGCCCCTGGTGAAGCTGTGCTCTAGGTGCCTGTTGAGGTGGTAGGCGCTGGGGTCCCTCTGCCCATAGGCCACGAGCAGTAGCATCCACAGGAAGCCCAGGTATGCTGGGGAGGGAGGCACAGCCCCTGGTCAGGCAGGATCCACGACTCCCACCCAGTCCAGGTCAGGAAACGGAAAGGCTTCCTAGACCAGCCCCTTGCCCCTGTGGTGACAAAGGAACCAATCTTTATAGAGGCAGCAGAGAGGAGTAAAGTCACAGACCATGGGATCTCCTGCCTGGGTCCAAATCCCAGCTCTGCCACATCTCATCGAGGCACCCTTCACAAGTGACTCTATCCCTCCATGCTTCGCTCTCCCCATCTATGAAATGGGAATAACAATTCTGTGATGAGGGGATCAGTTAATATTAGAAAGCACTGGCTGGTACGGTCGCTCATGCCTGTAATCCCAGCACTTTGGGAGGCCCAGGCAGGTGGATCACTTGAGGCCAGGAGTTCAAGACCAGCCTGGCCAACATGGTGAAACCCTGTTTCTACTAAAAATACAAAAATCAGCTGGGTGTGGTGGCATGTGCCTGTAATTCCAGCTACTCAGGAGGCTGAGGCAGGAGAATCACTTAAGCCCAAAAGTGGAGGTGGCAGTGATCTGAGATCACGCCATTGCACTCCAGCCTGGGCAACAAGAGCAAGACTCTGTCTCAAAAAATCAATCAATCAATCAATCAATCAAAAAAGAATCATATAAAACATCAGGGGCTTAGGCAAGCAGCTCCCATGAGCTCCTGGAGATTTGTCAGCCTGATGTGGTGGAAAGAGCATGTAGTAGAGGGACCTGGGTTCAAATCCTGGCTGCCTCCTGGACAAGCTAATAACTTCTTCAGGCCTCGGTTTCCTCATCTGCCATGGTGTGGTTTTTTTGTGGTTTTTCGTGTTTATGAGACAGGGTATTGCTCCGTTGCCCAGAATGCAGTGCAATGGCAATTATCACTCACTGCAGCCTCCACCTCCTGGGCTCAAGTGATCCTCCCACCTCAGCCTCCCAAGTTGCTGGGACTACAGGTGTGCACCACCATGCCCAGATAATTTTTCATCTTTTTTAGAGGCAGAGTCTCAGTATGTTGTCCAGGCTGGTCTCGAATTCCTGGGCTCAAGCAATCCCCCTGTGTCAGCCTCCCAAAGTGCTGGAATTACAGGTGTGAGCCACTGTGCCCGGCCCTGCAATAATGTTAACACCAGTGCCTTCAGATCATTTAGAGAACATGGAGGGATGTGTGTGTGTGTGTGTGTGTGTGTGTGTGTGTTGTGTGTGCATAGTAGTGATAGCTGCTATTACTTCCAGTAATAATGATGGGCCTGTAATATGCTGTGTCCCCACTGGGTCTGCATCCTGCTTGGTACACAGCAGCAGACAGAGAGAGAATATATATATATATTTTTTTTTTTGAGACAGAGTTTTGCTCTTGTTGCCCAGGCTGGAGTGCAATGGCACAGTCTCGGCTCACTGCAACCTTCTCCTTCCAGGTAGGCTCAAGCAATTCTCCTGTCTCAGTCTCCCGAGTAGCTGGGATTACGGGTGCCCACCAGCACGCCCAGCTAATTTTTGTATTTTTAGTAGAGACGGGGTTTCGCCTTGTTGGCCAGGCTGATCTTGAACTCCTGACCTGGTGATCTGCCCCCTTCTCTCCACCGGCAATGGCCTCCCAAAGTGCTGGGATTACAGGCATGAGCCACCACTCCCGGCCTATATTACTTTTGTAATTAAAAATGTAATCTACTATTTTCTTAAAGTTTGGTATTCAATGGAGAGGAGGTTGGCTGTTAGGTAAATTGACCATTAGCTGAACAGACTGTAAATTGGTTTTTGGTAGATTGTGATCAGCATTTTAAAGGGGGAAAGGAAGCATGAAGAAGAATAAATAGAACACAAAATTTGAGAGCCCATCACATGTAGTTTTTCGTTTTTTAAATTTTGTAGAGACCAGGTCTCACCATGTTGCCCAGGCTGGTTTTGGACTCCTGGGCTCAAGGAGTCCTCCCACCTTGACCTCCCAAAGTGCTGGGATCATGGGTGCGAGCCACCATGCCTGGTCTTATGGAGTTAAAGTACATGTTATTTGTGAACATTTCATCTTGGTTGCATGTGTGCTGGATTATGATGTAAAACGTACTTTGTGCTGTGTGCTGATGTATGGTGAAATATTATATTAGTTGATAAGATCTGTTACCAGGTCACATTCTCCCTCGCCCGTCTCTGCCAGCTCGCCACTGCCAACCCCAGCAGACTGGGAAGCTCGGGATTAGATAATGGATAAGCTGCCTTTGGACTCTCAATAAGCTCTTTTAGGATAATTTGGGCAACAGGCCAGGAAGATGGGGAGAATTAGGGTGGAGGACCCTAATGCTTTGCCTTCGGGGACCCAGGGACTCACGGCTGCAAGGATAACCAAGACCCACACCTAGATTCACTAAACAACTATTTGCTCTGGAGCTCTGGCCCTGGGGTGGCTGCACCCAGGTAGGTCAGGAACCCCAGCCCAGGGGAAGGAGTGTCTGTCTTCTGGAGCCCTGCAGAGGGTTCCCAGGCAAGGCTGCCCACCCAGGGCGCTGGTCTCTAGCGTCAGCGTGACAATGCAGAACAGGTTCACGTTGGCGTTGTACACAGTGAACTCCACAAACACAGCTCTGGTCAAGGCGTCCAGCCAGGTGTTGTCAAAGAGATAGCGGAGAATTCTGCGGAAAAGAGTGGCATTGGGGCATTTCTACCCTGCAGGGGCTCCATGTTCCCGCAGCCCCTTGACCGAGGCCAGAGCTTCCTGTCTCAACTTCTCCCTCTGCTTCTGCTCTGCTCCCTGGGCCATCGGGCCACCAGGACTGCTCCTGGGAGTGGTCACATTTTGTAGCCCACGCTGTGATATGGTGGCACCCCTCATCTCCTGTCCATGAGAGCAGAGATTCTCAAAGTGTGGTCCCCACACCAACAGCATCAGCATCACCTGGGAATTTGCTGGAAATACAGATTCTCAGGCCCGCCCTAGACCTGCTGAGTCAGAAACTCTCGGGAGCCCAGAATGCGTGTTTTGATGAGCCCACCAGGATTCGGATGCTTTTTACAGTTTGAGAGCCATGGTGTTAGAAGAATCATAGTTCGGGTGCAGTGGCTCATGTCTGTAATCCCAGCACTTTGGGAGGCCAAGGCGGGTGGATCACCTGAGGTCAGGCGTTTGAAACCAGCCTGGCCAACATGGTGAAACCCCATCTCCACTAAAGACACAAAAATACAAAAATTAGCCAGGCATGGCCAGGTGCAGTGGCTCACGCCTGTAATCTCAGCACTTTGGGAGACCAAGGTGGGTGGATTATCTGAGCTCAGGAGTTCGAGACCAGCCTGACCAACATGGTGAAACCCCATCTCTACTAAAAATACAAAAATTCGCTGGGCATTGTGGCGCATGCCTGTAATTCCAGCTTCTCAGGAGGCTGAGATGGGAATTGTTTGAACCAGGGAGGCAGAGGTTACAGTGAGCCGAGATTGCACCACTGCACCTCAACCTGGGTGACAGAGCAAGGCTCCATCTCAAAAAAAAAAGAAAAGAAAAAGAAAAAATTCCCTGTAGTGGTGCATGCCTGTAATCCAAGCTGCTCAGGAGGCTGAGGCATGAAAATTGCTTGAGGCTGAGACAGGAGAACCACTTGAACCCAAGAGGCAGATGTTGCAGTGTGTCAAGATCATGCCACTGCACTCCAGCCTGGGTGACAGTGTAAGACTATCTCAAAAAAAGAAAAAAAGGGCCGGGCATGATGGCTCATGCCTATAATCTCATCATTTTGGGAGGCCAAGGCAGGCAGATCACCTGAGGTCAGGAGTTTGAGACCAGCCTGGCCAACTTGGTAAAACCCTGTCTCTACTAAAAATACAAAAAATTCAGCCAGGCATGGTGGCACGTGCCTGTATTCTCAGTTACTCAGGAGGCTGGGGCAGGAGAATTGCTTGAACCTGAGAGGTGGGGGTTGCAATAAGCCGAGATCACGCCAATGCATTCAGCCCAGGCAACAGAGCAAAACTCTGTCTCAAAAAAAAAAAACCAAAAAAAA
>NW_012115233.1:3091194-3091718 GCF_000951035.1 Colobus angolensis palliatus
ACCTGTAGTCCCAGCTACTCGGGAGGCTGAGGCAACAGAATCTCTTGAACTCAGGAGGTGGAGGCTGCAGTGAGTTGAGATCGTGCCATTGCACTCTAGCCTGGGTGACAGAGAAGGACTGCGTCTCAAAAAAAAATAAAAATAAAAATAATAATAATAATAATAAAATTTTTAAAAAGATACACAAACCCAAAAGGGATTTGGAAGAAACTATTAGCAATGGGGAAAGACAACAGAAATTGAATGCCCTTCACTTTTCACAGTTCTGAATTAAAAACACACACACACACAAACATATATTCCTTTTTTTTTTTTTTTTTTGAGATGGAGTCTTGCTCTTGTCACCCGGGCTGCAGTGCCATGGCATGATCTCGGCTCACTGCAACCTCCACCACCTGGGTTCACATAATTCTCCTGCCTCAGCCTCCTGAGTAGCTGGGATTACGGGTGCCCACCAGCACGCCCAGCTAATTTTTGTATTTTTAGTAGAGACGGGGTTTCGCCTTGTTGGCCAGGCTGATCTT
>NW_012115233.1:3091768-3107564 GCF_000951035.1 Colobus angolensis palliatus
CAGGCAGGTGGATCACTTGAGGCCAGGAGTTCAAGACCAGCCTGGCCAACATGGTGAAACCCTGTTTCTACTAAAAATACAAAAATGAGCTGGGCATTGTGGTGCATGCCTGTAATTCGAGCTACTCAGGAGGCTGAGGCAGAAGAATCGCTTGAACCTGGGAGGCAGTTGTTGCAGTGAGCTGAGATCACGCCATGGCACTCCAGCTTAGGTGACAGAATAAGACTCCATCTCAAAAAAAAGAAAAAAAAAATAGAAGTCACATAAAGCTGTGCCTGCAGGCCGGGCACGGTGGCTCATGCCTGTAATCCCAGCACTTTGGGAGGCCGAGACCGGTAGATCACCTGAGGTCAGAAGTTCGTGACCAGCCTGGCCAACATGGTGAAACCCCCTCTCTACTAAAAATGCAAAAATTAGGCGGGTATGGTGGCGCATGCCTGTAGTCCCAGCTACCTGGGAGCCTGAGTCAGGAGAATTGCTCAAACCCAGGAGGCAGAGGTTGCAGTGAGCTGAGATCGCGCCATTGCACTCCAGCCTGGGCCACAGAGCAAGACTCCATCCCAAAAAAACCACAAAAAACAAAAAACAAAAAAACAGTGTTTGCTACATGATTTCTTAAATAGCATTTTTAAAAATGGGGCACTTGCCACTTTGCATGGCGGACGGTATGATGGTGAAGACAAACACGTTCCTGCCCCTCATGGTGCTCACCTGTCTTGTGGGAGACAGGTGAGTGTGATGTAGAGGATCTTTTAGGTGTAAATATTTAGCGTGGGAGGCTGGACATCACAATCACATGAGGGATCAGGTTCCTAGTGAACCAGAACCTCTGGTTCCCAAGCCTGGGAATCTGCATTCCAAGACCCTCCCCCTCTCCCCCAACTGTCTCAGAAGACTTGAATGGACACCAATGAGTAGGACACTGTGGGGGCATGCACTACACGCTCTCTCCAAGGTCCACAGTGGGACTGAATCCCAGCGGCCCACCTAAAACCAAACCCACCTGTCAGGCACCCTCTGTCGGCTTCCTTCCCTCTCCACTGCCCTCTCTCCTCCAACCAGTGCTTTCCAGGACCACCTCCCAAATCAGCTACTTGCACCCAAATCTGCTCTGGGAAATCCAGACTCAGAGGCTCCCTGAGGTGTGAAGGCTTTGGACCAGAGGGGCCGGGGAAGCCACACTGCAGACACAGTGTTTAGGCTGAGATTTAAAGAATACGAGGAATTAGGCCAGGCGCGGTGGCTCACACATGTAATCCCAGCACTTTGGGAGGCCAAGGAGGGCAGATCACTTGAGGTCAGGAGTTCAAGATCAGCCTGACCAATCACGGCAAAACCCCATCTCTACCAAAAAAACAAAAATTATCCGGGTATGGTGGTGTGCGTTTGTGGTCCCAGCTGCTCGGGAGGCTGAGGCAGGAGAATCGCTTGAACCTGGGAGGCGGAGGTTACAGTGAGCCGGGATTGTGCCACTGCACTCAAGTCTGAATGACAGAGTAAAACTGTATCTCAAAAAATAAAATTAAAAATTAAATAAAAAATTTAAAAATCTTAGGCTGGGTGCAGTGGCTCATGCCTGTAATTCCAACACTTTGGGAGGGCGAGGTGAGTGGATCACCTGAGATCGGGAGTTTGAAACTGGCCTGACCAACACGGAGAAACCCTGACTCTACTAAAAAAAATACAGAATTAGCTGGGCATGGTGGCGCATGCTTGTACTCCCTGCTACTTGGGAGGCTGAGGCAGGAGAATTGCCTGAACCCAGGAGGCAGAGGTTGCAGTGAGCTGAGATCACGCCATTGCACTCCAGCCCAGGCAACAAGAGAGAAACTCCGTCTCAAAACAAACAAAACAAAACAAAACAAAATTTAAAAATCTTTAAAAAGGCTGAGCATGGTGGCTCACGCCTGTAATCCCAGCATTTTGGGAGGTCAAGGCGGGCAGATCACCTAAGGTCAGGAGTTCGAGACCAGCCTGGCCAACATGGTAAAACCCTGTCTCTATTAAAAACACAAAATTTAGCCAGGTGTGGTGGTGCACACTTGTAATCCCAGCTGCTCAGGAGGCTGAAGTGAGAGAATGGCTTGAACCCCGGAGGCAGAGGTTGCAGTGAGCCGAGATTGTGCCACTGCCTTCCAGCCTAGGTGACAGAGTGAAACTCTGTCTCCAATACATAAATAAATAAGAAGAATAAAAGCCAGAAGAAAAGCTGGGGAGGAGGAGTGAGCAGACTCCAGGCCGATGAGATGGAACTGCCTAGGCAGAAGCCTGGGGCGAGGACAGGGTGCAGGTCCCAGGTGCTATAGAAGCCAAAGTGAGGACAACGTGGGGCGCTGGAGCCGGCAGCAGGCACTTGAAGCGGGTAGAGCCACAGGAGGGGGTTTGGGTTTTGTCTTAAGGGTCATGAGGGGCCACTGAAGGATTTTAAGAGTAGGGGAGAAGCTGGAGTGTGCTGATATCCAGAAACGGAGGCCCAAAAGACGAGTGAGACTTATTAAATAGCACCGTAAGGGTGTCTGTCTGGTTCAGGCTGTGCTGAGAACCAGCGAGTTGGAAGGTTGCCTACCCAGGATTTCTCTGATGAGGGCAAATGCTTTCTGTTCCCTGAGGTGGGTGGATTTCATCTTCTCAATGGCAGCGGTGAGAGGTGGCTGGTAGACGTCCCTGCTGCTGTTTCTTCGTGCGCGGAACAAGGCATAGGGGTCTGTGGAGGGAAGGACACCAGGACAGCCCCCAGGTGGGCAGAGGACAGGCTCTGCGTTTGCAACCATAAGGCCTCTCTCTCACCCACTGCAACGGGCTCCGCGTTCTTCTTCCTTGGGAGTCGTTTCCCCACCTACCCTCCACACCTCCGTCCATGCTTCCCCAGGGCCTAGAGTCCCACGCCTCCTCCATCTGGAGGATTCTCCACAGGGAGAGCACGGAGGCGTCTTCCCCTCCCTGAAATCTTTCTGGCCCCTGCACTGCCTTCCACGACACTCCAAAATTGATGGATTCGAGGATGAGGGTGACAAATATCTCGAAGTCCTGTCATGTCTGTTACCTAGTATCTTCATTTTTTAAAATTTAATTTTAATTTTAATTTTTTTTTTTTTTTTTACACGTTTTCACCCTGTTGCCCAGGCTGGAGTGCAGTGGCACGATCTCAGCTCACTGCAACCTCCACCTCCCACGTTCAAATAATTCTCCTGCCCTAACCTGCCGAGCAGCTGCGATTACAGGTACGTGCCATCATGCATGGCTAATTTTTGTGTTTTTAGTAGAGATGGGGTTTCGGCATGTTTGCCAGTCTGGTCTCGAAGTCCTGATCTCGAGTGATCTGCCTGCCTCAGCCTCCCAAAGTGCTGTGATTACAGGCATGAGCCACCGTGTCCAGCCTCATCAATTTAAATTAAATTTTTAAATTTTTATTTATTTTTCATTTTAAGGCCAGGCATGGCGATTCAAGCCTGTAATCCCAGCATTTTGGGAGGTTGAGGTAGGTGGATCACCTGAGGCCAGGAGTTTGAGACCAGCCTGACCAACATGGTGAAACCCCATCTCTCCTAAAAATACAAAAATTAGCCAGATGTGGTGGTTGCATACCTGTAATCCCAGCTACCCAGGAGGCTGAGACAGGAGAATCACTTTAACCCAGGAAGTGGAGGTTGCAGGGAGCTGACACCGTACCACTGCACTCCAGCCTGGGTGACACAGCAAGACTCTCTCAAAAACTAAAAAATAAAATAAAGTAAATTGAAAAAATAAAAATAAAATGTTTTTCATTTTACTTTTTTTGTAGAGACAGGGTCTTGCTGTTTTGCCCAGGCTGGAGTACAGTGGTACAATCACAACTCACTGCAGCCTTGACCTCCTCGGGCTCAGGCATTCCTCCCACATCAGCCTCCCGAGTAGCTGGGATTGCATGCATGCACCACCATATCTGGCTATTTTTTTGTATTTTTTGTAGAGAAGGGGTTTCCTCATGTTGCCCAGGCTAGTCTCAAACTCCTGAATTCAAGTAATCTGCCCACGTCAGTCTCCCAAAGTGCTGGGATTACAGGCATGAGTCCCTGGGCCTTGCCTCCTGTTCTTTCAAAACAGGCTGGGCACAGTGGCTCATGCCTGTAATCTTAGCACTTTGGGAGGCCGAGGCGGGAGGATCACTTGAGGTCAGAAGTTCGAGACCAGCCTGGCCAACATGGCAAAACCCTGTCTTTACTAAAAATACAAAAAATAGCCGGGCATGGTGGGGTGTGCCTGTAATCCCAGCTACTCGGGAGGCTGAGGCAGGAAAATTGCTTGAACCTGGGAAGTGGAGGTTGTAGTGAGTTGAGATCACATCACTGCACTCCAGCCTGGGCAACAGAGCAAGACTCCATTACACACACACACACACACACACACACACACCATAAAACAGATCATCATTCTCCTATGTAAATTCCCCTCTATGTGGAAGGGGGATTCCCTCCCGCATCCCAGCCTTGCCGCAGCTCCTATAAGGCCCTGTTAGCCTGCTGCCAACCTCCTCTACCCTCATCTCTAACCATTCTCCCCCACCCCCAATTCAACATGCTCCAGACACACTGTCAATGGTTATAAAATGATTGCAATAAAACGACACCACTGTCCCACCTCAGGGCCCTCGCACGTGCTCAGTGTGCAGTCCTTCCCCTCCCCCATTCTCAGCAGAGAGGCTGGGCACCACTGCAGAGGAGAGGCCCGCCCTCTCTTGATCTTCCCCAGCCCTATGTCTCCCCATAATTCACACTTATATGTCTACTTGTGCATTTACTTGGTTGATGCCATCTCCCCAAATGGCCTGTTCATTCCAAAGGCAGCAATCCGTCCCCTGCAATTGGTGCTGTGTTGGCAGGGACTGGGGTTGGAAGTGGGGATTGACTTTAAATGGGCAAGAAAGAACCTTTTGGGGTGACAAAGCTGTTCTAAATGTGAATTGCAGTGATGGTTACATAACCCTATACATTTACTGAAATCAACAAATTGTGCACTTACAATGGGTGAATTTTATGTAAATTATATTCCCAAGCCATCACAAGGCCTGGCCAGCAGCCAGTGCTCCCTGAGGACTTGCCAAAGGGGTGACTAAATGAATATTTAATGGTCTGGAGCCTGGTATCTCTGTGGAGAATTGAGAAGATTTTAATGGACCTCTTGGATCTGCAAATCTAAAACGCTGTCCTGGAATGGAACAATATTGGCCCTGAAGAGGCAGCCGCGCTGCGCTGTGAGGCACCTGCATGGCATTTGGTTTGTTTGTTTCTATTTTATTCTCCCTGAAAGTCAAGACCATTGCCTCAATGATTCCACATTGATTCAGTTTTATCTGCATGTTTGTTTTGTAATTATTGTCACCACCCTTGGGAAATTTGGTTCAGAAGTGAGAAGTCAGGCTGGGAGGTTGGGGACTGGCCAGTGGCCTCCTAGGGCACGGGTCAGTGTGTCTGTATTCCAACAAACCTCTATTTACAAAAACAGGCAGCAGGCGAGATATGCCCCCCTGGCTGCAGTTTGCAGAGTTTCATCCTAAAATTAATTTACGGCTACTTTTTGCAGCCCATCTGTAAATCGATTCTCGTTTTAGTTTTTGTTCTAAAGCCCAGGGCCCTGAGTCTCGGAGAAGAAAGCTGCTTGCTTGGAATTACACAGAGAAGGACCACCCATGTGTCCAGCTTTGTCCCTGAGGCACGTCTTCTAGGTGGCAGGTCATACTTGGGTGTCAGGGAGAAATGCCAGGGAAGGAAGAAACAAAGATACTCAGGAGACAATGGAGTCACTTTTTTCCTGGCTCTTTTGGGGATGACTCACCAACTGGGGGTGAAAGGCTGATGGGGAACAAAGGTCTGGAGAGCTGGCCAAAGGCCCAGGACCCCCGACAGGCTGCAATCTGCAGGGCTCACTGAGCCTCATCAGGGCCACAGCTGGCCAGACCCTGCCTCCAGCCACTGAGGCACATTACCTGGGCCCAACAGATGTCCTGGCAGAGGGGCCACAGTATCCTCCTCGTCGTCCACTCTCTTCAAGACCAGTGCAAAGAAAGCAGCAAATCCCAGCACCTGAAAAATACCCAGGGAGATCCTCAAGCCCACACTGGTAACTCTCAACCCCTCATCTGCAAGGGCACAGGGCTTGGGGCCATGTTTGTGTGTCGGGGAGGGCCCTGCACTTTGGGGGAATGCAGCTCCCTTCTGCAGAGACGGGAGGTGATCATGAAGCTGGAGCACAAGGCCTTGGTTCCCAGACCAGACGGGGGACTGGTCAGTCCTAGAACTCCCCTGAGCCTTCCCACCTGCTGCTGCTCACCTGCCCGAGGGGTCTCTGATCTCTCTGCAAGGAGAATTGCTGTCCCCCTGGGCTTCACCTGCTCCTTCCCTTTCCTCCAGTGTTAAGTAATGTGCTCAGGTGCATGGTCTCAGCTGCAAGGCCTCAGCCACGTGATCGCTGCATCTGCTCTGCACAAACACAGGAGGATCCTGTGGTTCCGTTGGGGAACAGAAAGCCTCAGGATGCACCCCTGTTTTTAGCAGCCTGCGAACCTAGTGTTGAGCGTAGGTGTCGGACGTTTTTTAAGTCTTATGATAAAGGCTGTTCAGGGAAGAATGGGGGACCAGCGGGGATTTGGCAACGTCCCAAAGGGGTAAAGATTAACTTTGTTTTTTTTTTTTTTTGAGATGGAGTCTCGCTTTGCTGCCCCGGCTGGAGTGCAATGGCACAATCTAGGCTCACTGCAACCTCTGCCTCCCAGGTTCACGTGATTCTCCTGCCTCAGCCTCCCTAGTGGCTGGGATTACAGGCACCCACCACCATGCTTGACTAATTTTGTAATTTCTTTCTTTCTTTTTTTTTTTTTTTTTGAGATGGAGTTGCGCTCTTGTTGCCCAGGCTGGAGTGCAATGGTGCGATCTCAGCTCACTGCAACCTCTGCCTCCCAGGTTCACGTGATTCTCCTGCCTCAGCCTCCCAAGTTGCTGGGATTACAGGCATGCACCACCACACCTGGCTAACTTTGTATTTTTATACAGACAGGGTTTCTCCATGTTGGTCAGGTTGGTCTTGAACTCCTGACCTCGGGTGATCCACCCACCTCGGCCTCCCAAAATGCTGGGATTACAGGCATGAGCCACTGTGTCCGACCAAGATTCGTTTTAAGTATCTCCTCCTTTCTATGGCTTCCCCTACACCCCAACCCAGTATCTCTTCCCCCTAGGAGTTCCCCAGGGATTGCCCACTGCCTGACTGCTTCCAAGGGAAACCGTGCCCCTGGCCTCCTCTGCTCCATGCCTGGATTTAGGATTTCTTTCTTTCTTTCTTTTTTCTTTCCACCATACCAGGCTGACAGAGCACCAGGAGCTGGTCTCATGGGAGCTGCCTGACCAAGGATTTTATTTTTTTCTTTTTTCTTTTTTTTGAAACAGGGTCTTGCTCTGTCACCCAGGCTGGAGTTCAGTGGCGCAATCACAGCTCACTGCAGCCTGAAACTCCTGGTCTCAAGCGATCCTGCCACCTCAGCCTCCCAAAGTACTAGGATTACAGGTGTTGAGCCACCATGCCCAGCCAGAATTTCTTCAACTCTAACATGTTCTTTTGTGTAATTTTACATCTCAAGAAATCGGAGTGTAGCTTCTAACTGAGGCACATATATAATGACTTGATGTTTTTTCCAAAGGGAAAGTTCCTTTAAATTGCTGTCTTTTCCTTGCAAGCAGACTCAGAAAAAGAAAGAAAAAAATGAATAACTAACTACATAAATTGTTGTTGTCTTGTCTCAAGATCAAATGGATCTTAACATTGAGGAAATAAGGTCTTATTTATATGTATACATGTGGTCTAGGGCAAGGGTAACCGAGGGTAATATGATAGGGTTATTTTTCCTGCCCTGGGCCTGCACAGAGAGGGGGTGCTCCAGGTTCATTTGTCGAATATATAAATACAGGAATGGAAGCCCAGGGACAAGATTGCTGGTGGGAGGGAAAGGATGGGTGAAGAGGAGGAAGGCAGGTGCCTGGGGCAGGGTCCTGACCTTCAGGGGCTGGGTGACGAACATGCTCTCCAAGAAGGAGACGGCTATGGAGATGAGCCACCTGAGGGAGCTGGCCCTCCCGTAGTGCAGGCCGTACAGCATGGTGAAGAAGGCTGCCACGCCACTGGTGGCCACCACCAGGAGCCAGCCCACCAGGATGCACCACCAGGGCAGGCCTTGAGGGGGTTTGCTAACCCGTAGAGCGCTGCAAAGGAAGTGGACGTACATAGTTAGGGTGGCCACACCCCCAGGCAAGCTCAAGGTCACACCCCACACCACCCCCATCAGCATGACCGTGGCCAAGTTCCTGGACCTCTCAGACCCTCTGTTTCCTTCTCTAATCTATACCTATCTCAAAGGGCTATGCCATAGTCTATGGAGTAAAAGCAGTTACATTTATTCAGTGCTTAGTAGGGGCAAGTACCTGCACTAAAGGCTATACACAGATTTGCTCTGTTATTGCTCAGAGCAAGCCTAACCATATAATTTTGTTTTAAGTTTTTATTAAGAAAATTTCTCGGCTGGGCGCAGTGGCTCATGTTTGTAATCCCAGCACTTTGGGAGGCCAAGTAGGGCAAATCACAAGGTCAGGAGCTCGAGACCAGCCTGGCCAACATGGCGAAACCCCATCTCTACTAAAAATACAAAAATTAGCTGGGTGTGGTAGTGGGCACCTGTAATCCCAGCTACTTGGGAGGCTGAGGCAGAAGAATTGCTTGAACCCGGGAGGCAGAGGTTGCAGTGAGCTGAGATCGTGCCATTGCAATCCAGCCCGGGTGACAAGAGCAAGACTGTCTCAAAAAAAAAAAAAAAAGAAAAGAAAATTTCTCATCATACAAAAATTAGTGAGCACAGTGAAGATCCAGGTGCTTACTAGCTGGCAACCACCATCACCCCTTGTCATACTTATTTCATCTGCCCCCCTGCCCTGTTTTGTTTTTGTTTTTGGCTGGAAAATTTCAACATAAATTCCAGACATAATACAAAATAATTCCTAATCACTTCAGAATGCATCTCAAAAGTGGCCATTTTTGCCAGGCATGGTGGCTCATGCCTGTAATCCCAGCAATTTGGGAGGCTGAGGCAGGTGGATCACTTGAGGTCAGGAGTTCGAGACCAGCCTGGCCAACGTGGTGAAACCCCATCTCTACTAAAACTACAAACTTTAGTTGGGCATGGTGGTGTGCGCCTGTAATCCCAGGTACTCAGGGAGGCTGAGGCAGGAGAATCGCTTGAACCCGGGGGGCAGAGGTTGCAGTGAGCCGAGATCACGCCATTGCATTCCAGCCTGGGTGACAGAGCAAGACTCTGTCTCCAAAAAAAAAAACCCCATTTTCTTACTGAATTATGATGCTGTTTTCACACAACAAAATTAACAGTAATTTTTTTGAGACAGAGTCTCGTCTGTCGCCCAGGCTGGAGTGCAGTGGCGCGATCTCGGCTCACTACAAGCTCCGCCTCCCGGGTTTACGCCATTCTCCTGCCTCAGCCTCCCGAGTAGCTGGGACTACAGGCGCCCGCCATCTCGCCCGGCTAGTTTTTTTTTGTATTTTTAGTAGAGACGGGGTTTCACCATGTAGACCAGGGTGGTCTCGATCTCCTGACCTCGTGATCCGCCCGTCTCGGCCTCCCAAAGTGCTGGGATTACAGGCTTGAGCCACCGCGCCCGGCCAACAGTAATTTTTAAATGTCATCTGGTAACCTGTCTGTATTCAAAGTTCACTGGTTATCTTAAAAAATGCATTTTAAGTTTGAATCAAGAGATAGGCATTATCATTCCCATTTTACAGATGAGGAAACTAAGTCTGAGAAGTTGAGGAGCTGGTCCAAGAGTGAAGTGCACAGACAGGAAATAGCCCGTATGAACACTGTTGTAACTGTAAAGTGTGGTACAAAGGGCCCTGAGTGCCTTCCAGCAAATAGCCCTGTTAAAACCCGGCCTCCCTGAATGTGTGCAGGAATCCTGCATTGCTTCTGCCTGGAGATGTCTGGGTGGACGTCCTACCAAGGTTGTTCAGAATGCCCTTTCCAGAGGGCCCCAGGCTGGGGCAGGCAGGCACCCACTCAGCACCCAGGGAAGTGGATTACCTGGCATGTGCAGGGGCCCAGGTGCCCGGCTGTACCCCCAGGCAGCCCTTCAGGGTCTGCAGCTGCATGAGGGCCCGGGTATGGCTGTGGTGCTGGGGGAAGCCTCGGGGCCCCACCAGCCGCAGCCCTTGCTCCACGTGTTCCAGCTGAAGGTACAGACACTGCCTGTAGGCGCTGTCCTTCCAGGGACCACTCCATGCCACCTTGGTCTTGGGACACTGCGTTTTCTCTGGAGGACAAAGGAGAAAGCAATCAGCTTGTGCTGAGTCAAGAGCAAACCAGCTGCAATACAAACAACACTAGGTGTGGCAGCATGTGCAGGTGGGCCCGGCTACTCAGGAGGCTGAGGCAGGAGGATCGCTGGAGCCCAGGAGGTCGAGGCTGTGTATTAAAAATGGTAGTAAAAAAAAAAAAGTGCGCTATGATGGCACCACTTCACTCCAGCCTGTGCAACAAAGCCAGACCCTGTCTCTCAACAAAACAAACAAACCTCCCGCCACAAAACGCAACAGTAATAGTACCAGCTTCTGAGTATGAAATACTTGCTATGTGCCAAGCCCTGAGAAATCCGAGGTTCAGAGAGACGGAGTAAGGTTTTAGGGCCACACAGCCAGTTAGGATTTGATGTTTCTCTTTTAGATTTTTTATCAGAGACATTCTGAAAATTTCCCTACACATCAAGAGAACAGAGGAGAATCCCATACTCATCATCACTCCAGCTACAACAATGACCAACATTTGGCCAATCTTGCTCATCTCTTTTCTTCCCCGGGTTTGTTTTTTTTTTTTCCTTTTTTTTTTGCAATGAAGTCTCACTCTGTCTGCCCAGCTGGAGTGCAGTAGTGTTATCTCAGCTCACTGCAACCTCCACTTCCTGGGTTCAAGAGGCAATTCTCTTGCCTCAGCCTCCTGAGTAGCTGGGACTACAGGCGCCTGCCACCACACCTGCCTAATTTTTGTATTTTTAGTAGAGATGGGGTTTCACCACATTTCCCAGGTTGGTTCTAAATTCCTGACCTCAGGTGATCCGCCCGCCCCGGCCTCCCAAAGTGCTGGGATTACAGGCGTGATCCGCAGTGCCCGCCCTCACCCCTCCACTCCCCCACCCCCCGGGCCCAGAGCATTTTAAAGCAAATACTTTAATATGGTAAGACTTGAATTTAAACCCTGTTTTGTCTAGTGCCAAATATAGTGTAATCCTGTCCTTTTGTTGTTGTTGCTGTTGTCGTTGTTGTTGTTGAGATGGAGTTTTGCCCTTGTCGCCCAGGCTGGAGTGCAGTGGCACAATCTTAGCTCACTGCAACCTCCTCCACCTCTTAGGTTCCAGTGATTCTCCTGACTCGGCCTCTCGAGTAACTGGGATTACAGGCACCCACCACCACACCCAGCTAAAAAAGTCACTTTTTAAATACCAGATCTCACTCTGATTAATTGCACTCTGCAAGTGGCAAGCAGCTAAAACTGCATTTTGGTTACAGTCAGGTATATGCATCTCCAGCACTGACTCAGATTAGGTTGGGGTATTGGGTAAATGGCTATGGTGAGGTCAACTCCTACCCTCCTCTGACTCACAGCCTACTCCCTCACCCTTCTGACCTGGGGCTCCCTCACTGAAGCCTCAGCTGAAGATTCCAAGTCAACACTTTATTTTGCAAGGCTTCTGCTAATGTTTCTGAAAGACAACATCACTGCCAATCATAACACCACTTAGTGAATACCTGCTTTGTGTCAGGCTGGGATCTAAACAGTTTACATGTCTTATGATCTTACTCAGCCCTCACAATAAGCCAGTGACCTAGGTGGATCAATACCCCTATTTTATTTTTTACTTTTTTTACTTTGAGACATGGTCTCACTCTGTCTACTCAGGCTGGAATGCAGTGGTGAGACACTGGCTTACTGCAACCTCTGCCTCCCAGGCTGAGGCGATCCTCCCATCTCAGCTTCCCAAGTAGCTAGAATTACAGGCATGTGCCACCACGCCCAGCTAATTTTTAACACCCCCCCCCTTTTTTTTTTTTTGAGACGGAGTCTCGCTCTGTCGCCCAGGCTGGAGTGCAGTGGCCGGATGTCAGCTCACTGCAAGCTCCGCCTCCCAGGTTCACGCCATTCTCCTGCCTCAGCCTCCTGAGTAGCTGGAACTACAGGCGTCCACCACCTCACCCAGCTAGTTTTTTGTATTTTTTAGTAGAGACGGGGTTTCTCCATGTTGGTCATGCTGGTGTCAAACTCCTGACCTCAGGTGATCCACTCACCTCAGCCTCCCAAAGTGCTGGGATTACAGGCTTGAGCCACCGCGCCCGGCCGCGCTTGAGCCACCGCGCCCGGCCACACTCCCCCCACTTTTTTTTTAATTTTTTTTTTTTGAGACAGGAGTCTTGCTCTGTCACCCAGGCTGGGGTGCAGTGATGCTATCTCAGCTCACTGTTGCCTACACCTCCCAGGTTCAAGCAATTCTCTGCCTCAGCCTCTCGAGCAGCTGGGACTACAGGTGCATGTCACTCTATCAGGGGTGGAGCCAAGAATTATGAATTCAAATTGCTTATTCTATAAGCCACACTTTTGTGTTCTAAACAAGGTTTAGATAGTGGCCACCCTTGTGTATTAAAAATGGTAGCATTCTAAATCCGCACAACTATCCACCATGTTCCAGAGAACATTTCCATCAGTGTAGAAAGTTCTATTGTATGGCACTGCTCTAAATGGGAGGATGGACAGGAAAGAGGCAGGAAGGGAACAAGGAGACTAGTTGAAACTGGAATAATATGCCATGCATACATTTGTTTAGTGAAAACAAAACAATGTTACTGGGTTGTAGCTGGATATTGTTGCCAAAAGCTCTGAATTTGAGATGTTATCTCTGCCAAACAGATTAAGGAGTGTTAGAGAGGCATTAAAGACACAGTCACACCAAACTGAGACTTTCTCCCTTTTTTTTAGAGCTAGGGTCTTGCTCTGTCACCCAAGCTGGGGTGCAGTGACACTTGTAATCTCAAACTAGCTCGCTGTAACCTCCAACTCCTCGGATCAAGGGATCCTCCCACCTCAGCCTTTCAAATAGCTGGGACTACAGGTGCCCATTGAGATGGAGTCTTGCTCTGTTGCCCAGGCTGGAGTGCAATGCTGTGATCTTGGCTCACTGTAACCTCTACCTCCTGGGTTCAAGTGATTCTTCTGCCTCAACCTCCCAAGTAGCTGGGATTACAAACGTGCACCATCACGCCCAGCTAATTTTTGTATTTTTAGTAGAGATGAGGTTTCACCATGTTGGGCATTCTGGTCTCAAACTCCTGACCTCAAATGATCTGCCCACCTTGGTCTCCCAAAGCGCTGGGAATACAGGCGTGAGCCACCGTGCTTGGCTAACACCTGGTTAATTTTTAAACTTTTTGTAGAGACACGTCTCCCTATGTTGCCAAGGCCGGTCTCAAATTCCTGGCCTCAAGCAATCCGCCCGCCTCAGCTTCCTAAAGTGCTGGGATTGACTTAATTAGGAGGATTGAAAATGAATAGAGAAACGAATAACTTTTCCAGTCTGCAATTCCATGTTCTTTAATGGTTTTTGCTGCCTCGACCGTGGTCTTGTGTCCTGCCCTACACATTCAGGCACGGATCGAGTTCAGCTTTGCACCCCGGCACTCTACAGAACAAGGCACCGAGGTGTCAAGAACGGAGGCCACCTGTCCATGGCCACACAACTGGCTAGTGGCCCCTTTGCTGTGTCTCTACCCAGCTCTAAAATGCGGCTTCTCTCGGCACAGACATGTCCAGGGCTTACCTTTCATTTGTGATGACCCCAAAGTGAGTGTTACGGGGTCCTCTCTCATCTTGGCGTCTTCCCAGAACACCTGCCCTGATGTGTTCTGTGGACAAATGACATCTTCCACCAAGGCCAGGAGACTGTTGATGTCCATCAAGTTCACTGAGTCCCAGCCCGAGGAGGGGGATGGCAGCTTGAGGGCTTTGAAGAGGGAGCTGACAATCCTTGACACATCCTGGTGGGGAAAGGGGCCACGAGCCAAGGTGAGGGGTGCAGCACAGGAGTCAAGAGCACATGCCCTGGGCCTGGCAACCTGTGTAGGGAGCCCTGCTCTGCCCACTGAGATGTGAGAGTGACCTCCCTGAGCTTCCATTTGTCAGCTCTGAAATCCCTCTTCTACGGTTTGAACTCATTCCAGGCTGTACTCCAAAGCGGGGCAGACAGTAGGTGCTCAATGAAAGCTTATTGAATGCACGAATGCAGAGCGGGGAGTCTTGTCCGTGGGCTTCCAGCCTGGGAGTCTACCATGAAGGCATTATTCTTTGCACATAGTAGATACTCAAAAAGTGTGTGTGTGTATGTGTGTGTGTGTGTATGCGTGTGTGCACATGTGTATGTACGTGTCTGTGTGTCTCTGTGTGTATGTGTGTGCATGTCTGCATATGTGCACCTGTGTGTTTGTGTGTGCATGTGTGTGTTTTCAGCTGATGAATTTTGGCATCGCATGCTGCCAGGCAACACAGGGCTGCTGGGCCTCAAGCCCCAGGGCTCTCCCCGACTTCCGCTGAGGCTAGAGCACCCCCCACACTAGCTGAGGTTGAGGACCTGCCTTGGTCACTGCCTCAGGTGTCAGAAGGCCATCCTCCACGGGCTGTGGGGAGGGAGTCAGGTTGGGGGACGCCTGGTCCCGTTTCTCAGTGTTCTGCTCCTTAGTGACCCAGGGACGGGTGTTCCGAAAGATCTGAACAATCAGGAGGTTGATGGGGAACATGAGGATAGAGCTCTCCAGGCCAATCATCACCTCCTGCCAGGTGAATTCAATTTTACCTGGGGAAAGGGAAGGAAGGGGTCAAAGGGAGAGGCCACCGCTCAGAGCCCAGTCCCGTCTGCCCTTTGTGGAAGGTGGCTGTGCAGTGAAGGGTTAACCCTGCCCAACGCCAGGGAGGTCACCGCTCAGCCTTTGGAAGGTCCTGACTGCTAAGAGTGTCCTTGTTTCCCCGGGGTCTTGGGCCACACCGGATGGTTTGTGCTAATGATGAGATTTATGGTGGGGGCCTAGACCATATGGTGTCAGCTTGACCTCTAGAGGGGCTGGAGGTGAAGGCCAGGCATGTGGGTGTCAGTCATGCCTATATGTTGGAGCCCCAGTAAAAGTTCTGAATAGTGGCTGGGCATGGCGGCTCATGCCTGTAATCCCAGCACTTTGGGAGGCCGGGGTGGGTGGATTAACTGAGGGCAGGAGTTTGAGACCAGCCTGGCCAACATGGTGAAACCCTGTCTTTATCAAAAATATAAAAATTAGCTGGGCATGGTGGTGGGCTCCTGTAATCCCAGCTACTCGGGAGGCTGAGGCAGGAGAATTGCTTGAACACGGGAGGCGGAGGTTGCAGTGAGCCGAGATTGTACCACTGCATTCCAGCTTGGATGACAAGAGCAAAACTCGGTCTCAAAAAAAAAAAAATTCTGAATCGCAAGGCTGGAGTGAGTCCCCCTGGTTGGCAGTACTCCATGTGCACTGTCACACATCGTCAGGAGAAGTCAGCACCATCCACAACTCCACTGGGAGAGGACGCTGGAAGCTCTGTGCCTGGTCTCTCCTGGCCCCACTCCATGTGTCCCTTCCCTTTGCTGGTTTTAATCTGTATGCTTTCTGTGGTTTTTTTTGTTTTTTTGTTTGTTTTGTTTTGTTTTTGAGATAGAGTTTT
>NW_012115233.1:3107859-3110130 GCF_000951035.1 Colobus angolensis palliatus
GATCTCAGCTCACTGCAATCTCTGCCTCCCAGGTTTAAGTGATTTTCCTGCCTCAGCCTCCTGAATAGCTGGAACCACAGGTGTGCACCACCACACCCGGCTAATTTTGTATTTTTAGTGGAGACGGGGTTTCACCATGTTGGTCAGGCTGGTCTCAAACCCCTGACCTCAGTTGATGCACCTGCCTTGGCCTCCCAGAGTACTGGGATTATAGGCGAGAGCTACTGCACCCAGCTGTATCCTTTCGCTGCCTGTCCAGTAAACCATAACTATAAGGACAATGGGTTCTGTGAGTCCTGCTAGTGGATCGCTGAACTGGAGGGTGGTCTTGGGGACTCTGGAATGGCACTGGCATTGCTGGAGCAGTGAAGGCTCAGGTCCATCAGCCACTAGCCCTGACCTCCGTGACACTGGGAATTACCCAAGTCCATCTTTTGCTCAGCCGGGTCCTTGGGGACCCCCCAGAACATGATGCTGGTCAGCATGGTGCACAGCAGCAGGGAGAAGCAGCAGGACACCCTCTGGACACGGGTGAAGCTGCTGCGAGCACAGCGGCTGAAGATGGAATACCAGATGTGTCCATCCTGGAAGCCGGCGGAAGTCTTCATGAAAAACAGGTGGCTGCAGGCAGGCAGGGAGAGACGGACAGGCATTTAGGGAGACAGGAATGGGGGAAATCGGTCTCTGTGGATCATTCTTGGGATGAGAAGGAGGAAGAGAGGCAGAGATTTGTTTCTAAGATTATTCACACTTTTTTTTTTTTTTGAGATAATATCTTGCTCTGTCACCCAGGCTGGAGTGCAATGGCACGGTCTCGGCTCACTGCAACCTCTGCCTCCCAGATTAAAGCGATTCTCCTGCCTCAGCCTCCCACGTAGCTGGGATTACAGGTGCCCACCACCACGCCTGGCTAATTTTTTTTCTTTTTAGTAGAGACGGGATTTCTCCATATTGGTCAGACTGGTCTCGCACTCCTGACCTCAAGTGATCTGCCTGCCTTGGCCTCCCAAAGTGCTGGGATTACAGATGTGAGCCACCACGCCTGGCCACATTTTTTTTTAGATGGAGTCTTGCTCTGTCGCCAGGCAGGAGTGCAGTGGCATGGTCTTGGCTCACTGCAACCTCTGCCTCCGGGGTTCAAGTGATTCTCCTGCCTCATCCTCCCGAGTATCTGGGACTACAGGCATGTGCCACCATACCCAGCTAATTTATTTATTTATTTATTTTTTGTATTTTTAGTAGAGACAGGGTATCTACTACTATGTTGGCCAGGATGGTCTTGATCTCTTGACCTCATGATCCGCCTGCCTCGGCCTCCCAAAGTCCTGGTATTACAGGCATGTACCACTGAGCCTGGCCCCTTGTTTTTTTTTAATAGAAGAAACACAGCATCATAGCAGCATCACTTAGAGTTAACAAGGAAGGCTCTGGAAGCTAGATTAGAATCCCAAACAGCCCTCTTCCCAGCTGTGTGACCTCAGGCAAGTTACTTTGTTCTTTCTACCTTAGATGACTTGTCTATAAATTAGGGCAAGTAATAACAGAAGCTACCTCACTGGATTGTTGAAAGGATTAAAAGTGATAATTTTGTAAAGCGTTCAATCAGTGTTAGCATTGTTATTTTTGCTATAATTTTAAGATAATAATATAGCTAAAATACTATTAGTTTTGTTACAGTTAGATCACTGGGAGTACAGCGGTTAAAAATCCCAGGCATGACAGAGTGCAGTGGCTTATGTCTGTAATCCCAGGACTTTAGCAGGGCAAGGAGAGAGGGTTGCTTGTGGTCAGCAGTTTGAGAATAGCCTAGCCAATGTGGTGAAACCATCTCTAATAGAAGTACAAAAATTAGCCAGGCGTGGTGGCATGTGCCTGTAATCTCAGCTACTTAAGTGGCCGAAGCAGGAGAATTGCTTGAACTCAGGAGGCAGAGGTCACAGTGAGCCAATATTGTGCCACTGTACTCCAGCCTGGGTGACAGAGTAAGACTCTGTTAAAAAAAAAAAAAAAAAAATCGCAGGCACAGCCAAGCACAGTGGCTCACGACTGTAACCCCAAAACTTTGGGAGGCTGATACAGGAGGATCCCTTGAGCCCAGGAGTTTGAGACCAGTCTGGGCAATATGGTGAAACCCCATCTCTACAAAAACAGTTGGGCATGGTGGTGTGTTTCTATAGTTCCAGCTACTCAGGAGGCTGAGGTGGGGGGATCTCTTGAGCCCAGAAGGCCGAGACCAGCCTAGGCAACATAGCAAGGACTCGTCTCTACTTA
>NW_012115233.1:3110420-3114403 GCF_000951035.1 Colobus angolensis palliatus
ACCCGGGAGGCGGAGCTTGCAGTGAGCTGAGATCCGGCCACTGCACTCCAGCCTGGGCGACAGAGCGAGACTCCGTCTCAAAAAAAAAAAAAAAGCGAGGCACCGTGGTGCATGCCTGTAGTCCCAGCTGCTTGAGAGGCTGAGGTGAGAGGATCGCTTGATCCAGGGGGGTTGAGGTTGCAGTGAGCTGTGATCGTGCCACTGCACTCCAGCCTGGGTGGCGGAACGAGACCTTATCTCAAAAATAAAGAAAATAAAAATAAAGAAAAATAAAGTACCTGAATTGTTTTCTGTCCTGCTCCGTGGCCACAGGAAACACCTTGTCGAGGACACAGTCTCCAACATTGATGGACAGCCAGGAGTTGCAGAGGAAATACCACTTCCGGTCCATTGCCAGGTCATAGACCAGCACCCGGCTCACATACCTGGATAAGGGACCCATGGTTTTTAGGATAACGTGGAGCAGGGGAGGAGGCTTCCTTGGACATCACCAAGGTAACAGCTTTGCAAACATGAACCCAAAGAACAAGAGCTCCTCAAAAAAAGAAACCATATTTTTCTTTGTTCTTGGTGCCTTAATCAAAATTGGCCTCGCCTGAGGAGTTCAGCTACTGTAGAGAGCCAACTCTGGGAAGCTGCCATGTTTCCACAAAGATGCTGCAAAAGGGTGCATTTGGAGACCATTAACCTGTACACATGGCACCAAGCTCAGGGCCAGCATCCAGGCATGAGCAAGTAAAGTCAAACTGTCTAAAGTGTATGTATGTATTCAGGCAGGTGCAGGCTGGAGTACGCAGAACATTGTCCTCTCTGGCATTTCTTTCTTTCTTTTTTTAAATTTTAGACAGAATCTGGCTCTGTTACCCAGGCTGGAGTGCAATGCAGTGATCTCAGCTCACCATAACTTCCACCTCCCAGGTTCAAGTGATTCTCCTGCCTCAGCCTCCCGGATAGCTGGGATTACAGGCATGCACCACCACACCTGGCTAATTTTGTATTTTTAGTAGAGATGGGGTTTCTCCATGTTGGTCATGCTGGTGTCAAACTCCTGACCTCAGGTGATCCACTCACCTCAGCCTCCCAAAGTGCTGGGATTACAGGCGTGAGCCACCGTGCCCAGCCTCCTCTCTTGTGTTTCTAACCAAAGAACCACCATCTATCTTGGGCTGAGGACTTTGTGGGTATCATCTAACCTGATTTAGGTCTTTGAGGTATGGGGAAGAATTGACATTATCTTGCCTATCCTGTGATGTCAGATCGAGCAGCGGTTTTCCGTGTTGCTATACAGCCAACAAGAACAGCAATGATGGCTGAGGGGAGTGACTCACATCTGTAATCCCAGCACTCTGGGAGGCCAAGGCGGGCGGATCACTTGAGGTCATGAGTTCGAAACCAGCCTGGCCAACATGGGGAAACCTCATCTCTACTAAAAATACAATAAAAATAAAAATAAAAATT
Source organism: Colobus angolensis palliatus (assembly GCF_000951035.1). Taxonomy (NCBI): domain Eukaryota; kingdom Metazoa; phylum Chordata; class Mammalia; order Primates; family Cercopithecidae; genus Colobus; species Colobus angolensis. Next base: position 3,111,879 of record NW_012115233.1, read on the forward strand.
AGCTGGGCATGGTGGTACATGCCTGTAATCCCAGCTACTCGGGAGGCAGAGGCAGGAGAATCTCTTGAACCCAGGAAGCAGAGGCTGTGGTGAGTGGAGATTGTGCCACTGTACTACCAGCCTGGGTGACAGAGTGAGACTCTGACTCAAAACAAAACAAAACAAAAAAACCGTAATGATAGCAACAGCCACTCTTCACTGAGCATTTACTATATAGTGGGGGCTATGCTAAGATGCTCTTGACATGCATTTTCTCATTTCAGGAAGAGCAGCCCTGTAAGAATGTAAAAGCCACCTCTGTCAAGGTCACAGGCTCTTCTGGGGCAGCTGGCATCCAGTGAAGCAGTGCCTACAGAGATGAAGACCTGGGTATTTCAACCCAACGTGGGACAGCTCCAGAGCTGCCCAGTGGTGGACCGCACTGTTGTTGGGCTGCATCATAGCTCGACTTTTCTGACATTCTGCCTCCTTCCCTCCTTTCCCAGGTGCTGGTCCCAGGGCCCTGTAATAAATACCCTGTGTATGCAACTCCATCTCAGAGCCTGCTTCCCGGGAGCAACCTACAGTGGCTGCACTTAAGATATTAATGCTTAGTCCCATAGGTGAATTCAAGTGCTATTGTTTTTCTAAAGCCGCCAGCTACCGACGGGTGGTCAGACTGGACACCACTCATCTGGGTCTCTAATTTTAGCCTCAGAATGGGGGAGAACCTTATGCCAAACTTGCCAGCTGTGTGACCTTGGGCAAGTCACAGGTTGATGCTGCAAAAAGGACAAGGGTGGGGCTAGCACTGAAGGTGGGGCTAGCTGTAGCTTCCAGTCCTTCTCCTAGCTACTGATCCAGTTGTGTGGACCATGAACCAGTGGGCTTTTCTGACCCTGGGTTTCTTCGTCTGTGAAACAGAGATCATTCTATTTGTCTTGCAGGGGCTTGTGAAGATCAGGAAGGAGGCAAATGTCCAGTGCCCAGCCCTGGGCCTGGCACTTCATAGGTTCTCATGGTTTGTCTGCCCCCCACTCACCAAGATGGCCGGTCCCCTGAGTTGTCATGCCACAGCCGGAGGCTCCGCAGTTCCCCCAGGGGGAACAGGGTGGAGAGAAGGAAGGCATCCACTGCTCCTCGCTCAAAAACCGGAGTGTCGGGATCAGACAGGTGGTGGGGTTCACTCTCTCCATCCAGGCCATATAGGGTGACAGTCACCTGAAATCCAGAGACCAGGAGTGGGCAACTCCACAGTGGCATAGCAGGGCTGGGTGGGAAGTGTTGATCAATCAGGGGATCTTGCATGGGCAGGTACCTTTGAGGACGTGGCGGCCCCTCGTCGGTGTCCTGTGTAGACTGTCACCAGGTAGTGGTACTGAGCAAAGGGATCATTGTCTTCCAGCACTGTGACCTTCACCTGAAGAGAAGGGCAGCGTTAGGAAGGCCTTGCTCAGTGGGTTCCTGCATCACCCACCAGCCAAGAAGGAGCTGACGATTCGTGACAATCATGAGTTGGGCAAAGCAAAATTACATGTGCCATTTATTCATCCCCTCGGGTGAGAACTGTTCCTCATAAAAGCAGGGTTTCAAGTGCAAAACACTGCGAAAATAAAAACGTGAAGTACATTCTTTTCTTCCTCCTGTTTTGTTTTGAGACAGGATCTCGCTCTGTTGCCCAGGCTGGAGTACAGTGGCGTGATCTTAGTCTCTGCAACTTCTGGCTCCCGGGTTCAAGTGATTCTCCTGCCTCAGCCTCCAGAGTAGCTGGGACTACAGGTGTGCGCCACCATGCCTGGCTAATTTTTGTATTGTTAGTTAGAGACGGGTTTCACCATGTTGGCCAGGCTGGTCTGAAACTTCTGACCTCAAGTGATCCACCTGCCTAAGCCTCCCAAAGTGCTGGGATTACAGGCGTGAGCCACCACATCTGGCCCCAAAGTACATTCTTTATGAGATATGACCCCCATGTAGTTAAATTGGAAATGAACTTGATAAGCTGAGAATATTGAATGTTTGAGCTGGTGAACCATACAAACTCTGTACATGTATGATTTCTCATAACATTTGTAACCAGGTGGTGTTTCTGAGGGAATTTTAAAGAAATGAAACATTAAGATAGTTTAGCAACAAATGAACTCATGGAGATAGAGAGTAGAATGATGGTCACCAGAGGCTGGGAAAGGTATCGGGGGCTGGAATCAGGGGGAAGACGAGGTGGTTAATGGGTACAAAAATTAGAAAGAATGAATACAATGTAGGCCAGGTGCGGTGGCTTATGCTTGTAATCCCAGCATTTTGGGAGGCCGAGGCAGGTGGATCACTTGAGATTAGGAGTTAGAGACCAGCCTGACCAATGTGGTGAAACCCTGTCTCTACTAAAAACACAAAAATTAGCTGGACACGGTGGCTGGTGCCTGTAGTCCCAGCTACTCGGGAGGCTGAGGCAGGAAATTGCTTGAATCCGGGAGGCGGAAGTTGCAGTGAGCAGAGATCACACCACTGCACTCTAGCCTGGGTGACAGAGCAAGACTCCCTCTCAGAAA
>NW_012115233.1:3114453-3140167 GCF_000951035.1 Colobus angolensis palliatus
GTTCAAGCAATTCTCCTGCCTCAGCCTCCCAAGTAGCTGGGATTACAGGCATGCACCACCACACCCAGCTAATTTTTTTTGTATTTTTAGTAGAGATGGGGTTTCACCATGTTAGCCAGGATGGTCTCAATCTCCTGATCTCGTGATCTGCCCGCCTCAGCCTCCTAAAGTGCTGGGATTACAGGAGTGAGCCACCGTGCCTGGCCAATCTTTTCTGTGTAATTAAAATATACAAATAATATTATTTATAATATTTTTGTATCTATCATTCTCAGTGAACAACTGTGTATATGCTTCCAGTCTGCTTCGCCTTTTTTTTTTCTTCTTCTTCTGAGACAGTATCTCACTCTGTCGCCCAGGCTGGAGTGTAGTGACACAATCTCGGCTCACTGCTGCAACCTCTGCTTCCTGGCTTCAAGCAATTCTCATGCCTCAGCCTCCCAAAAAGCTGAGACTTCAGGCATGCACCACCACACCTGGTTAATTTTGGTATTTTTAGTAGAGATGGGGTTTCGCCATGTTGGTCAGGATGGTCTCAATCTCCTGATCTCAAGTGATCTGCCTGCCTCCGCCTCCAAAAGTGCTGGGATTGCAGGCATGCACCACAGCGTGGTTCACATCTGCAATACGAGCTTCTTGGGAGGCTGAAGCACAAGAATTGCTTGAACCCCAGAGGCAAAGGTTGCAATGAGCTGAGATCACACCACTGCACTCCAGCCCGGGGCACAGAGCAAGACTCCGTCTCAAAAAAAAAAAAAAAGAATTTGGCAAAAAGAAAATAAAAAGAAATTAGCCAGAGTTGGCCAGAGGCTATAGTCAACTCCAAGATTCGCTGTCCAGATCCCCCTTCCATGGAGGGCTCATTGCCTCAGTTAATGGGGTCAAAAATGCAACAGCTACGTCTGTTGAGATTGTGCCCCCTTGGGGCAGCCAGCACCCAATGACCAATTGGCAGAGTGTCTGGGTGTGGTCAAGACCTGGGCATCTCAACTCGACTTGGGACAGCTCCGGTGCTCCCCAGGAGCTGGGCCACGCTGTCACTGGGCTGCATCACAGCTCAGCTTCTTTCTCTGCCCATGCTGCCTCCTTCCCTCCCTTCCCAGGTACAGATCCCAGGCCCCCTTAATACACACCCTGCACACTCTGCATGCTCAACTTTGCCTCGGAGTCTGCTTCCTGGGAACCAACCTACAGCAGAGGCTCTTCAAGTATTAATGCTTAATCCCTCGGGTGAATCAAAGACAGCAGTATCAATGCTGAAACTATTATCTTATTAAATTTAACCCACATGAAATTCTGAGTGATGTTGCTTCGCAGGAAGGGGTAGGAACGGAGAGACTTTCAGAGCTCTGTGACAATGCAACCTTGCATTCATTCATTACCTCTTCTTCAGATAGCCATAAATATTGGCTGAAGTCCTACTATGTATGTGTCAGGCACACTGAATACATTGGAAATTTTTTTTTTTTTGAGACGAAGTCTTGTTCTGTTGTCCAGACTGGAGTGCAGTAGCATAATCTCGGCTCACTGCAACCTCCACCTCCCGGTTTCAAGCGATTCTCCTGCCTCAGCCTCCTGAGTAGCTGGGACTACAGGTGCCCACTACCACACCCGACTAATTTTTGTATTTTTAGTAGAGATGGGGTTTCGCCATGTTAGCCAGGCTGGTCTTGAACTCCTGACCGCAGGTGATCCGCCTGCCTTGGCCTCCCAAAGTGCTGGGATTACAGGTGTAAGCCACCACGCCTGAATGGAAAAAATCTTAAGTAGACAAATACCCTCTTCCCGTGACGCCTAATATTATTTGAAAACAATGGAGTTTTCCCCAGGATGGTGTACATGGCACCAGTGGTTCTCAGCCTCACCTTGGCCTGATCCTGAGCATCCTTCCTCCTCGCCCAGATCACCACCAGCACATAGACCACGCACAGGCAGCCCACAGTGGTTACGACCACAGGGTTGTCCTCGAAGGTGGCAAAGAGCTCAGCAGTCTGGTGGATGTCGATGGCATTGGGCATCACCAGGAATGTGCTTCCGAAGAAGGTGAGGTGGTTGCAGAGGCAGTGTGTCTGGTAGGAGCTGGTCCGAGGCCCCACCTGCAACCCATAAAGGGGCCATCAGTGGAGACACTCGGGAAGCTCAACCCCACTCGGTTCGCTCGAGCTCAAGGGAGAACAGTATTCCCTTTGAAGGGTGCACGGGGTGGGAAGACCGCTGAGAGACCAGCTTCAAAAGCCCCTTTTGATCTTTTTTTTTTTTTTTTTTTTGAGACAGAGTCTTGCTCTGTCGCCAGGCTGGAGTGTAGTGGAGAGATCTTGGCTCACTGCAATTTCTGCCTCCTGGGTTCAAGCAATTCTCCTGCCTCAGCCTCCCAAGTAGCTGGGATTACAGGCATGCACCACCACACCCAGCTAATTTTTTTTGTATTTTTAGTAGAGATGGGGTTTCACCATGTTAGCCAGGATGGTCTCAATCTCCTGATCTCGTGATCTGCCCGCCTCAGCCTCCTAAAGTGCTGGGATTACAGGAGTGAGCCACCGTGCCTGGCCAATCTTTTCTGTGTAATTAAAATATACAAATAATATTATTTATAATATTTTTGTATCTATCATTCTCAGTGAACAACTGTGTATATGCTTCCAGTCTGCTTCGCCTTTTTTTTTTCTTCTTCTTCTGAGACAGTATCTCACTCTGTCGCCCAGGCTGGAGTGTAGTGACACAATCTCGGCTCACTGCTGCAACCTCTGCTTCCTGGCTTCAAGCAATTCTCATGCCTCAGCCTCCCAAAAAGCTGAGACTTCAGGCATGCACCACCACACCTGGTTAATTTTGGTATTTTTAGTAGAGATGGGGTTTCGCCATGTTGGTCAGGATGGTCTCAATCTCCTGATCTCAAGTGATCTGCCTGCCTCCGCCTCCAAAAGTGCTGGGATTGCAGGCATGCACCACAGCGTGGTTCACATCTGCAATACGAGCTTCTTGGGAGGCTGAAGCACAAGAATTGCTTGAACCCCAGAGGCAAAGGTTGCAATGAGCTGAGATCACACCACTGCACTCCAGCCTGGGTGACAGAGTGAGACCCTGTTTCAAAAAAATACATACATATTGCAAGTAAATTTGAGATCCCCTTTGTCCCTCATCCCCTATAGGCAACCATGATCACAAATTTGGCATTCAGCCCTGTGGTCTACCTGAGGCTCATTCACAGGACAGATACTTGTGGGGTGCTAATTCTACGTCCAGCAACAGGCTAGGTGCTGAGAGGACACTGGTGTGACTAACTCATCCAGTTTGCCAGGGCCTTTCCTGTTTTTCAAACGGAAAGTCCTGAGTCCCAGGAGCTCCTTCAGTCCTGGGCAAGCTGGGACAGTTGGTCAGCTTATGCCGAAAAGCAAAATAACCTGGGGGAACCACAGGAAGAAAAAGAGAAGGACACAGGTTTGAGTCCTAAGCTGGCATCTCGGCACCAGGAAGGCGTGATGACACTTGGGCAGGTGGTGCCAGACAACATGGCCGGGCAGGAAGAGGACTGGAGTGAACCAGGGCAGAGGCTGCCATCTGTGCCCGTGCTTCACACCCACATGGCCACCCCCAATCCCCCGGGAGCTCACAATCACCCCCTAGGGGCATCTGGTGGGTAAAGAAGATGTTTTGTTTGTTTGTGACAGAGTCTTGCTCTGTCGCCCAGGTTGGAGTGCAGTGGCATTATCTAGGCTCACTGCAACCTCTGCCTCCCGAGTTCAAGCGATTCTCCTGCCTCAGCCTCCTGAGTAGCTGGGACTACTGGTGCCCACCACCACACCTGGCTAACTTCTGTATCTTTAGTAGAAATGGGGTTTCACCATGTTGGCCAGGCTGCTCTTAAACTCCTGACCTCAGGTGATCTGCCTGCCTCAGCCCCTCAAAGTACTGGGATTACAGGCTTGAGCCACTGCACCTGGCCCTAGATGTAAGATTTGGGACTAGTCAGTTGAGTTTTCCGAGCCTTTGTTTTGTCCCCTGTAAAATGAGAGTCACAACTATCTTGCAGATGATTGTGCAGATTTGATGAGCCGATGCAAGCAAAGCATGGAGCCCTGCACCTGGCACAGAACTGAGGGCTGAGCTATGAGTTCATTCCCTCGGAAATGACACCCTGGCCTCCCTTAACAACCTAGAGGCAGCAGGGATTCCTGAGTCATGCATCGCCTGGGTCAATGACCATTTGTTCTCAGTGGTGAACAAAGTACATTGTTTCTGTCGCATTGGGGGCTCCTAGTGGACGGAGGGAGACAGACGTAATTTAAATGATCTCATGCGTAGAGGTGAAATGACCTCTCTGTTAAGTGCTATGGATGAAGAGCACTGGGGTTAGATGCTATGGATGTGTGTGCTCTGGGGTTCACAATAGGAAATCAGACTTAGGGAGTTAAGAACAGTTTTCTCCAGGAAGCAATGCTTAGGCTGAAGCAAGGATGAGGCAGGTATCCCAGGCATCAGGAAGAGCAAAGGCCCCATGGAGAGGCACAAGATGCTGCGCCAGAGGCAGCAAAAGAGGACCCTACATGAGCTGGGCACAGCCCACCAAGCTGCCTCATCTCCTTCACTTCTCTCTCCTTACCTGACACCCTGAGTCGTCCCAAGTCTCCTGGACCTCATCCCAGAACACACAGTGAGACAGGAAGGTGGTGATGCCAACTGTGAGGTACCTGCCGGGGACTGGCTCCAGGTCAGACTCAGGGACCACAGTCAAATAGTAGATGCCTTCTCCAAAACGCAGGTCCTGTGGGCTCAGGATCCACGTGGACAGCTCATCTGTAGGAAAGGGGGTTCCAGGTCAGCCTGAAGCCTCCTTGAGATGGGTGTTAAGATCATGGGAGAGGGTGACTGAGGCCACTTGGCAGGAAAGCAGATCCTGCTGGTTTTCCCCCACCCCTGATGTCCTAGGAGCACTCTCTCCTCCTAAGACCAGGAGCATAGAAGAAGGGGCACGCCCCAATCAGGGTGCGTGGCTGAGTCAGACAGACAAGGGCTCAAACACAGATTCTGCTCCTTACTGGCTGTATGATCTCAGACCAATTCCTTTTCCTTAACCTCTTTGTTTTTATCTGGAAGTAGAGTTTTTTTTGTTTTGTTTTGTTTTCAGACAGAGTCTTGCTTTGTCATCCAGGCTGGAGTGCAGTGGTGTGATCTCAGCTCACTGTAAACTTTGCCTCCTAGGTTCAAGCTATTCTTGTGCCTCAGCCTCCCAAGTACCTGGGATTACAGGTGTATGCCACCTCACCCAGCTACTTTTTGTATTTGCAGTAGATACGGGGTTTCGCCATGTTGGCCAGGCTGGTCCTGAACTCCTGACCTCAAGTGATCTGTCTGGCTCGGCCTCCCAAAGTGCTAAGATTATAGGTGTGAGCCACCACACCTTGCTGAAAGTGGAAATTTCGATAGTTCCCCCTCCCAAGGGTTGTCATGAGAATTGCAATGAGGTCAGTTCCATATGAGCTTGCAGACTTCCTCGGGGCATATAGTAAGTGCTCACCTAATGTTGGCAAATAGTAACACCAACAAAAAATAAGCCACTGAATGTGTGGGGTGGTTTTTTTTCTTTGCTTTTTTTCCTATGGCTTCCGATTCCCAAGTGAAGCTGATCATACCCCAGGCAGCAGCTCAGGAAATGGTCACAGGCCTACCTGAAGCTGCCGTCGGTACGAGGTAAGTTTGGGCATCGTAGCTGCTCTTGTTGGGGTGGTAGCCGTAGCCTAGGCTGAGCGTGAGCGCGATGTCCGGTCTCCAGTGCAGCTGGATCCCCAAGGTTGCCTCCCCTGAAGTCACGTTCACCCACAAAGCTTCAGGACTGGTCAGGTTCAACACGGTCGGCTGGCTGTGTCCTTGTGAACGCCGGGGCAGCAGGATCTGTGCTCAGAAACAATCCTATTGAAGGTATGCCAGGAAGGCAATGCTAGCCCATGGGAATTAGGGCTGCTGTGCAGAGCTGTGTGGCCTGAGCGCCTGGGAAGCAAAATCCAGGCCGGGCTCTGCTCATTGTATTAGTTTCCTATGGCTGCTATCACAAATGACCACTGTGGGAAGCTTAAGACCATACACAGTTGTTATCTCAGAGTTCTAAAGGCTGGAATGCAAAATCAGTTTCCCAGGGCTAGGGGAGAACCTGCTTCCCTGCCTTTTATGGCTTCTGGTGGCTGCGTGCATTCCTTAGCTCATAGCCCCTTCCTTGCATCACTCCAGCCTCTTGCTTCTGTCATCAAGTCACTTTTTTTGTCTTCTGGAGTCACCTCCCTTTCTGCCTCCCTTTTATAAGGACCCTTGGGAGGACACAGAACCCCCCGGATAACCCAGGATAATCTCCCCATCTGAGGATGGGAAAGACTCAAGCACATCCGCAAAATCCCTTTTGCAGTTTTGTTTTGTTTTTGTTTTTAGACAGGGCCTGGCTCTGTTGCCCAGGCTGGAGGGCAATGGCATGACCACAGCTCACTATAACCTTGAACTCCTGGGCTCAAGTGATCCTCCCACTTTAGCCGCCCAAAGCCCTGGGATTACAGGTGTGAGTTACCACACCTGACCTTTTTTTTGCATTTAAGGTGACATATCCACAGGTTCCAGGGATGATAACATAGACATCCACTAAAAATTGTTATTGAATTAGGCATTGATGAGAAAATTGTAGAAGACTACAATAAAATCATTAAAATTTTGAAAAACATGAACTTACATTGCACCACGGCATGTTTATGTTTTTGTTTAACTTTAAAGAAAATCTAACTGGACATTTTATTTTATTATTATTTTTTTATTTTTTTGAGATGGAGTCTTGCTCTGTTGCCCAGGTTGGAGTGCAGTGGTGCAATCTCGGCTCACTGCAACCTCTGCCTCCCAAGTTCAAGCGATTCTCCAGCCTCAGCCTCCTGAGTATCTGGGACTACAGGCGCCTGCCAGCACGCCCAGCTTTTTGTATTTTTAGTAGAGACGGAGTTTTACTAAACAGAAATGAGCTAATGCATGTGAAAGTGCTCTGCAAACTGTTTTACTGTTGGCCAGGCTGGTCTCAAACTCCTGATCTCAGGTGATCCACTCGCCTTGGCCTCCCAAAGTGTTGGCATTGTAGGTGTGAGCCCTCGTGCCCAGCCTAACTAGACATTTTAGAGGCTATGTAATGGGAGTGGTTTCTGGAATGAAGATAACTAAAATTCCAAACAACAGGTATATATAACCAGGAAAACTCTGGTTATCCAAGGATCAGTGAATGAACATGCATTTATAGTTTTAGGTTAAGTACAATGATTAAGCTAGGGTAAGGACCTTTATTTGTTTGCTTTTTTTTTTATTTTGTTTTGTTTTGTTTGTTGTTTTGTTCTGTTTGTTTGTTTTGTTTTGTTTTTGAGATGGTGTCTTGTTCTGTCGCCAGGCTGGCAGACTGGAGTGCAGTGGCATGATCTTGGCTCACTGCAATCTCTGCCTCCCAGGTTCAAGCTATTCTCCTGCCTCAGCCTCCCAAGTAGCTGGGATTACAGGCACACGCCACCACACTCAGCTAATTTTTGTATTTTTTTTAAGTAGAGATGGTGTTTCACCACGTTGGTCAGGACAGTCTTGCTCTCCTGACCTTGTGATCCACCCACCTCAGCCTCCCAAAGTGCTGGGATTACAGGCATGCACCAGCACACCCGGCCTGTTGCTGTTATTTTTTAAACCAATCTTGGTTCACTGCAGCCTCGACCTCCTGGGCATAAGCAATCCTTCTGCCTCATCATCCTGAGTAGCTGGGACCACAGGTGCATGCCACCACACCTGACTAATTTTTGTATTTTTTGTACAGATGGTATCTCACATTGTTGCTGAGGCTAGTCTTGAACTCCTGGCCTCTAGTGATTCTCCCACCTTGACCTCTCAAAGTGCTGGGATTACAGGTGTGAACTACCATGACTGGCTGGTAAGGATCATTTTGAATGATTCTCTTCTTTAACCATTTTTTAAAAAAATAATTGGCCAACTTTCAATTTCAACCAAGTTGAAAAAGAAGACAGAGGCCGGGCATGGTGGCTCACGCCTGCAATCCCAGCACTCTGGGAGGCCGAGGCAGGTGGATCACCTGAGGTCAGGAGTTCCAAGACCAGCCTGACCAACATGGTGAAGCCCCCTCCCTACTAAAAATACAAAAAAATTAGCCTGGCGTCGTGGTGGGTGCCTGTAATCCAGCTACTCGGGAGGTTGAGGCAGGAGAATCACTTGAACCCAGGAGGCGGAGGTTGCAGTGAGCTGAGATCTCGCCATTGCACTCTAATCTGGGCAATGAGAGAAAAACTCCGTCTCAAAAAAAAAAAAAAAAAGAAAAGGAAGAAGACGACAGAAATGTGGCCAGGCGCAGTGGCTCACGCCTATAATCCTGGCACTTTGGGAAGCCAAGGAGGGAGGATTGCTTGAGCCCAAGAGTTGAAGACCAGCCTGGGCAATATAGTGAGAACTTGTCGCTACCAAAACTTTAAAAAAAAAATCAGCTGGGTGTGGTGGCTTGCACCTGTTGTCCCAGCTACTTGGGAAGCTAAGTTGGGAGGATCATTTATGCCCTGGAGGCAGAGGTTGCGGTGAGCTGAGATCACGCCACTGAACTCCAGCCTGGGCCCATCTGACTTCTGACAACATCCCAAACTTCTACCTCGATATTCTCCGACAGATTCTTCATAGGTATGAGCTGACCACTAAGGCTGGTCACACGGAGGCCACCGACAGTCCCGCTGACATCGAAGTGGCTTCGGGCTGGAAAGGGGCTCTTTGGGAAACTCATCATCTGAAACCGAGAGCAAGGAGTGTTGGCCAAGGCCCCTGAGAAGCTGGAGGGTGAAAGGCAAGGTCCTCAGACTCAAGGAGCAGTAGCCCTGGCGTGTGGGGCAGGTGGGGCCTACCTTCCGCTGCCACTGCTTCCCCTGGCATGTTTCCAGCATCAGGGCTGAGGCCGCAGAGAGCCTGCCCTAGAGGACCCAGATCAGACTTGCTTTGGCTGAGCAATGACTGGATTGTAAAACCATCTAAGTCTTTTTTTTTTTTTTTTATACTGAGTCTCGCTCTGTCACCCCAGCTAGAGTGTAATGGCACAATCTCTGCTCACTGCAACCTCCGCCTTCCGGGTTCAAGCAATTCCCCTGCCTCAGCCTCCTGACTAGCTGGGGTTACTGGTGTGCACCACCACACCCGGCTAATTTTGTATTTTTAGTAGAGATGGGGTTTCATCATGTTGACCAGGCTGGTCTCGAACTCCTGACCTCAGGTGATCCGCCCTCCTCAGTCTCCCCTTCCCAGTCTTTCTTCCCCAAAAGCCAGTAAGTCTTTAAGAGAAAGACATTTGCTTTCATTAGGGCTCAGGGAGTACACAGTCAGATATACTTTAATTTGAGGATGGAAAAGAGCCTGGGTTGGCCATTTCCAAGTTATGGCACTAAGCTGGAAGAGCTTTATTTCCAGTGACTACCTGAATCAAGGCTGTTGGAGAAATTTTGCAACACACTGGAAAGAGGGTGAATCTGGGAGCCCAGATGTCTGGGTCTGAAGCCCGGCAGAGCCACTTACTTGTGGCTTTGCGAAAATGATTGAAGCTCACCGGCATAGTGGGCACCATCATACTCAACACAAATGAGCAAATGCCCGTGAAAGTGCTCTGCAAACTGTAAAGGCTGTCCCCAAGGACGCTACTACTATTGTTACCTTTATATCCACAGGCTCCTGGCCGTCCTCCAGAGAACCGAGCGAGGAGGCAGTGGGCAGCATGAAGGCTGCAGAGTCTGCAGCATCCATGCGCAGGGAGGAGCCTTGCCAACTCCAGGGTTGTATTCTGGCCACAAGGTGAGAACAGAGGTGGCAGGGGAGGGAGGAGAAAGTCAGTGTCGAGGAAGACCCCACACCTCCTGCACTACTGGGAGCCCAGCTTCCCCATCAGAGTGGGGGTGTGTTTTGATCCCTATAGGTGGTTCAGCATGTTTGTTTCAGCAGAAGCAGCACAAGAGGCAGCTAGACTGGAGGTTCCATGAGGGTGGGGCTTTGCCAGGCTCGTTTACTGCTATACCTCCGATGTCTACAGCAGCGCCTGGCATATAACAGGTCGTCCATCAATATTTTCATTGAATGAATAAATGAGCTTGGACGCAGATTTTTCTCCAGGGTTATCTTCCCTTCCTACCTTGACCTCTGATGCCATGTCTTGACCAGCCCCATCTTTTCTGGTCTTTGACTTTGCCCCTTTCTGATCATGTTGGGGACCCCATTTCAGATCATTCCTCTAATCAGGATACTGCTTTGGGAAACTGTCTCTGAGATCTAAGAGGGAAACCCTGGCAGGAGGAACTGAGACTTGGGGCACGGGGTCCCAGTGTTGCCAGCAGCATTGTCCAGCTCCTGCATGTCAGGTGGAGGAATGGATGGTGTGGAGCATCCCAGGTATGGTGTCAGTGCTCAATGAGCCCTGTGTGTGTGTGTGTGTCTGTGTGTGTGTCTCTGTGTGTGTGTGTTTGTGTGTGTGTACAAGCCCAAGGTAAGTGGATCTTGAATTCCTACAGGCCCAAGGAGCAGCGGCTGGCTAGACATAGGCAGGGCATGGTAAACAGAAGGCTGGTCCTATTCATTCAGTCCCCTTGCCTGCACAGCTGCCATGTGACCATCTCTCAGGACTCCTTCAGGTGGATCTAACACTGGCTTGGCCCCAGGCATGGAGGCAACTCTATACTTCCCTTCCTGTGCTGTGCAAACACTCAACATAGTGACAAGGGGACCCTCTCTCAGTGGAAAGCCCTTCCCAGCTCTAGGTCCCATCATTTCTCCAGCTCCAAGTCTGGTCTCCTGAGCTCTGCCTAGCACAAGGTTTTGGAGTGCGGGTGTGGAATGAGCCAGGTTAGGGGATGAGCTTTCTTGGGGACCCATGGTGTAGCTGGTTTGTACCTGTTTGTGTACACAGAGATGGAGGGGGTGGCCAGCACGGCTGGAAGGCCCCCCGGCAGTTTTCCCAGCAGGAGGGCGGTCTGCACATGCTCCACGACTCCAAGCAGCCGCGGCACTACGGTACTCTGGAAAAGGAGGCAGGAGGATATTGCTACGGACCTGCTGCCATATGCCATCTTTGGTTACTGTCACCAGGCCAATGTGGAACCTTCAGGAGGGATTGGGAGGACAGAGAGGAGGGAGAACGACTGCCTCGGAGGTGGCCCAAAAGCAGCACTCATAAAGTTTCCAGACAGGCTTCTGTGAGCCCATTCCATCCTCACACAACTTGGTGTGGCAGGGGCTTCACTAGCTCCATTGGACAGAAGGGAGATGGAGGCACAGAGAGGTCGGGAGACTGTGGGAGGTCACACCTTGATAAAGGGAAGAGCCGGGACTTACAGCGAAGCATATGGCTACAGGGCCTGTGTGCTGAGCCATCAGGCAACGTGGCTGTCTGGGCTGCTGACATCTGCCAGCACCCTATAGCTTGTTCCAGGGGAAATGGACAGCTGAGAGCGAGGCCATTTCACCAGGTCTCCTGGGCTTCGAATCTGCTCCCCACCCATCCCAACTCCCAAATGAGATGCATCCTGACACTACGGCTGGTGCGGGGACACAGGAAGGGCTGGATGTTTGCACAGAATTCCTATTGGGGCACAAATCATGTGTGTGTGTGTGCGTGCATGTGTGCACGCATGTGAACACACAGTGTGAGGGTGATGTCACTGCATGTGAATGGCAGTGTTTGAGCGTGTGTATGTGTGCGTGAATGTGAGCGTGGTCCTGAGCGTGTATGTGCGTACAGTGTTTGAGTGTGCATAGATGACTGCATGATTATGGAGTGTGCAACCATATGTGACAGTCTGTGAGTATGTGAGTGCATGTGACTGCATGGCCCGTGTGAAGATGTGTGTGTGTAAATGTGCACCTGTGTGCAAAAGTGTGTGCTTGAGGCTGTGTGAGAGTGTGAGGCCTCTCAGTGTGTGTGTGAGCTTGCACGTGAGTGTGAGTGTGGTCCCTGTGTTTTTGTGTGTGGGTGTGTTTGTGGAGATTGAGTGTGTCTGAGTATGTGTGTGTGTGCATCCAAGCATCTTTGTGTGTTGTGTGTCTTTCACTTCTTCCTGAATAGAGGTGATGGCCCCATGTGACAAAGAACTGTGCAACAGCAAGAAATGGGTTTTGTGGCTCTGTCATTATGCCATCTAGGAAGCTATGTCCCCACCAGGATGCTGGGGCCACGTGAGACAGTGCTACAACCTATTCTTACTCTGGGCAGCTGCCTCTCTTCTGTGTTCTTGGTAAAATGAGCCAGGGGTTTACCCAGACCTGCTAGGGGGTCCATATGATCTCTCCATTTGGCAGCTTATTTGGGATGAAGCAGAGTGCCTTGATTTACACATGAGGAAAAGAGGCTTAGGTAAACTCTGTATCTTGCTCAGGTCACGAGCTTCCTAAGTGACAGAGGCAGGACTCAAACTCAGGCTGTCTCATTCCAGAGCCTGTGATTTGCCCACCATGCCACACTGCCTCCCGGAAGCCCTGCTCTCTGGAAATTTTCTTACAGCTCTCAGGGCAACACCTTAACCTCTGTGCCTCAGTTTCCTCATCTGCAAGATGGGGGGAAAAGCTCCACCTAGAAAAGCTGATGTGAGCTAAGCATTCAGTGTGTGTGAGGTCTGCATCTGGCCTGGACACCCACCTGGCTGCTGCTGGCCTCCGCAAGTTCTTCTGGTCTGTTGCTCAGGGAAGCTTCCAGCACACTGCCCACAGCCTGAAACAGGTCCCTGGTGGCTGCCTGGCGCCTCTGGTCCTCGGGGCGGGCCTTGGCACTCACTGTCAACAGGGCCTCACTGGCATGCTGTAGAGCCCAGCTGGCCTCCCACTGGGTTCACCCAAATAAGGAAAAGCAGTATGAGCCCCCGCTTAAGATAGACCATTCCTGTGTCATTCAAGGGACAAGGGAAGCAAGGAGGGGAACAAGCCAGGAAAGAGCTGGGCTAGACCTGGCACACAAGCTCCCTGTATCTCTGGTTTGAGACCAGGTCCTCCCACCTTACCGTCCTCTAAGATCCTTCAGGAGAGGAGCCTGGTCTGCCTCTGAATCCTTCCCAGAGTGCCCTGCACAGTGCCCAGCACATAGTAGGTCTTCAGAAACATTCAATGACTAGGGGATGGATGGATGGATAAATGAAGGATGGATAGGCAGTTGGATAAATGGATGTATGGATGATAGGTGGATGGGTGGAAAATGGATGGATGGAAGATGAATGAATGGGTGGATGGAGGATGAATGGGTGATGAATGGATGGGTGGATGGGTGGGTGGATGGATGGTAGATGGATGGATGGGTGGATGGTGGGTGGATGGATGAATGGTGGGTGGATGGATGGATGGATGGAGAATGGAGGATGGATAAGTGAGTGGGTGGATAGATGGATGGATGGTAGGTGGATGGATGAATGGGTGGAAGATAAATAGATGGAGGATGGATGAATGATGGATAAATAGATGGGTGGATGGTAGATGAATGAATAGGTGGATGGTTGTGTGGGTGGGTGGGCGGATGGATGCAGTACATATTCAAATTTTGTAGTTTTATATGTATTTGTGAAATTATTTGTCTAATGTCTGGCTGTCTCAGTAGTCTGAAAGGACCATAATGGCAGATGCCATGTCTACATGATTTGCTGCTGAATTCTCAACGAGTTACACACTACCTGGCACATACTTGACATTCAGGAAGCATTTGTTAAATGAATGATGAAATTAATGCATGCTTGAATGGTTAGAAGGAAAGAGTGGAGGATGTGTACAGGTACATGTGTATACAGTGTATATGCATGTAAATAGATGGATTAGCAAATGGATGTGTAAATGGAAAGTGTCATATCATGAATAAGCCCCAGAATCAAGACCAGCCTTGTTGGCTTCACGTTGGAAGATTTTAGGGGCACAACCTCCTACCAGAGTGGGTGGGTCAAAGCCAGGACAGTTCTCTCCTCTTCTGTTTTTTTTGTTTGTTTGTTTTTGAGGCAGAGTCTTACTCTGTTGCCCAGGCTGGAGTGTAGTAGTGCAAGCATGGCTCACTGTAACCTCGAACTCCTGGGCTCAAGTGATCCTTATGCCTCAGCCTCCTGAGTAGCTGGGACTATAGGTATATGCCAGTATTTAGGCTTTTTTTTTTTTTTTTTTTTTGGTAGAGATGTAGTTTCCCTATGTTGCACAGACTGGGCTTGAACTCTAGGGATCAAGTGATCCTACTGCCTCAGGCTCCCAAAGTGCTGGGATTATAGGCATGAGCCACTGTGCTGGCCCACTTTCCCTGTTTTTAGGGCTTCTTTTTATTGTTATTTTTTTCATAGAGTTTTGCTTTGTCACCCATGCTGGAGTGCAGTGGCACAATCACAGCTCACTGCAGCCTTGACCTTCTGGGCTCAATTGATCCTCCCACCTCAACCTCCCGAGTAGCCAGGACTACAGGTGTGCATCATGATGCCCAACCAATTTTGTTTTGCTTTGTTTTTGTTTGTTGGTTTGCTTTTTGAGACTGAGTCTCTCTCTGTCACCCAGGCTGGAGAGCAGTGGCACGATCTCAGCTAACTGCAACCTCCACCTCCCAGGTTGAAGCGATTCTCCTGCCTCAGCCTCCCGAGTAGCTGGGACTATAGGCGCACACTACCATGCCCAGCTAATTTTTGTATTTTTAATAGAAATGGGGTTTCACCATGTTGGCCAGGCTGGTCTCAAACTCCTGACCTCAGGCAATCCAACCGCCTCAGCCTCCCAAAGTGCTGGGATTACAGGCATGAGCCACTGTGCCCGGCCTTTGTTTTGTTTTCGAAGGGATGAGGTCTCACTATGTTGCTCAGGCTGGTCTCAAACTCCTG
This sequence comes from Colobus angolensis palliatus, assembly GCF_000951035.1. Classification (NCBI taxonomy): domain Eukaryota; kingdom Metazoa; phylum Chordata; class Mammalia; order Primates; family Cercopithecidae; genus Colobus; species Colobus angolensis. Next base: position 3,129,303 of record NW_012115233.1, read on the forward strand.
GCCTCAAGCGATCCTCCTGCCTCTGCCTCCCAAAATGCTGGGATTACAGGCATCAGCCACCACACCTGGCCTATGGTTTCTTTTTTAACCCTTGGCTGTCAGAACCCTGGGAACATGGTGTTTTAATTTGAGTTCTCCAAGAAGCAGATCTCGGAGCAAGGATTTGAGAGCAAGTCATTCATTTGGAGATAATCCCAAGAAACACTCGTGGGGAGTAGGGGGTGTGAGACAGGGAAGGGTGGAAGCCAGTACAGGAGTGTGATCAAGCCCATTACCTGGGATTCACTCCTGCTTGGGATTATCCATCAAGAGGAGTGAGGGAGGTGGGGTATTTATACACCTGCTCCATTAGTCGCTGAACACTGCATGAATTTGCAGCCATATGGGCAGGTAGACTAGGCTCTGAGGGTCAGAGAAGACCCCTAGAAGGGTAAGGAAGGCCAGGAGCTGGCAGCCAGATGTCAGGCTGGCATGCACTGAAGTTGAGAACATGAGCAGTCAGTAGCAGTGTCTGGACTCACACTTGGCCACCCAAATATTAATGAGATTCAGTTACTCCCTCAAGTTGGTCACCAGCAGATGGGGGAGTGAAAGTCTGGGCAAAAAGGCCCTCTCACCCAGCGTTGAGATACATGGGCTGCAGGAGGGGCACCTTCCCATGAATCAACCATGCAGGACCCCTGGAAAGAAGATGGCAGAGGTCTTGGCAGCCCCAGGAGAGCCGTGACCAAGGGACCCCTTCAACCTATGCTGATCACCCACCTGCCGTGGAGGAGCGTGTCCCACGGTAGCCGATGGGAGCTACTCACCTGGGCCGAGGGTGTGAGTTCCCTACTCCGGCGGGTCACCTCTCTCAGCACCTCGGCCAGCTCCTGCACCCTCTGCATGTCCTCCAAGTTGGCGGTGACTGCAGACAGTGACCCCAGCACATGCTCCCTGACCTTGGCATGGGGGAGAAAGGCAGGGAGAGGAAATGTAATTCCATGGCTCCATGAAGTAGTGTCAGGAAGATGCAGGCTCAGGAGTGACCAGACTTATTAGGGGGGTCTTTTTCTTTTCTTTTCTTCTTTTTTTTTTTGAGTCAGTCTCGCTCTGTCACCCAGGCTGGAGTACAGTGGCATGATCTTGACTCACTGCAACCTCCGCTTCCTGGGTTCAAGCGATTCTCGGATCTCAGCCTCCTGAGTAGCTGAGATTACAGGTGCACACCACCACGCCCAGCTAATTTTTTACGTTTTTAGTAGAGACAGGGTTTTGCCATGTTGGCCAGGCTGATCTTGAACTTCTGACCTCAAGTGATCCGCCTGCCTCAGCCTCCCAAAGGGCAGGGATTACAGGCGTAAATCACCACACCTGGCCTCACTGGGGGGTTCTAAAGCTCTGCAGACCTCTGTCTGCCTTGTATGATGTGTGATTAGGCAGATAACAGCCCCCTCAAGATGCCCACATTCACATCCCTGAAACCTGTGAATATGTTACTGCATGTGGCAAAAGGCACTTTGGCTAGGTCATTTTGGAGATGCAATTAAGTTAAGGATTCTGAGATGGAGAGATTATCCCAGATAAACAGGTGGGACCAACGTCATCATACCATCCTTCTAAGAGGGAGGCAGGAGTATTAAACAGAAAAGGAGACGGGTGATGGAGGCAGGGGTAGCGGGAAGAGAAAGAGAGGGAAAGAGGATGAGGGAAGGGTGGGGAGAGAGAGAGGGAAAGGAGAGGGCTTTGGAGACGCTGCATGGCTGGCTTTGAAGGTAGGAGTCAAGGGGTGCAGGTGGCCTCTAGAACCCGGAAAAGGCAAGGAATGCCTTCTACCCTGGAGCCTCCAGGTTTGCAGCTCTGCCGACGCCTTAATTTTGGCCCAGTGGATCCTGCTCACAGCAGGCCGGGCCCCGGGGTCCTCCATGCTGTCTAGTTTGTTCCCTAAGCCCTGCGCACACCTCTCTCAACAGAGCCCTTGTTAACATCTTCTCAGCTGCCCAGTGAGAGTTTGACATCTGCCTTGTGCCAGGCCTCGGGCATTGCATGGAGAGACAGTGGGTTAGGCTGTGTGGTCTGTGTGCCTGGGGACCACAGGATGTCCAGGGGAAGTTTGCCATTGGTACTTCTCAGAGTGAATGCGACCAGGAATGAGAGCTGTGCGTGTGTGAAAGTGTGTGAGTGTGAGTGTGTGTATGTGTGTGTGAGAGCATAAATGTGTGTAGGTGTAAGTATGTGTGTGTATGACTGTGTGAGTGTGTCAGTGTATGTGTGTGAGCATGTGTGTGAGTTTGTATGTGCATGTGTATGTGTGTGTATGTGAGTGTGACCCTGTCAGTGTGTGTATGAGTTTGTGAGTGTGAACCTGTGTCAATATGAGTGAGTGCATGTATGTGTGTATGAGTGTGTGAGCATGTGTGTGGGTGTGAGTGGGAGTGTGTGAATGTGTGTGTGTGTGTGCAAGCATATGTGAGTGTGTGAATGTGTGTGTGTGCGTAAGTGTGTGTGAAAGTGTGTGTGAGTATGTGTGAGAGTTAACGTGTATGTATGTGGCAGAGGGGATGGGGTAGGGAATGTGGAACAAAGGTCTGGGGTAAGAGGGCTGGAGGTGGAGGGGGATCCTCTAACCTGGGTTTGAACCCCGGCTTCACCACTTACCACACGTACGGACCCAGGGAGGCACCTCTGATTCTCCTACCCTCTGTTTCCTCAGCTGTAACATAGATGGACCATTTACCTCCCAAGGTTGTAGTGGGGATTACAGATCTATGAAGCCCTCATTCAGGGTCTGGCAGCTCATAGCAGGTGCTTGATACATGTTAGTTTCTCTGTGTAAGCGATCACAATGACAATCCTGCTTCCTGTATTAAGTACCTACTGGGCCTCCAGCACCACACTCAGTACTTTCCTGTAAACATTTCAGGGGGCCAAAAGAAGTCTTTCTTCTCTTCTCCGTGCCCACAGGGGTGTGTGTGTGTGTGTGTGTTTGCATGCACACACACATGCAAACTCATGTGGCACGCACTGGGAGTGGACACAATCATATGTTCTGCAATAGTGTATCATACTAGGTGGTAACATGGACCAGTCGTTTTTGTGGATTAAAACTGGTTGAACGTTGGCGATCTTATCTAGTTTTTTAGTTGCAGTGATTGTAATTCTTATTTAACTCTTACCACAATTGTATGAGGAGACTAGTATTCTTATTCCTCTTTTCCATATGGGGAAACTGAGGCTTATAAACTGAAACTGTCCCTGGCGTGTGACAATGCAAATGGTAAGTGACAAAGCTGGGACACCATCTGAGGTCCAACCCCAAACTGCTACCCATGGGACCGAGGGCAGTCTCCTTTCTCCTCTGGGGCTCTGCCTTGTCATCTGAAACATGAAGGGGAGAGGGTGATGGGTTCTAAACTCCCCCCATCCCAGAGACCTGTGCCTCCATGAGGGCCAGCCGAGAAAGCAGGTTACCAAGGAAGAAGGTATTTTCTTTGCTTTATGTCACTCACCCAAAAGACCAGAGAGGGAGGTGGTGTCAGCCGCTTGAGAGACACCACAGGCTTCTCCCTGATCCATGAACCTTGATGCACAGCCCAAATGGCCACACGCAGACCCTGGGGCCCCAGAGGAAGGGAATGAAAGGAGCCCCCCCTCTTCCCACGGGCACCTTCTGTCTGACGTCCATGCTCAGTGGCTGTCCTGAGCCCTGGCTTTTGTGCTCTTGGTTCAGCACGGAGGACACGGCCTTGGCCAGCTGGAGGAGCTGCTTGGAGCCACCCTCGCCTTGCAGAGATGTGGAGATTTTCTCTGACACTGCAGCCTGGAATGCTACATCCTCAACCCATGTGTCTCCAAGTGCCACCTGTTGGGAAATCAGAAATGTGCTCAGAACCTGCTAGGAAGAACCTGGCCTCTGAAGTCACATGGGGCCAGAGCAGGCTTGGACGCCTTTGGCCTCACCTGGGAGTTCTTGGGCACTTCCTGAGGCTAGAGGGCACGCAGACCTGCTCGCACAAGACAGCTGACAGCCATCCAAACCAAGCCTTGGTCAGCTCCAGGCTGGCGCAAGTCATTGCTCTACCACTGGCTATCCTCCTCCTCTTGGTCTCAACCCCTTCCACCTCCACCCGGCCACTGATGCTTGAAATCTTGGGATCTTATCTAGGCCCTTCCTTGAGTCCTTGTTGGCTAATTTTGGTCCTACTTCCTCTGAGCCCTTTGAAGGTGCTAGCCTAACTCATGCCAGAGTCATTCTCCAACCCCCTCACCCACCAGCTCCCAGGACCCTCCCCCAATTCTGGCCACTAAATCATAAGATCTACAAACGTAGAGACCATGTCTGTTGTGTCCCTGGCTATACCCCCGGGACGTGGCCCATGGTAGATGCTCTGTAAATATTTGCGGAAGGAATGGATGAATCAGTGACTCATCTGGCTATGCCCCTGGCTATCTTCCATCCAGCCATCCTTTTGGTGAGGTTCATAAGGGTGGAGAATTTTTCTCAGTAAAGAAACAGTGGCCACTGCCACCACCCACCTTAGCCACAGCCTGGGTCTGCTGTGTGTCCCCTGCACGATTGGTGGCAGAAATAACTACTGTCAGCACAAAGTCATTGTTCTCCTTTCCAAGTGGCAGATACACTGATGGGAGGACAGGTTCAGGGCCACAGTGTAGGCAGGAACCTGGTAAGACCCAGAAATTGACCAATGAGGGGGCATCTCTAAGCCCCAGGTAGACTACAACCCACTCAGGGAGAGCCTGATCACAGGGACACAAAAGTCACAGCTCTTGAAGGCATAGTAGGCTCCTGGGATTCCACACTTTCATGTAAGAGACAGTCACATATGCTGATTTACTGTCTTCTCCAAGCAACTGCAGGTTGCTGTAACTTTGGAATAATTTTACTAAAATCCATAAAAAATTGCAGGAAAAATAGCCCATATACAGTTTTTTTTTTTTTTTAAGTCAAGGTGGTAAACCAAATTATAAGAGGAAGAAAAAGAAGGAGGAGGGGGAGGAGGAGCAACAATGACAACTTAAAAATTAGCTCAGGGGCGAGGAGTTCAAGACCAGCCTGGGCAACTTAGGAAGACCTTGTATCTACAAAAAAATGTAAAAATTAAGTCTCGAACTCATGACCTCAGGTGATCCAGCCACCTCGGCCTCCCGAAGCGCTGGGATTACGGGCATGAGCCACGACGCCTGGCCTGGGACTCGTTTTTCTGTAGCCACACTTTTCTGCCTCTGTGCTCACTTGGATGAGGCGGGAGAGGCACTAAAGTGGAATAGCCTATTGGAATTAGAGCAGCTGTCCTGGCCTTTCTCTCTGGCGGGATGCAGGTTTGAAATAAAATCCACTTACCTTGCTTGAACTTTTTCCTTTCAGACTCAGCCCCATTCACAGCCCTCTTAACAGCAGTGTGTTTCTACATCTATTAGACAGGGCACTGTGAAAACTACACTCCCTTGGGTGTTACAGTAGCTGATGTGCACTTTCCCTAATCAAGGTGCAATGTTTACGCCATTGTGATGTTTGATGCTGGATTTGGGGGAGCATCCTGGCAACACTCCTGGTACCTGACTTTGGAGGAAAATTACAAGCTGACTAGAGCATTTTCAGAGCACAAAATGCCAAAGCCCTCCTGGGCACGTGGCTTACATCTGTAATCCCAGCACTTTGGGAGGCTGAGGCAGATGGATCACCTGAGGTCAGGAGTTTGAGACTAGCCTGGCCAACATAGTGAAACCCCATCTCTACTAAAAATACAAAAATTAGCTGGGTGTGGTGGCGGACGCCTGTAATCTCAGCTGCTCGGGAGGATGAGGCAAGAGAATCACTTAAACCCAGGAGGCAGAGATTGCAGTGAGCCAAGATTGTGCCACTGCACTCCAGCCTGGGCAACAAGAGCAAAACTCTGTCTCAAAAAAAAAAAAAAAAAAAGACAGACAAAAAAATGAAGCCAAAGTCTACCGGGTGGAGATAAGGGCTCAGATGAACCCTCCAAGGACCAATCACTCCCCAAGTGGAAGAATAAATGCAATGCGAGTGGCTCCCCCATCTCTCCTGCTAATGCCCTGTGGCTGTCCCTGGATGTGGGTGGTTAGGGTGACAGCAGGGAGACTGTGCAGGGTTTTATGCCTTGTGGATGGGGTCTTCCATGTTTGTCACCTGTATACCTTTGCAAAAATGTTCTTTGAGCTCAGCTCGTCCTGCAGTATCACGCACTCCCTGGGGCTGCCTGCAAAGTAGCGCCAATGGAATTGTTGAAGATTCTGTTAACCAGACCCATCTCTGTCTTCTTGAATAGCTCCAGGCTTCTTGGAGTCTCAGCTACTCCGAGTGTGTGTGTGCATGTGTGTGTGTGTGTGTGTGTCTGTGTGTGTGGTGAGCGGGGGTTCGGGGATGGTGTCTTGGTGGCCGCCCTACATGGTCATAGTTTTGGGTATCCTTGTTCATTTCACTCCATCAATGTCCCCCATGCGAGGACAATGGATTTTGGCTTCTAGTTGTGGAGGAGACCTTCTTCTCATGTCTCTGTGGAATGATGGCTGGGTCAGTGTTTTGGGGCTAGGGGTTAAGCTTTAGGGAAGCCCTCATCCTGGCAACCTCTTTCACACACAGAACACATTCTTTGCAGCTCCCATAGAGAACAGGCCCCAGTTCTACAAGAAAGTGAGCCCAGGAGCCGAGGGAAGAGCAGAGTCCTCAGTCGGTACCTGATTCCAGACAGAAGCAGAACTCCAAGGGTCCCAGGGCTGTGGAGGCGTTGCAGAAGATGGCGAAGCTCGTCAGGACAGTACCCTCCTCCGGGGCAACAGTGCAGGCAGGCACCTCGGCGGGAGGCAGAGCGCTGATCACGTAGGTGTCCTCCCCATAGGCGTGCCTGGTCAGTGCTGAGAGTGAAAACACATCATGCTCAGGCGGCCATATGGGGCCCACAAACTCCATCCTGCCGTTAGATCGCCCTGTGAGCTCCTTAACACAAAGATTCCCCGGCCCTACTTCAAACCCAGAACCTCGGATGCCTCTGGAGATTCTGAGGAGAGCCCAGAAACGTACATATCTAACAACTCAACAATTAAACCCCCAAACAACTCTCCCTGATACAAGAGATCCCAGGGCCTCACTTTGAGAAACTGAGCAGAGATAGGGGAAGATAATCAGACAGACCTGAGCTTGAATTTTAGTTCTGCCGTTTGCTAACCAAGTGATCTTGGACTTGACCTTTTCTTTTCCAATGTTGTTTTCCTAGTTTTTTTTCTTTTTAGCGAGAGGGTCTGGCTCTGTCGCCTAGGCTAGAGTCCAGTGGTGCAATCATAGTTTACTGTAGCCTTGAACTCCTAGGCTTAAGTGATTCTACTGCCTTAGCCTCTTGAGTCAGCTAGAGCCACAAGAGTGCACCATCATGGCTGGCTAATTTTCTAATTTTTGTAGAGACAGGGTCTCGCTCTGTTGCTAGGGCTGGTCTTGAACTCCTGGCCTCAAGGGATCCTCCCGCCTCAGCCTCCCAAAGTGCTGGGATTACAGGCATGAGCCACCAGACCCGGGCTGAGAACTTGACCTTTTCGAGAGTCAGTTCCTTATCTGTAGAGTGGGGCTGATGATGACGGCTTCCCCACAGAGACCTCACGAGGTGGGCGTATGCTGGGAAAATGCTCAAGATCATGGAGCCAGGAAAAACCAGAACCAGGATCCGGAAACAGGCTGAGCCCAACCCGAAGCCCACACTCTTCCCAGGCCCCCAGATCACTGTAAAGAGCCACGAGTGGACCTGCAGTCACATCCCACATCACCAGGAGTAGCCACCTAGGTTTTCAGAGAGTGCATGCCTGGAAGAGCTGGGCGTAAAGAGAATTTTAACCCATAAAAACTCATTCTTTGGCCTAGACCCAATTCAGAAAGTTTGGGGTGGACCCAAAAGCAGGAATTTTTTTTTTTTTTTTTTTCGGAGTCTTGCTCTGCCGCCCGGGCTGGAGTGCTGTGGCCGGATCTCGGCTCACTGCAAGCTCCGCCTCCCGGGTTTCCGCCATTCTCCTGCCTCAGCCTCCGGAGTAGCTGGGACTACAGGTGCCCGCCACCTCGCCCGGCTAGTTTTTTTGTATTTTTAGTAGAGACGGGGTTTCACCGTGTTAGCCAGGATGGAGTCTCCATCTCCTGACCTCGTGATCCGCCCGTCTCGGCCTTCCACAGTGCTGGGATTACAGGCTTGAGCCACCGCGCCCGGCCTAAGCAAGCATTTTTAACTAATACTCTAGTTTTTTCTGATGTGCATGGTCTGTGGCCACTTCAGGAAATACGGAAGCAAAGCGATCCTAGGAAGAATCATCACCTCCATTGTTTGTGTGTTTGAGAATCTGTTTCCCACACTGGGCTTGTTTCAAACAAAAAGCCCTGAACAATCCCGGCAGGGCATGCAGGCTGCATGACTCCAGAATGACCTGCTTGTAACACTGGGGTTATCTCATTCATCCTGCAAAATAACCATTCTGAAGCAAGCATTTCGATTATCCCAGTTTACATGTGAGGAAACTGAGGCACAGAGAGGTGAAATCCTCTGCCTAGAGTTTCCCACATAGAAAGTGGCAGTGGTACAATTCACACCAGAGCCTGTGCTGTGGCTTATGCACTAAGCTGATGCCCTGGCTGGGTGTGGTGATTCACACCTGCCATCCCAGCATTTTAGGAGGCTGAGGCAGGAGGATCGTTTGACTCCAGGAGTTCAAGACCAGCCTGGGCAACACAGTGAGATCCCATCTCTCTATTTCCGTATTTAAAAGAGAAAAGAAAAATAAACTCGTGCCCAGTATCTGAGTGTTTCTGGATTTATCTGGGTTCCCTGAGAGGAGATAAAAGGGAGGCTTCACACCTGTGACTCTGATTCGGATGACCTCGCCCCACGACTGCAGAAAGGAGCTGTTCAGCAACAACGTGGAGGTGTTGCTTTGGAGGAGGGTTAAGGAACTTGGCCAAAATCCTCTGAGTCCGCAGGCATCCGGGAGGGGCTCAGCCTGAAAGAGAGGGGCACCCAGGGCTCCTGACGCTATAGCCAGGCCACTGGACTACAGCAGGACAGGGCTTCTGGGTGCTAGACAGCTTTTCAGATTTATTACTGATGAATGGAGGGCAGGCAGCCCTAGTTCCCCAGGAAGTCACCTGGAATATCCACTTTCCAGCCTCATTGGGGTGTTTGTCTTAGGTTGGGCTCCCCAGAAGCAGAGCCTCAGATGGGGATTTGTGTGCAGGTTATTTATTTAGTTATTATTTATTTGTTTAATTTTGAGCCAGGCACAGTGGCTAACACCTGTAATCCCAGCACTTTGCGAGGCAGAAGTGGGAGGATTACCTGAGCTCAGGAGTTCGAGACCAGCCTGGCCAAACTCTGTCTCTACTAAACTCTGTAGTTTAATGAAACTGTGTCTCTACTAAAAATACAAAAATTAGCTGGGCATGGTGGTATGCGCCTGTAATCCCAGCTACTTGTGAGGGTGAGGCAGGAGAATCGCTTGTACCCAGGAGGCAGAGGTTGCAGTGAGCCAAGATCGTGCCACTATACTCCAGCCTGGGTGACAGAGTGAGACTCTATCTCAAAAAAACAAAGAAAGAAAAAGAAAATATTTTTGAGACAGAGTCTCACTCTGCTGCCCAGGCTAGAGTGCAGTGGATGATCTCAGCTCACTGCAACGTCTGCCTCCCAAGTTCAACTGATTCTCCTGCCTCAGCCTCCCGAGTAGGTAGAATTACAGGCACGTATCACCATACTCCGCTAATGTTTTTGTATTTTTAGTAGAGACAGGGTTTCACCATGTTGGCCAGGCCAGTCTCAAACCGCTGACCTCAGGTGATCTGCCTGCCTCGGCCTCCCAAAGTGCTGGGATTACAGGCATAAGCCGCCATACCCGGCCTTGTGTGCAGGTTATTTATTGAAGGAGCAGTCCCAGGGAAAAGCAGTGGAGAGAGAGAAACAGCAGAGAACAAAACAAGGCAAAAAACAGTTACTGGAGGCATCCAGCCTCAGCCTGGTCGCACAGAGAGCCCTGAAGTGTAAGTTGCACCAGTGAAATCACCCTACCTGGGGACAGACAGGCTGGTCTATTAGACCCTCCATCCATCAATTGTTGGCCAACGGCCAGTCCACGAAAGCTGGAGTTAGGATTGTCCGTCTGGGAAGCGGGACTTTGCTGAGATGCCAAGAGCACTGCTGCAAAGTTTCTCCAGAGCTTTTGCTCCCTTGTGCCCATTTGCCCTGCTTTCAGTTCTCTGATTTCTCCCCAGCCCAATACCGAGTCCCACACTACAGGCTCTGAATGGAGTTGACCCAACCGTGGCCCAGTACTGGCCACGCGACACGGGTGTGCTGAAAGCACAAGGGAGATTTCCACTCTGGAGTGATTGTCACTGTGCTCACCTGCTCTGCTGGGGTGTTGTCCAAATACCAGCTGAACACAGCCACTGCGGAGTCCTCCCCCATGGTGACCCTGAGCAGAGTGTCTTCACTGGCATTAACTGGCCTGCAGTTCCTCTCACAGCTGAAAGACAGACAGAGGACAGAGTGAGGAAGCTCCCCCAGGCATTGCTATCATCTGGATGTTTGTCCCCCGAAACCTCATGTTGAAATGTGATCCCCAGTGTTGGAGGTGGGGCTTAATGGGAGGTGTTTGGGTCATGGGGGCAGATTCCTCATGAATGGATGAATGCCCTCCCTCGGGAGCGAGTTCTCGCTCTATTAGTCACCCCCAGAGCTGGTTGTTAAAAAGACGGCCAGGCGTGGTGGCTCACACCTGTAATCCCAGCACTTTGAGAGGCCAAGGCGGGCGGATCATCTGAGGTCAGGAGTTTGAGACCAGCCTGGCCAACATGGCGAAACCCCATCTCTACTAAAAATACA
>NW_012115233.1:3140496-3160343 GCF_000951035.1 Colobus angolensis palliatus
CAAATGAACCTTTTTTCTTCTTTCTTTTCTTTTTCCTTTCTTTCTTCCTTTCTTTCTTTTTTTTTTTTTTGAGACAGAGTCTGGCTCTGTCACCCAGGCTGGAGTGCAGTGGCGTGATCTTGGCTCACTGCAACCTCTGCCTCCCAGATTCAAGCAATTCTCCTGTCTCAGCCTCCCGAATAGCTGGGATCACAGGCATGCACCACCATACCCAGCTAATTTGTATTTTCAGTAGAGACAGCATTTTGCTATGTTGGCCTGGCTGGTCTCAGACTCTTGGCCTCAAGTGATCTACCCGCCTCAGCCTGCCAAAGTGCTGGGATTATAGGCATGAGCCACTGTGCCCGGCCAACCTTTTTTCTTTATAAATTACCTAGCCTCAGATATTCCTTTATAACAGTGCAAAATGGACTCAGACAGGCATTGTGACCACTGGCCTGGTTTTTTGTCCAGTTCTTCTCAAGTCCTTTGAGAGAGTAGGAAATGACCCTTTTTCAAATTAAAGACGGAATAAAAGCCACCCCTGCCCCAACCAACGCCGGGACATAGCCTTGGTGTGAAGATGGACTAAGTCATGGCCTGAATGAATTTCCATTTCATTCACTGCACGGCGTAATGATATGGAAGGTGAATGAGGCTGAGACAGGACCTGGGTTTTAATCCCGTCCTTGTCACTTATGAATGGTCACCTTGTGTGCATCACTTAAACTTTTTTTTTTTTTTTTTTTTTTTGAGACTGGAGACTGAGACTCTGTCGCCCAGGCTGGAGTGCGGTGGCGCAATCTCGGCTCACTGCAACTTCTGCCTCCCAGTTCAAGTAATTCTCCTGCCTCAGACTCCCAAGTAGCTGGGATTACAGGGGCTCACCAACACACCCAGCTAATGTTTGTATTTTTTTAGTAGAGATGGGGTTTCACCATTTTGGCCAGGCTGGTCTCAAACTGCTGACCTCAGGTGATCCACCCTCCTCAGCCTCCCAAAGTGCCGGGATTACAGTTATGAGCCACCGCGCCTGGCCAAATCACTTAAACTCTCTAAGCCTTAGTTTCCTCACCTGAAAAATGAGGGGATAGCCTAGATAATTTCTGTGATTCTTTTCAGTTCTGATAATGGTAAACTAATGCTGTGGTTTGACGGCGTGCCTGCCATGCGCACGTTACTTCCATTGTCTCGAGCTTGTCCAACGCTCACAATAGCCCTATGAATGACATATTAGCATCCCCACATCACAGATGAGCAAACCAGGCCCCGAAAGCTTATGTGATGTAACTTCTAAGTGGGCAGATAGAACCTGAACTATTGTGTCTGGATCCAAACTCTTGGCCTTCTCTATAAAGTCTCTATGAAAGCCAAAGCAACTCCATCTTGGATGCTAATCTCCCGTGTTGACTACTGATTAATTCCAATTCCAGGAATCCCTCTAAGATTCGTATTCTCTCTACAGTTCTTTGTGTAAGAGCATGTACTTACTGTGAGTACTGCCCTTAAAGAGATTCACATAGTATTTTTGCCTTTCCCTACAACTATCCTACACATTCCTTCCCTGTGGTATATAAGCCCTGGTTCTGGGGGGTAATGGTGCCAGTATTCACCATCTTGTCTTGCAGCCTCCCTGAACATCATGGCTTCTGTTCACAAGTCTCAATTAAATGTTCCTTTCTCAGAAACTAAACATGTCAGCTTCTTTCTTCGGCTTCTCTGCTTCCTCAGACTTTGGGGGAAGGTTTGCATAGACCTGCCCTCCACAGGACGGTCCCCCAGTTTCCCCTTCGGTCTGAACTTGACGATAGCTCTTGAATCTTCCTGCTTCTTTCCTCATGTCTGTCCTAGTCCAAGTGTGCAGGACATCCTCTAGCTGCCTCTCTGTTCCAGTCTCCTTCCACTTGCGGCTCTGACCTGGGAGACTGAGCTTTCTAGACTTGGGTGACTGCATCACCCAAGCGGCCACACCCTCCAGCTTCTGACTGGGTCCAGCCAATGGGAAGCATTGACAGAGGACTGAAGGGTAAGAGGAGAGAGTTTGGGGAATTTTTTTTTTTTTTTTTTTTGAGACGGAGTCTCGCTCTGTCGCCCAGGCTGGAGTGCAGTGGCCGGATCTCAGCTCACTGCAAGCTCCGCCTCCCGGGTTCACGCCATTCTCCTGCCTCAGCCTCCCCAGTAGCTGGGACTACAGGCGCCCGCCACCTCGCCCGGCTAGTTTTTTGTAGTTTTTAGTAGAGACGGGGTTTCACCGTGTTAGCCAGGATGGTCTGGATCTCCTGACCTCGTGATCCGCCCGCCTCGGCCTCCCAAAGTGCTGGGATTACAGGCTTGAGCCACCGCACCCGGCGAGTTTGGGGAATTTATTCACGGCTTTCCCTGCTCTTTTCCCCGATGGGCTGCAGGTGGGAGAGGCTGTACGTCTCCAACCAAGGCCACAGCTCCTGTTGGGAGGTCCCTCTCCCACAGCGACAGCTCCCAGGACTTCTAGTAATGCCATCCCGTTATCTTACCTCTGCATTCCTGGGGGTGATAATGGCTTCCCTTGGTTGTATTCTTGCCTTGTTGCCACTGGTTCATTCCCTTATCCCTGCCCTCACCTGCAAACGGTCCCTTCATCCAGCTCTCTTCCATTTATTCCTGGTTTGGCTGAGCCATCTGCTTCCTGCAGGGACTGGCTGATAGGCCAAAAACCTTGACCTCCTACTTTGACTCCTGCAAGAGCCTGGGCAATCTCCCTGAGTCTTCCTTTGCCCTCTTCCAAGTCATTCTCCACCAAGCCACCAGAGCATATTGAAGTAACATGCTTAGAACTCTTGGATGCTTGGCTGGGCACAGTGGCTCATTTCCTGTAATCCCAGTAATTTGGGAGGCCAAGGCAGGTGGATTACCTAAGGTCAGGAGTTCGAGACCAGCCTATCCAACGTGGTGAAACCCCACCTCTACAAAAAACATAAAAATTAGCTGGGCATGGTAGCATGCGTGCCTGTAATCCCAGCTACTCAGGAGTCTGAGGCCGGAGAAAGGCTTGAACCTGGGAGGTGGAGGCTGCAGTGAGCTGCAGTGGCGCCACTGCACTCCAGCCTGGGTGACAGAGCGAGACTCCATTTCAAAAAAATAAAAATACAAATAAAAATAGAAATAAAGAACTCTCGGGTGGTTTCTCTCTATCACTCTTAGGAAAAAGTAAAATCTTGGTATGACCGGCAAGGTCCCACTTGAGCCAGGCCCTGCCTACGCTACCAGATCCTTCCTACCCTTCTCTTCTCCATCCTCAGGACACCAGCCTCTTTCACTCCCTGAAGATTCTCTGCTCCCTCCCTTTGCCTGCTCTGTTCCTGCTCCAGCTGCCCCTTCCCTGCCCTGTGAATTTCTCCTGAACATCTCTGCTGAGCTTCAGTTCCTGAGAGGAGCCTCTCTGATCCCCAGTCAGGGCAGTTTTCATAGAAGTGCGCTCTCTCCCTTCTTCATTCATGCCCAGCAGTGCTGACCACCAGGTGGTAGATAACCCCTATGAGAACAGAGACCACCACAGCCAGCCCTGCCCCAAGGCAGCCCCAGCCTTAGTGGGTCCTCAGTAAGTGTTGGCTGAACGAATGAATCAGTACCCTGGAGGAATTGCCCACGTGCCCCACCTGACTCGAGGCCTGAGTTCCCAGGGCGCAGACACGTAGAGGCACTGCTCTGCCCTGTTCTCCAGCTCCTGACCTCTCAGAACAGCCAGGCGCAGGGTGACAGCAGAGTCAGGCGGCGGCAGGCAGGATGCTGGAACCACCAGCTCCCTCTGGTCTGTGTGCAGCAGCTGCCTCTCAACACAGCCGCTCCACTGAGCCCAGCAACGCCCTGAGACAAATGCACAGACACTGTTATCCATCAGGAGCCCTGAACGTGGCACAGACTGCTACCTTCTGGTTTTGAAAGGGGTCATGAATAATAACATCAGCGCTAAATAAACATTTTAATTTTTTTAACGTCACTTTTATTATTTATTTACTTATTTGAGATGGAGTTTCACCCTTGTTGCCGAGACTGGAGTGCAATGGCGTGATCTTGGCTCACTGCAACCTCTGACTCCTGGGTTCAAACGATTCTCCTGCCTCAGCCTCCAGAGTAGCTAGGATTACAGGCATGCAACACCACACCTGGCTAATTTTTCTATTTTTAGTAGCGATGGGGTTTCACAAAGTTGACCAGGCTGGTCTTGAACTCCTGACCTCCAGTGATCCACCTGCCTCGGCCTCCCAAAGTGCTGGGATTACAGGCATGAGCCACCAGGCTCGGCCCCACCTGCTATTTCCATGGAATTTGCAAGGTCTGGCATGTACAAGTAACACAAAATGTCGGCCATAAGAAAAGCTGGTGTGAAGATTAAGAAAAAGAACAGCAAAGTCTGACCGCTGCTCACCACTTCTTAACGAAACAGGACAATTCAAGAACTCTATCGTCGGCAGTGCGTAGTGGCTTATGTCTGTAATCCCAGCACTTTGGGAGGCCGAGGCAGGTGGATCGCCTGAGGTCAGGAGTTCGAGATCAGCCTGGCTAACATAGTGAAACCCCATCTCTACTAAAAATACAAAAATTAGCTGGGTGTGGTGGTGGGCACCTATAATCCCAGCTACTCAGGAGGCTGAGGCAAGAGAATGGCTTGAACCCAGGAGGCGGAGGTTGCAGTGAGCCGAGATCATGCCATTGCACTCCAGGCTGGGCAGCGAAACTCTGTCTCAAAAAAAAAAAACAGAACTCTATCGTCACCTACCACATGACCATTGGAAGCGTAATTCCTTGTCCTTGTCCGGCCAGTCCAGGGTCACTGTCATGAAAGGATCCACGTATGGACCAGGTTGGATATACATCTCCATATCGCCTTTATCTTTCTGCAAAAAAAGCAGCCAGCTGATGAGACTCCCACTACAGTGAGCTCAGGCTCACTGTGGGGTGCTGTGGGCATCCCCCTTTCATCCCAGAGCAGTCTGCATCAAGAGCAGCCTCAGTGTAAGGCGTGGAGTGGAGACAGACCCTGGCCAGTCCCCCTGGCTTCCTTCCCCTCATGGGGCGTGGAATCGGTTGCTCAGGATCCCTGGGTAAATAACGTGATTCTGAGTGTGGGCTCGGGGCACACGGGCTGTTCCTGGAGTAAGTTCTGGTGGGACTTGTTAAACAGCTCGGGCTGTAGAGCTTCTTGCTCAAGCCCCGAAGTCCTGACCTGAAATAACACGGGGCTACAGTGGAACTCAACCCTGAGTGGCCTCCCATGGCCTGAGAATAAAATCCAAACTTCTTGCCTTGGCACCTAAGGCTCCGCGTGATCTAGCCTCTGTGTCCATAATCTCCTATATCCCTCTCCTCCACCAGGCTCCAGCCATGCTGGCTTCAGGCCATTGCCTGCCTCTGAGATCTGCCCACTTAGAAAGCTCTTGTTCTGCTTTCCAGCATGGCTGGCTGGCTTATCTTCATGTGTCCACTTACACGTCATCTCTGGAGAGGCCGTGTCTGACCACATCAGCCAGACCACACTGTACATTGCTATCACTGCACCCTATTGGTTCTTTTTTTTTTTTTTTTTTTTGAGGCGGAGTCTCGCTCTGTCGCCCGGACTGGAGTGCAGTGGCCGGATCTCAGCTCACTGCAAGCTCCGCCCAAACTATCCTCCCACCTTAGCCTCCCAAGTAGCTGGGACCACAGGCATGCACCTTAATGACTGGCTAATTTTTAATTAATTAATTAATTTATTTATTTATTTTTATTTTTTTTTAGAGATGAGGGTCTCACTTTGTTGCTCAAACTCCTGGGCTCAAGTGATCCTCCCACCTGGGCCTCCCAAAGTGCTGGGATTACAGGCTTGCCGCGCCCGGCCCTATTGGTTCTTATTAGATACTTATCACAATTCCTAATTCTATGATAATTTGTTTGTTGGAGGTTTTTTTTTTTTTTTTTTTTTTGAGACAAGGTCTTACTCTGTTACCCAGGCTGCAGTGCAGTGGCACAGCCATGGCTCACCTTAGCCTCAACCTCTCAGACCCAAACTATCCTCCCACCTTAGCCTCCCAAGTAGCTGGGACCACAGGCATGCACCTTAATGACTGGCTAATTTTTAATTAATTAATTAATTTATTTATTTATTTTTATTTTTTTTTAGAGATGAGGGTCTCACTTTGTTGCTCAAACTCCTGGGCTCAAGTGATCCTCCCACCTGGGCCTCCCAAAGTGCTGGGATTACAGGCATGAGCCACCATACCTGGCCAATATGTTCATTAGTATTACTCAGTAAGCATCATGAAGGCGGGGGCTACATGTGCTTATTCACTATTGCATTTCCAGCCCCTAATACCTAGCCTTGAACGCTGTAGATGCACAATAAATCTTCATTATAGAATAAATGCATGCCTGAACAACGTCAACAGCAAGGAGTTGAACTCAGTCTTTGTTATAAAAACTAAAGAGCTTGGGCCAGTTTTCTTTTTTGTCCTGCTTTCTAATATAAGCATTAAAAGTGATAAATGTCCCTCTGAGCACTGCTTTAGCTGCAGTCCACAAATTTGCATAGGTTGTGCTGTCATTATCATGTAGTTAGATACACTTTCTACTTTCCCTTGTGATTTCTTCTTGAGCTATTGATTTTTTACAAGTGTGCTGTTTAATTGCCAAGATATCGAACAGATATCTACATATCCTAGATAGCTTATTATCGATTGACAACATAACTCTGTTGTGATTAGACAACTTGCGTTGTTTGAATTCCGTCATTTTAGGCCTCTTTTCAAATGGTAGAAGCCTCAGGCATTCCTAGTGCTCTGGCTATTGGCACCAACAAACCAAAACTCAAAACTAAAACAGAGTGCGTGGACATCTTTTCCTTGTGAGGTTAAACTTTTTTTTTCTTTTTTTCTTTTTTTTTTTGAGACCGAGTCTCGCTGTGTTGCCCAGGCTGGAGTGCAGTGGTGCGATCTCAGGTCACTGCAAGCTCCGCCTCCCGGGTTTACGCCATTCTCCTGCCTCAGCCTCCTGAGTAGCTGGGACTACAGGCTCCCGCCACAACGCCCGGCTAATTTTTTGTATTTTAGAGATGGGGTTTCACTGTGTTAGCCAGGATGGTCTCGATCTCCTGACCTCGTGATCTGCCCGCCTAGGCCCCCCAAAGTGCTGGGATTACAGGCTTGAGCCACCGCGCCCGGCCAGGTTAAATGTTTTTTGAAGACAATACTCACATTCTTTCCTTCAGCATTCATCCCAGATGGTTCTTGGAGACTGGAAGGGGCTGTGAACACAGTGGGAAGGGGTATCAAGCTTTGGTTGGAAACCTTATAAAAGGTTGCCAAAAGATAGAGTCAGAGAGTCATGTGGAAAATGCCACCAGGAGCATCAGCCTGTCTTTGAAAATGGTTTAAGGGAACATAGCAAATGTTCAGGTCATAGGGAAATGGATTAAAAGTGAGCCATCATGTCCACCGCTGGACTAAAGACACCTCTTTGGTAGTTGAGAAAGAGGCAGCTGCCAGGGCAGACGAAACACAAGATTTAGAGTCAGACAGACGCAGTTACGCACTGCTAATGTGGTGTTGTTGTTGTTGTTGTTGTTGTTTTCAAGACACAGTCTCGCTCTCTCTCTCAGGCTGGAATACAGTGGCGTGATCTTGGCTCACTGCAACCTCTGTCTCCCGGGTTCAAGCGATTCTCCTGCCTCAGCCTCCCGAGTAGCTGGGATTACAGGTGCCTGCCACCACATTCAGCTAATTTTTTGTATTTTTAGTAAAGACAGCATTTCACCTTGTTGGCCAGGCTGGGCTTAAACTCCTGCCCTCAGGTGATCCGCTCATCTCGACCTCCCAAAGTGCTGGGATTAGAGGCATGAGCCACTGCGCCCAGCCTGCACTGCTCATGTTTAACTACCAGTAAAGGAGGTGGGAGTGAGGAGCCCTGATTTGTAGCGTTTGTCAATTTCCATGGTATACATATTCCCACCAAGCTATAAACCTGATGCTACTGAACATGGAGTGAGGAGAGATGGGCACGCTCACCTCTAGCAAGTGGGTGGAGTCGGCACCACACACTATGCTGCTGTCAGATTCTCTTACTGGCCTCCTATTGGCTATGTGAACTGGGCAGGTGAGTCATCCTCTCTGAGTCTGGGTTTCCTCATTTGTAAAAATGCCTAGAGGCCACCCCTTCTTCTCAGGGCTCCAGGAAGACTCAATGTGGTGCTGTTTATAGAATTACTTTGTAAACTATACATCTAGAAAGAATGCTAGTGTGTCAAGTTTAAACAATGGGAAAAGGTACAATCAATTGATGTCTCTGAAAAAATACATATTTTTGAGATGGAGTCTAGCTCTGTTGCCCAGGCTGTAGTGCAGTGGCATGATCTTGGTTCACTGCAACCTGCACCTCCTGGGTTCAAGCGATTCTCCTGCCTCAGCCTGCTGAGTGGCTGAGTTTATAGGTGTGCACCACCATACCCAGCTAATTTTTGTATTTTTAGTAGAGACAGGGTTTCACCATGTTGGCCAGGTTGATCTTGAACCTCTGACCACCAGTGATCCACCCGCTTCGACCTCCCAAAGTGTTGGGATTACAGGCGTGAGCCACTGTGCCCGGCCTACTGAAAATATTGAAATATTAATGATTAATGTCTAATTAAAGTGTAGTGATTAAGATAGGAACTTACAGTTATTTCGTGTGATTCACTAAGGCCCTGGATATATTAAGGTCCTAGTAGCACTGATCTTTAAAAAACTCTCTCCCAGTGAATTCTCATTCACACAACTATAATTCCACAGGCACGTAAAACTATACAAATCACGGCTAAGATGCCAGACAAAGGGGACTTTCTTAACCTTAAGAAGGAAGGCAGTCCAATCACCCCAAATGAAAAAATTAGGAGAAATATTTGCTGCCTTTGATCCTGCCATGAATCAGCCACGTGACTTCTGCAAAGTTAATTAAACTTTCTGGGCCTCAAATCCCGTATCTGGCTGTCAAATTTCCAGGCATCTATGCCCCCCTCCCTTGGTAGCAGCATCTTGGGCGATATTTTCCCTAAGAACCATCCCTCCCCAACTCTCAGGCCTTGGTTTGGGTGAAGCTGACCCTACATTGTACTCCAGTGTGGGCATGAGACCGTGACCTGCCAAACTGACTGCCACTTCCCCTGGTCTCAGCAGCTGGTCGAGGAGAAACCACGTACTGAGCTTCAGCCAGCAAGAGGCAGCCTCAGGACTTCTACTAGAAATATCCATCAAGAGGTGCTCTTTCTCCTCTGGGGTTAAGGATCAAAGCCTGGGGCCATCTTACTACTGCCAGAAAGAGAGAATCCAAAAGAAGCCAACACAGAACCAGAGAGGGAGAGAGGCAGGTTTCTGAAGACATTGTCTGAGCAACGCATCCAGCTGTGTTTAAGAATAGGTCCGCTCCCTGGGCTTTTCATTTTCTTTTTTCTTTTCAGCGGGGACACTGTCTCACTTTGTGACCCAGGCTGGAGTGCAGTGGCATGATCTTAGCTCACTGCAACCCCTGCCTCCTAGGCTCAAACCATTCTCCTTGTCTCAGCCTCCCCAGTAGCTGGGACTACAGGTGTGTGCCACCACGCCCAGCTCATTTTCATATTTTTAGTAGAGACAGGTTTTCGTCATGTTGGCCAGGCTGGTCTCAAACTTCTGACCTCAAGTGATCCACCACCTCGGCCTCCCAAAGTGCTGGGATTGTAGGCATGAGCCACGGTGCCCAGCCAGCTTTTCATTTTCTGAGCTGATAAAATTTCCTTTTGACTCAAGCCAGTTTGAGCTTCTTTTCTGTCCCTTGCTACTTGAATTGTCCTAGCAAATACATTAAGTGATCTCTACGTCTGTGATGGCTACTGTCAGCTAGTTCCCCAACAGCCATTACCCCAGCCTTCCTCCTGGCAGCCAGAATCCACCTTCTCCCACAGAACCTGAAAATGCTGGGTATCTGCTTTTCCAGTGCACTTTATAGCTGCAGACATGACCCTACTTTGGTCATGGTATCTGAGGTGATGATTGTGTAGAGTGGGAAAGATTTTTTCCCTAATAAAAAGAGGTGCACACGAGGAAACCCCTTCTCCTACTGCTGGATAACGCTGGGTTGACATGCAATATCTGGAACTGCAGCAGCCACTTTGATTCCCTGAGCAGCAAACCTAAGGCAGCCCCAAAGCTCTAAGGATGGCAGAGGAGAAAGAGAGACTGAGCCTGGTTTCTTGCTGACATCGCTGAGCCACCGAACCAACCCTGGAAGTGTTTACCTCCAACTTCTTATGTGAGACAAGAAAGCCCTGAATCTGAAGCTACTTAGTTTGGACTTTCTGTTACTTGCAGCTTAAAGCATCATAATGAATGCAAACTCTTGTTTTAGAATTCTGTGTCAGTGGTTAAATGTTTTACTGTAAACATCACTGCCTCCTTAGAATAACTGGAGGATTCTAACCATCTGTAGAACAAGATACATATTCAGAGCCGTGTTTGGAAAGGCCCCTCACTGGAGCCTAAGCAGGTGCAATGCCCTGGACTCCTGGTAAAAGGTTTTATGCCTCCTTGCAGAAACACCTTGCCTGTGATAGTGATGTTCCCGATTTCCAAACTCAGGTTGGAGAAGGCATTCTTCACCAGCATGGTGACCAGAAAGGTACCTGCAATACAAAGGACCCAGAGTCACAGCCGTTGTCATGAATTTGACCAAGAAAACTCTCCCAGCTTGCTTCTCTAGTCCACTGATGCCTCTAATGAAATATTTCACCTCTGAGCATTTAATGAATCCCTGCTGTATGTCAGGCACGGTGCAAGCCTCTGGGGACACAGAGATGAAGAAGCTTGGTTCTTGTCCTCAAGGGCCTTATGATATGTAGACACATAGGACAGTGAACGCCAAACCATGGGAGGAATCAGCATGGGACACTGTGGGCATTGGGTGGGGCCGCTTCAACCTCAGGAGAGAAAGAAATGGTTCACAGGATGGAGCCAGGGCTGGAGCTAAATTCCAAAGGTGAAGTAGGTTTTCAATAGATAAGACTGGGGATTCCCAAGAGGGAGAGACATAGCAGTATTGTGAGAAGGGTGGAGAGAGTGGAGAAGGATTTTTTTATTATTATTTTATTTTATTTATTTATTTATTTATTTTTGAGACGGAGCCTCGCTCTGTTGCCCAGGCTGGAGTGCAGTGGCTGGATCTCAGCTCACTGCAAGCTCCGCCTCCCGGGTTTACGCCATTCTCCTGCCTCAGCCTCCCGAGTAGCTGGGACTACAGGCGCCCGCCACCTCGCCCGGCTAGTTTTTTGTATTTTTTAGTAGAGACGGGGTTTCACCGTGTTAGCCAGGATGGTCTGGATCTCCTGACCTCGTGATCCGCCTGTCTCGGCCTCCCAAAGTGCTGGGATTACAGGCTTGAGCCACCGCGCCCGGCCTATTTTATTTTATTTTTTTGAGACAGGATCTTACTCTGTCATTCAGACTAGAGTGCAGTGGCACGATCTCAGCTCACCACAACCTCCACCTCCCAGGCTCAAGCAATTCTCCCGCCTCAGCCTCCCGAGTAGCTGGGATTACAGGCTCATGCCAGCACGCATGGGGTGGAAGGGGTCAGGAGGAAGGGGCCGCATCTCTGCATCTGGGAAATAACTGCATCTGGCTGGGAGTCAGCCAAGAAATGGGTCAGAATGTTCTGGACCAGATGTGTGCCTTGGGGAGAGTGGTACTGACGAGAGCAGGGAGAATGAGGAGAGTCCAACAGAGAGGGGAGGTGGCCAGGCAGAAGCAGCCAGGGCATGTGGCCAGCTAACGGGGAGGCATCCCCCCACCCGAGGAGCAAAGGCCTATAAGGCCCAGCTGGGGTCCCCAAGAACCCAGAGAAGCTCCTACAAGAAAAAGGCGGCTTCCAACATTTGCTAGACCTCAAGAACCAGGCCGGCACCACCAAGTGCAAATGTCCCTGCCCTGTCCTGTTCCCCCTCCATCCTTCCAACCCCCGCCACCCCTGGAGTTGTCCAAATCTGTTGGCCTCAGGGGCAGGAGAAGTCTGTTCATCATCTAACAGAGAGCAAAAGTCACAAGGCATGCGGAGATTTTATCAGACAGAGATCAACTTCCCCTGCGAAGCGACCTTTACAGCAGTGACTTTCAGGGGAGGAGTAATTTTTATAGGTGACAAAGCAAAATCTGCATCTGGCTTATAACCCATGCATGGTGTGATTTTCCAGCTGCAGCAGCCTCCAGATTTTCCCTCTTCCAAGCTGACCCTTGGTGTCTGGCAAAGCCCTGGTGGTTTTCTTCTCAAAGCTATCATCCCTTCTGCTATCTGGTTTGTGGAGTTGCTTGCGGAGGGCGTTGTAACCCCACAGCTGCACAGTATCACCTGTTTTCTAATGCACCTCTGAGATCCAGGGGGAGCTGTGGGCAGGTCCTGGATGGGCTGGAGACTCTGCCATTCTCATCACATTTCTGCCTGCTGATCTCCTCAGGGCCCTCAAGGACTCTCTGTTCCTTACAGATTAAATGCAAATGGGTGCTGTGGCCACCTCCCCTGGCTGGGGCCTTGCAGATTAAATGCAAATGGGTGCTGTGGCCACCTCCCCTGGCTGGGGCCAGCCAGTCCGTCCTCCCATCAGCATCATTGCAAGTACTTCTGAGATAGACCAGAGATGGGACTTGGACCCCTGCCCTGCCTCATCGAGGACTCTACTTCAAGCTGGTTGGGGAGAGTGAGCCCACGGCAGGCACAGACCCCAGTCAGATCATCCAGACGTTGCACCATAAATCTTGCTCAAGGTACCTTGCCCACTGATTGCAGACTTTGAGGAAACGAAAATAAACAGCTCCCACCTTAAATCTTACTCAAGGGAGTTAACCCTATAGCCTGCATGCACAGAAGACTAGAAAAATGACCAATCTTTACCCTTTGCCTCCTTATAATACTAAAAATCTTGCCCAGGGTGGAGCTTTAACATGCCAATGAGATATATCACACATCAAGAAGCATGTGACCAGACTGCACAGGCGCTGAACATTCCCCACTTCCACATGCTTAAATGTCACCCTTTTCCCACCCCACCTCCTTTAAGAATGCCAGGCGCGGTGGCTCACACTTGTAATCCCAGCACTTTGGGAGGTTGAGGCATGCAGATCATGTGAGATCAGGAGTTCAAGACCAGCCTGGCCAACTTGGTTAAACCCCATATCCACTAAAAATAAAATAATTAGTCAGGCATGGTGGTACATGCCTGTAGTCTCAGCTACTGGGGAGGCTGAGGCAGGAGAATCCTCTGAATCTGGGAGATGAAGGTTGCAGTGAGCTGAGATCATGCCACTGCACTCCAGCCTAGGTGACCGAGAGAGACTCCATTTCAAAAAAAAAAAGACAGGCTGGGCACAAGGGCTCACGCCTGTAATCCCAGCACTTCGGGAGGCCAAGGCGGGTGGATCACCTGAGGTTGGGAGCTTGAGACCAGCCTGGCCAACATGGTGAAACCCCTCTCTACTAAAAATACAAAAAAAATTATCTGGGCATGGTGGTGCATGTCTGTAATCCCACTTGCTTGGGAGGCTGAGGCACGAGAATTGCTTGAACCCAGGAGGCGGAGGTTGCAGCGAGTCAAGATTGTGCCACCCACTACACTCCAGCCTGGGAGACAGAGCAAGACTCTGTCTAATAAAAAAAAAAAAAAAAAAAAAAAAAAAGAACGCCTTCCCAACTCTCTGCGAAGTCAGCCCCTGAACCTCCACTCTAGCGCTGCCTCCTTTATGTTTGAACATAGCCTCGTCCATGAGAGTTTCAGTACATCAGAGCCTAAGACCCTGCGGTTGGCAACACTTCCTCACTCCATCCCCGTCTCTGCCATTCTTGGTTTTTACCTCTTTCCCCCAGGGCATCACCTGCAGTTCCCCAAACCACACTCTTCTCTAGAGATGTTTGAGGAAATCTGAATATGCCTGGTCTCTTACAGGGGCCCTAAATGGGGGTGATTTTGCCCCCCAGGGGACATTTGGCAATGTCTGACATTTTTATCATCATGACTTGGGGTGCTGGTGCTACTAGCATCTAGTGAACAAAAGCCAGGGATGCTGCTAAAACTCCTTCAGTACCAGCCCCCACCTGTAACAAGGAATGATCCAGCCCGAGATGTCAGAAGTGCCAAAGTTGAGAACCGATAACTCAATGATGGCAGATTACATCTGGCTGTTCCTTATCTTGTGACCCAGGCAGGGTGCTGTGAACCACATCTATGTCCAGGACACACTGGAAAACTGGCTGGCAGGACCCTGGGCACCAAGTCAGAAAGGAAAGAGGAGGGGCATCAGAAGGGGAGCCACTAACCCCATGTACCTTCAACTGGAACAGCCAAGCGGTAAATCCCAAATGGCTCTCCAAAGCTCACTTGCACGTGGGAGAAGGTTGCATTGAGTCCTGCCACCTCAAAGGTCAGCTCTTCTGGGGTGCCCTGAGCCACTGAGATGTTGATCAATAGGTCCTGTCCAAGTTCCAAATGGTCAGAAGCCCAGGAGGCCTGCAGCCCTGACAGCAGCTCCACCAAGTGGACTGTGATGTTCCTGGAGAGTGCGGAGGTGGTGGTGTTGCTGGTGGCTTGGATCTCCAGGCGGTGCCTCCCAGGGCCCATCAGTTTCTGGGTTTCTGTGTCCAGGGTCAGATTGTATGGTAGCGAGCCCCTCTGGGTGGTGGACTCGGCCAGGGTTATGTCACCCAAAAGCACAGTGTAAGTCACTCCTGTTCCTAGGTGGGGTAAGAAAAATTTAAGAATGTTGGTAACAACCATGCGGTTGATAATACTATGGCAGCTCAGACTCAGTCTCTGAAGTCTGATTCTGGATATAGACATGGATACAGACACAGATACAAAGCAATATGTAAGGATGTGCCCCTTTCTTCAAATATTAATGGTGATTATCCCCGAGTATTAGGTTAATAACTGATTTTGTCTTTTTTTTTTTGAGACAGAGTCTGGCACCATTGCCTGGGCTGAAGTGCAGTGTCGCGATCTTGGCTCACTGCAACCTCTGCCTCCTGGGTTCAAGCAATTCTCCTGCCTCAGCTTCTCGAGTAGCTAGGATTACAGGCACCTGCCACCACATCCAGCTAGTTTTTTGCATATTTAGAAGAGATGGGATTTCACCATGTTGCCAGGATGCTCTCAAACTCCTGACCTCGTGATTTGCCCACCTCAGCCTCCCAAAGTACCAGGATTACAGGCGTGAGCCACCGCGCCCGGCCGTGATTTTGTCATTTGGGGGTCCTCTCTGTTCATTTGCATATTCTAACTTATTTATACTACACATGTCTTACCTGAGAACCTAAATATTTGTAATTAAAAAATTACCATATTTAGTTGCCAGAGATGTCCTGGTCGGGGGAGGAGGACTAAAACGGAGCATCTCTTAAGGGTGGGGGCTAATTTTTACGCATGAGAATTAGCTTTGGGTCTTGTTTTAAGCAGGAGCAAGTGAAGCCATTCTTTCAACCCACACTGGTGGCTGCCCGGAACCCTGCACACCAGCATGAGAACTTAGCCCATTCACGGCAAGATGGAGGCTCCCTTACAGTTTGCAGAGATGGTTGTTCTTACTGGATGCTAAATATTGTGGTTGACTCTCAAAACCTGACTTAAATCAACAAAGAGGATTCTTTCCAGTAAAAACCAAGCTAGCATAGTTCTTGTCTGGATGATGACGACGACGTAAGCCCTATGAGAATGGGAACCCTGACTTTCATATTTACTGCTGCCTCCCCCACACCCGGCAGAGTAGGCACTCAATTATATTAGTAGGATGAGTAAATAAATGGAAGATTATTTTGTTTCCTCAGGTGCACATATGAGCCCTCTTCATCCAACAAGCACACAAGAACTGAAGGGGTTTGCTGAGCGCTGTGTTAAAGCCCCATTTTGGCTTCCATAGCTATTGCTATGAGAGGGCTCCAGATGGGATGTGAGGTCAAACCGAGCCACGTGCTCACTGCACTAGCTCTGTGCTGCCCTGTTTACATCAACAGGCCTCTATTCTGATCTCAAATTGGGCCTGGGCTTTAGGAAAAATGCTGCCCTGGGTGAGGATAAGTCTTAGCCAAGAGGGTCTCTATTGAGAGAAGGGGTGATAATTTAAAATATTTAACAACCAACACTGCATGGGCGCCAACCAATTAGAATGGATGCTGTGATAAATCAGAATAGACACTGCAACCAACAAATAGATGCCATGACCAATCAGAATAGACACTGTGACCAATCAGAATGGACACCCTGACCAATCAAAATAGACATGACAACCAATCAGAGCAGTCCCTGTGACCAATCAGAAAACACAGGCCGGGCACCGTGGCTCATACCTGTAATCCCAGCACTTTGGGAGGCCAAGGCAGGTGGATCATGAGATCAGGAGTTCCAGACCAGCCTGGCCAATATGGTGAAACCCTGTCTCTACTAAAAATACAAAAATTAACTGGGTGTGGTGGTGGGCGCCTGTAATCCCAGCTACTAGGGAGACTGAGGCAGGAGAATTGCTTGAATCCGGGAGGCAGAGGTTGCATTGAGCTAAGATCATGCCACTGCACTCCAGCCTGGGACACAGCGAGACTCCATCTCAAAACAAAAACCAACCAAACAAAACAAAACAAAAACCAAACAACAATAACAACCACCACCACCACTGTGGCCAGGCGCAGTGGCTCACGCCTGCAATCCCAACATTTTGGGAGGCAGATGCGGGCAACTTAACTGAGGTCAGGAGTTCGAGACCAGCCTGGCTGGCCAATATGGCGAAATCCCATCTCTACTAAAATACAAAAAAAATACAAAAAAAAAAAAAACAGGCATGGTGGCACACACCTATAGTCCCAGCTACCCAGGAGGCTGAGTCACTTGAACCTGGGTGGTGGAATTTGCAGTGAGCCGAGATCCCACCACTGCACTCCAGCCTGGATGACAGAGCAAGACTCCATCTCAAAAACAAAAAAAAAAGAATAGACACTGTGACCAATCAGAATGGACATGACAATCAATTAGAGCAGTCTCTGTGACCAATCAAAAAACACACTGTGACCAGTCAGAATGGACCCCAGCCATAACAGCTGGTATGGCTATACCAGTGGGTGCAGCTGAATACTGGCCTTGGCCAGGGGCAACTTGATTGTGTGCCAAGCTAGTCGATGCTGGCTGCACTGAGAAGGGCTCAGGCCCAGTTGGTAGCAGTCCCAGTGCCACCTCATCCTAATCAAATTCCCAACAGGAAGTGACTTGGAAGTTCGGTTCTACAGGGATGCAAAGAAGGGCCTTTGGAAGGCTGGGAGCCCTCACTAGCTTACTAGCCTTCTGACTCTGGGCAAATGTTTTAACCTTTCTGTGTCTTCATTTCTTCATCTGTAAAATGAAGATAATACTAGTATGTAATGAGTAGGCAAGTTTATGCAAAGCACTTAGAACAGTGCCTGGCACACACTAGGTGCTAAATAAATGAATAAATGATAGTTTAAAAATGAACTCGGCCAGGCATAGTGGTTCACACCTATAATCCCAGCACCTTGGGAGGCCAAGGCAGGTGGATCATCTGAGGTCAGGAGTTTGAGATCAGCCTAGCCAACATGGTGAAACCCCGTCTCTAGTAAATACAAAAAATTAGCCAGGTGTGGTGGCGCATGCTTGTAATCCCAGCTACTTGGGAGGCTGAGGCAGAGGAATCACTTGAACCCAGGAGGTGGAGGTTGCAGTGAGCTGAGATTGTGCCATTGCACTCCACCGGGGCAATAAGAGCAAAACTCCTCAAAAAAAAGAACTCAGTAGGTGATCCTTGTTACTCTTTATTTACTTTTTTTTAAACAGGGTCTCACTCTGATGTCCTGGCTGGCATGCAGTGGCATGATCTCAGCTCACTGCAGCCTCGACCTCCCGGATTCAAGCCATCCTCCCACCTCAGCCACCCAAGTAGCTGGGACTACAGTCGTGTATGACCAAACCTGACTAATTTTTGTACTTTTTATAGAAATGGGATCTCACCCTGTTGCCCAGGCTGGTTCTGAACTTCTGGGCTCAAGCAATTCGTCCGCCTCAGCCTCCCAAAGTGTTGAAATTACAGGCTTGAGCCACTGCACCTGGCCTACTACTTATTAAGGCCTGGGAGTTGGACAGATTTGGAGGAAATCAGTGATTTTATAACTTGCCTTGATGTGCCCAGTTCTGCAGACTCACCTCCATCAAGCTCCACCTGAATCCACAGAGGATCCCCAAAGACAGCCTGGCAGAGGAGGCCGGCTCCGGACCGGGACAGGCTGGAGCACGCAGTCACACTGAGCCTCTCCATCTTGTCTCGCACGGTCACTTGCCTCTGGGCTGTCACATGCCACTCACTGGTTGTGCATTCAGCAAACACGGTGAATTCCCCAGGAGATGTGAACTGGTGGGTCACATTGCTGGACACACTGCCGGCCACAGTCAGGGACGTGACCAGCGTTGGGGAAACACAAAGACACGCATTTACACATGCACTGACAGGGTTTGGATCTGTGCTCCTGCCCAAATCTCATGTTGAATTGTAATCCCCCGTGTTGGAGGTGGGGCCTGGTGGAAGGTGATTGGCTCATAGGGGCATTTTCTCATGAATGGCTTGGCACCATCGCCCTGGTGCTGCTCTCTTGGTAGTGAGTGGGTTCTCACAAGATCTGGTTGTTTAAAAGTGCATGGCTGGCCGGGCACGGTGGCTCACACCTGTAATCCCAGCACTTCAGGAGGCTGAGGAGGGTAGATCGCTTGAGGTCAGCAGTTTCAGATCAGCTTAGCCAACATGGCGAAACCCCATCTCTACTAAAAACACAAGGCGTGGTGGTGCACACCTGTAATCCCAAGTACTAGGGAGGCTGAGGCAGGAGGATCGCTTGAACCCAGATGGTAGAGGTTGCAGTGAGCTGAGATCGCACCACTGCATTCCAGCCTGGGCAACAGAGTAAGACCCTGACTCAAAAAGAAAAAAAAAATCCAGTGAGTACTTGCAGTAATGGTAACAACTTAGACCACGTAGTTCCTGACCTGAAAACCCTCCTATTATCCTCTGCAGTGGGCGCTGTAGGGAATCCTCCAGATTCCACCCTTCAAGCCTGAGGCATGCATCCCCCAGTACACCTGTGAGCTGTGGCTGAGGGCTCACAGCTGAATCCATGTACAGGAGTCCCTTTTAGCCAAAGGGAGCTGCCTCGCTCAAGCCTACCTCCCATCCCATCCCATCCCACGGACATCCCGCACCCAACGAGTACTCAATGCGGGATTATAATAGTCTGGCTCTCTGGCCTCAACTGGAAACAACTCTGAGGGCCATGCCAGCTCAGAGGTCTCCGGAGGATCGGCAAGGCCTCTGTGGCCACTGCATCCCAGTTCACCTCTCCTCTTGCCGGTCTTACTACTTCCTTCCCGTGCTCCACATCAGAGTCTATTTCCTGGTTCCTGTGAGACAAAGTAGCAAACTCAAGGAGACACCTGTGCTCGTTTTCGTTTGCCAGCATCATCACAGGAAGCTCCTGACTTTGCAGCGACAGGCAGCCCTCCAGAACACTTTGAGGACAAAACAGAACAGAGTGCTCTGCTTCCACGTCTCTAGCCTGAGTCACTATATCCCTAAAAAGATAAATAACTGGTCCTTTCCTTACATATAAGATATTGTCTGGCTGGGCGGAGTGGCTCACGCCTGTAATCCCAGCACTTTGGGAGGCTGAGGTGGGAGGATCACGAGGTCAGGAGATGGAGACCATCCTGGCTAACACGGTGAAACCCCATCTCTACTAAAAATCCAAAATAAAATAAAGTAAAAATTAGCTGAGCATGGTGGCAGGTGCCTGTAGTTCCAGCTACTCGGGAGGCTGTGGCAGGAGAATGG
>NW_012115233.1:3160393-3183870 GCF_000951035.1 Colobus angolensis palliatus
CTGGCTAAAAAGGTGAAAACCCAATCCTAATAAAAATCCAAAATAAAATAAAGTAAAAATTAGCTGAGCATGGTGGCAGGTGCCTGTAGTTCCAGCTACTCGGGAGGCTGTGGCAGGAGAATGGTGTGAAACTGGGAGGCAGAGCTTGCAGTGAGCCATGATCGTGCCACTGCACTCCAGCCTGGGTGACAGACTGAAACTCCGTCTCAAAACAAAAACAAAATTAAAAAAAAAAAGGTAATGTCTGAGATGGCTAGTGATTATGCTTCTGCAATCTACGACAAGTTTGTTTTTCTTTCTTTCTTTCTTTTTTTAGACAGAGTCTTTCTCTGTTGCCTAGACTGGAGAACAGTGGCACCGCCTCCCAGGTTCAAGCGATTCTCCTCCATCAGCCTCCTGCATAGCTGGGAATACAGGCACACACCACCACGTCCAGCTAATTTTTTTTTTTTTTTTTTTTTTTTTTAGTAGAAATGGGTTTTCACCGTGTTGACTGGGCTGGTCTTGAACTCCTGACCCAAAGTGATCCCCTCACCTTGGCCTCCCAAAGTGCTGGGATTACAGGCATGAGCCACTGAAGCCGGCCAACAAGATACACTTTAGTCATCTAGAGGCAGATGTACTCTTGCACCCAGACTTCGATGTGATTATATGTGGACTGAACCTCCACAACCCACATAGAAGCTGTGAGCTGAAACACTGTTTTGGAGCAGTCTGGCAGAACCTCTTTGAAAGACTCCTCCTGGGCTGTAGTCCTCAGTCTATGGTCCTCAGTAAGACTTCTGAATAAAACTAACTTTATTTAAAAAGCTTGATTTTTCTTTAGTTTTCTTTAGTTGACAGAACCCACCTACGTTAGACTGTCTAGCATCAACAGCTCTTCAGGACCAGGCTCCTGCTAAGTTTTTCAGCATCTTTCATTTTTCCACAGAGCCCTGAACTCCAGGCACGGAGAGGTGCTTGCAGTTATTTGAATACGCCACACGCTTTCGGGTCCGTGCTACTCTCTCTTCTGTAGATCTATTGCTCCTGCCTTATCATTCTGGTTCCCCCAGAGAGGACTTTAGCTCTAGGTCACTCTAAGGCTTGTGTTGTTTTGTGGATTATTAGTTTCTGACAAATCTCTGCACTCCCAACATCAGCTGTGTGCAGAAGCGGCCGATTAATAACGGAAGAACGATGTCAATCCCTAGATTTGCCAGTAGGTGTCGCTTAGCTAACCAACGCTGGATTCGCACAGATTTCACCACATGCAAATTGTTCTGTAAGGCCTATAATACAGTTTCAGAAATGTGGAAAATTTTCCATGACAAGCAGAGAAACAAAAAAGCCCTCCATGCAAACGAATATAAGGCAAGGTGAAAAGGAGCTTCTAACAGAGAAGTCTTCTGACTTCTATACAATGCAATTCTTCCCAGAAGCTCTTATTATTTATCTACAATGGATATGAACGGTTTGATTTTAAAATCTCACCTCTTAGACTACTGAGGAGTTAAGAAAAAGTAGGAGGCTGTACTAACACATAAGAGAAAAGCACAGTGCTATTTACACAAAAAAATGAGGCTTCTGTATATTCAAAAATCAAAATGCGTGCTATTTTCCATATCATTAAATGAGTTCTGTGGCTGCTAGTATTGATAAGAAGGCGTCAGACAGGCATTTCCCAGTGTTTATAAAAGTGATTTTTAAAAGGTGGGTGATGACCAGGCGCAGTGGGTCATGCCTGTAATCCCAGCACTTTGAAAAGCCAAGGTGGGCAGATCACCTGAGGTCAGGAGTTCAAGATCAGCCTGGACAACATGGCAAAATCCCGTCTCTACTAAAAACACAAAAATTAGCTGGGCGTGGTGGTATGCGCCTGTTGTCCAGCTACTTGGGAGGCTGAGGCAGGAGAATCGCTTGAACCTGGGAGGCAGAGGTTGCAGTGAGCCGAGATCATGCCACTGCACTCCAGCCTGGGGGACAGAGCGAGACTCTGCCCACCTCCCCCCCCCAAAAAAAGTGGGTGGGTAGTTTCAAGGTCCAATTAATCTTTAATGTAAAGGAAAATGGACTAATTTGGTGGGGCAATGGTGGAGGGGGTGCCACCATCTATTTCCTTTGAAAACGAAAAAAAAATGCCAGTGATTCTTGCTTAGAGTTAATGCCCACAGAGATTGCAAATGTAAAACAGTGCTCATTGTGTCTTAGATTTTAATCGCACAAAAACCTCCAGAGAGTAATACAACAACCATCCATGGATTCTCCATCCAGACTTAACGAACTTTAACATTTAGTCCCATTTGCTTCTGTTCTAAGCCACTATTTATCACTGAAAAGTCCTACGTAGCTGCGGGTCATAGTGGGGCTACATGTAGGCAATTTTGACTTACGCCAAATTCAAGTTGTACAAGATTTACGGACTGAAAGACTGTGTAACTTACAATCTGTTGTTTTCTTTATAAACTCGTAGCAATCAGGAAGAAACCCACAGAACAATAGCATAGGTATTCGTTTCTTTCGTCTGTTTGTTTGTTTGTTTTTTTGAGACGGAGTCTCGCTCTGTCGCCCAGGCTGGAGTGCAGTGGCCGGATCTCAGCTCACTGCAAGCTCCGCCTCCCGGGTTTACGCCATTCTCCTGCCTCAGCCTCCCGAGTAGCTGGGACTACAGGCACCCGCCACTTCGCCTGGCTAGTTTTTTGTAATTTTAGTAGAGACGGGGTTTCACCATGTTAGCCAGGATGGTCTCGATCTCCTGACCTCGTGATCTGCCCGTCTCGGCCTCCCAAAGTGCTGGGATTACAGGCTTGAGCCACCGCGCCCGGCCTAGCATAGGTATTTGTATCACCCAGACATTTGCCCCCAAAGCATCACTGCATATGGTTTCTCATTTGACACCACAAAACATTCAAGGCAGCCACGAACATAAATGTGACAGGGGGCTGGGTGCAGTGGCTCACACCTGTACTACCAGCACTTTGGGAGGCCAAGGCAGGTAGATCACCTGTTGTTAGAGGTTCGAGACCAACCTAGCCAACATGGTGAAAACCATGTCCCTACTAAAAATACAAATACTAGCCATGCATAGTGGCACGTGCTTTTAGTTCTAGCTACTTGGGAGGCTGAGGCAGGAGAATCGCTTGAACCCGGGAGGTGGAGGTTGCAGTGAGCCGATATTGAGCCACTGCACTCCAGCCTGGGCGATGGAGCAAGACCCTGTCTCAAAAAAAGAAAGAAAGAAAGAAAGAAAACCTATGAGGTAGAGTGTTTGCAAAAGGAGCAGCAACACTTCCTCCCATCCCTGTATGGCAGTGCCTTGCAGTGTGGCTCCACGCTCCTTCTATCAGGTGGGGTCTACTCCTCTACCTCTTGAATCTGGTCTTGGCCATGGAACTTGCTTTGGCCAACGGTATCTTAGAAAATGTAACACAAGCAGAGATGTGAAAAAAATGTTTGCGCATCAGGCTCTGCTGCTAGGAACTCTTTGCCACCGTGTGAATGAGCCCAGGCTAACCTGCTGGGTCATGAACAGCACATGCTTCTAGCTGACATCCAGCTGACCACTAGGCACGTGAGAGAGTGAGGTCTTCCTAGACAGCCCACCCCAGCCGACTCCACTCAGACAAGAAAAGCCACCCAGCTCTCCAGAGAACCGTCAGAAACGGTAACTATTGTTTTAAGCCACCAAGTTTTGGGTTGGTTTGTTATGAGACAAAAAAATGATGATACATACAACCTGGCTCAAGGCTCAGAGATTTCTCTTACCTGGGCGGGTTGTAGGGATCAAAAATGTGGCCGTCTCCTGTACTAATTATACAGGACAGGTTTCCTATGTAGGGTGAGAGGAGCCACGTCAGGGAGATGGTGACATTGTCAAAGATGAAACTCTCACCGGACACCATCAGCTGCAGGGCTGTGGATTAAAACACAAAATGCTGCATGCCCTTGTGGAGTACAATTGCACATTTCTGTTTATAACTGACTCTCTTCTGGCTACCTGTCCAGTATTTTTATGTGGGTCTTTTTTTTTTTTTTTCCCTCACAGGGTCTTGCTCTTTCACCCAGGCTGGAGTGCAGTGGTGCAGTCATGGTTCACTGCAGCCTCGATCTCCCCAGGCTCAGGTGATCCTCCCACCTCAGTAGAGACTGAGTAGCTGGGACCACAGGCGTGTACTACTACACCCGCTAATTTTTATTTTTATTTTTTGAGACAGGGTTTCACTCTGTCATCCAGGCTGGAGGGCAGTAGCGTGATCTCTGCTCACTGCAACCTCTGCCTCGTAGGTTCAAGCATTCCTCCCACCTCAGCCTCCCAAGTAGCTGGGACTACAGGTGCATGCCACTACGGCTGGATAATTTTTGTATTTTTTTGGTAGAGACAGGGTTTCACTACGTCGGCCACTGGTCTCGAACAGCTGACTTCAAGGGATCCACCCCCCTCAACCTCCCAAAGTGCTGGGATTACAGGCGTGAGCCACCACACCCAGCCTAAGTTTTATATTTTTTGTGGAGATGGGGTTTCTCCATGTTGCCCAGGCTGGTCTCCAACTCCTGGGCTCAGACTATCCTCCTGCCTCCCAAAGTGCTGGGATTACAGGTGTAAGCCACCGCACCAAGCCAAGGGGAGCCATTTTGAAAGAGGGAGTCTCTTAGAACACAGAGATGAGCCCACGTGGGTGGCTGCTGTCTCTGTTTTCAGGGGAAGCTGGACATGCCGTGAAATAGAGGGAAATTTCTATGCTCAAGCAAGCTGGGGACTCACCTTCCCAGCACTGGTACTGCACCCACAGGTAGCTGCCCTGAGTCGGACACAGGTTTCCAAAGTAGGTCTCATCTGCTGCCACCTGGCATGCCTGTAGCCCCTGGCACTGGCCTGGGAAGCACCCACATCCCAGCGGAAGCAGGAATGGAGTACAAGACAAAAGAGGATACACTCAACAGAGCTGCACAGAGATGCATGGCCTCTCATCCACTCATCCGTTTACCCACCATCCGCCCAACAAATAGCTTTTGATATCTCTTGAAGACCAGCACTGGGCTAGTTACTCAGGGGACAGAGAAGTAGGATTTCTGTCCTCAAGCAGTTCAGGGTCTAGCATCCTGGTCTCAAACTTCAGCTTGCGCCAGATCCCCCTATGGGTCCTGTGAAGACACCTCATTCCAGACCTCACCCTCAGCGATTCTGATTCGGTAGGTACCGAGTATAGCTGGAGAATATACATTTCTAACCAGCTCCTATGGGATGCTGATCCTGACACTGCTAGCCCAGGGACCCCATGTGGAGAACCACTGGTCCAGTAGCATCTAGTCAGATGTCCCCAAATAGAAATCTACACCCAGAGAACCAGCAGAGGGGGTGAGATTAGGAACCCTGCTCCCATCAGGGTGCCACGTGCCCACAGAAGGGAGGAGCAGGGACAGCCCATTCCAGAAACTTCAGGGTCGTCCAGCACCTCTCCCTCCTGCCCAGTGAGATGTGTCAGATGCCCGCAGGGAAGCCTGGGAGAAAGAAACAGGTCCAGAACACCCACCTGTGCTTTTCCCAGTTACCCGCTAGGTCCCACTTCTTCCGGGCAGTTGGCCCTGGGCCCACAGAGCCACCCTCTCAGCCTGTCCTGCTTGTGTCACAGGGACCTACACTTTCCAAACTCCCTGGCCACTGGCTCCCAGGGAGGCTTGGCCGATGGCCGGTACTGGTGAAAGATTGGAGAGTGGCGTATTCATTTCCAATCACTGTTGTAACAACTTACCACTGACTTAATGACAAACAACATAGATTTGGCTGGGAGTGGTGGCTCACACCTATAATCCCAGCACTTTGGGAGACCGAGGTGGGTGGATTACCTGAGGTCAGGAGTTTGAGACCAGCCAGGCCAACATGGGAAAACCCTGTCTCTACTAAAAATACAAAAATTAACTGGGTGTGGTGGCACATGCCTGTAATCCCAGCTACTCAGGAGGCTGAGGCAGGAGAATAGCTTGAGCCTGGGAGGTGAAGGTTGCAGTGAGCAGAGATTGTGCCATTGCACCCCATCCTGGGCTACAGAACAAGACTCTGTCTCAAAACAAAACAAAACAAAAAACATAGATTTTTGGCCAGGTGTGGTGGCTCATGCCTGTAATCCCAGAACTTTGGGAGGTTGAGTCAGGTGGATCACTTGAGGTCAGAAGTTCGAGGGCAGCCTGACCAAAATGAGGAAACTCTGTCTCTACCAAAAATACACAAATTAGCCGGCTGTGGTGGTGGACGCCTGTAGTCCCAGCTACTCAGGAGGCTGAGGCAGGAGAATCACTTGAACCAGGGAGGTGGAGGTTGCAGTAAGCTGAGATTGCACCACTGCACTACAGCCTGGGCACCAGAGCGAGACTTTGTCTCAAACATAAAATAAATAAAACAGCACAGATTTTTTACATCTCACAATTCTGTGTGGAGGTCAGAAGTCTGGGTGGGCTCAGCTGGCCTCTGCTCGTATCACAGGGCTGACACCAAGGTGTCAGGGCTGTGTTTCTCTCTCTTCTCTCTCCTCTCCTCTCCTCTCCTCTCCTCTCCACTCCTCTCCTCTCCTCTCCTTTCCTCTCTTCTTTCTTTTTCTTTCTATCTTTCTTTCTTTCTTTCTTTCTCCTTCCTTCTTTCCTTCCTTCCTTTTTTTTTTTGATGGAGTTTTTTTTGATGGAGTTTCACTCTTGTTGCCCAGGCTGGAGTGTAGTGGTGCGATCTCAGCTCACTGCAATCTCTGACTGCCAGGTTCAAGTAATTCTTCTGCCTCAGCCTACTGAGTAACTGGGATTACAGGCATATGCCACCACATCTGGCTAATTTTGTATTTTTAGTAGAGATGGGGTTGCTGCATGTTGGTCAGCCTGGTCTTGAACTCCCGACCTCAGGTGATCCACCTGTCTCAGCCTCCCAAAGTGCTGAGATTACAGCGGTGAGCCACTGCTCCTGGCCTTTTTTTTTTTTTTTTTGAGACAGAGTCTCACCATGTCACCAGGCTGGAGTATGGTCGTGAAATCTTGGCTCACTGCAACCTCTCCCTCTTGGATTCAAGTGATTCTCCTGCCTCGGCCTCCCAAGTAGCTGGGACTACAGGTGCGCACCACCACACCCAGCTAATTTTTGTATTTTTAGTACAGACGGAGTTTCGCCATGTTGGCCAGGCTGGTTTGGAACTTCTGACTTCAGGTGATCCACCGACCTCAGTCTCCCAAAGTGCTGGGATTACAGGTGTGAGCCACCATGCCCAGCTGTGTTTCTTTCTGGAGGCTCTAGGGAAGGATCTGCTGCCAATCTTATTCTTGTTGGCAGAATTCAGCCCTTAATTCCTAGAGGGCTCTCTTCTGTCCTTCCATGCGACCACTGCATCTCAGAGCCAGCAACAGGGCATCAAACCTGTCAAACACCTGGAATCTCTCTGACTTCTCCTTTTCCCATATCTACCTTCTGCTTCTAGCCAGAGAAAGTTCTCTGCTTTTAAGGGCTCATGTGTTTAGACTGTGCACAATTGCATATTCTAGCATACTCTTTCTACCCTAAAACCAACTGATTAGCAACCATAATCATATCTGCAAAGTATCTTTTGTCACAGACGTTAACAAAGCCGCAGGCATGGTGTCTCATCATACCCACAGCTCCATGGATTAGGATGAGAAAAAATGAGGGCCATAATTTTGCCTATGCCAGACAGAAAGAGGTTGGAAGCCAGGGTACTTCTCATCCTGCCTCTCACAGCAGCTTCCCTGTAGCTCCAGCTCCCTCTGGACGGGCCCTCTGCACATGGTCCTATCTCCTACCGGCAAGCTCTGCCATGGCTCTAGTATCTACTGGATGATCCTGACTTCCGATTTTGGTAAAAACATCCCTTCCAGTTATCCTGCCAGCCTTTAGGGGTGGCAGCAGCTTTCCATGGCTGCCAATCTCAGGTCTGCAGCAGCATCCTTTGTTTGGCTCCTCAGCACGTTCATGACTTGGGAAACCAATTCCCTGCATTAAATTCCTTCTATTGAAAGACCTAGTTGGATGCTCCCCTCAATTTGAGTTACTCCCATTATGTGTATCCACAGCACTAAACTATAATCTCCAAAAGAATGTGAGGGTTTATTTTCTTCTTGCTTTATTTGTTTGTTTTTTTGTTTTTTGAGACAGGGTCTAGCTGTGTTGCCCAGGCTGGAGTGTAGTGACATGATCTTGGCCCACTGCAACCTCTGCCTCTGGGTTCAAGTGATTCTCCTGCCTCAGCCTCCCAAGTAGCAGGGATTACAGGCACATGCCACCACACCTGGCTAATTTTTGTATTTTTCGTAGAGACGGAGTTTCACCATGTTGGCCAGGCTGGTCTCGAACACCTGACCTCACGTGATCCGCCCACCTTGGCCTCCCAAAATGCCGGGATTATAGGCGTGAGCCACCGTGCCCAGCCTCTTTGTTTTTTTAAGCATCCCTTCTCCCCTGCCCCAGTAGTTCCCCCAATGGAAGCTCTAATTAACAGGCAGCTGTCAGCATTTAACTAGATTCAGACCCCACCCCCCAGGATTCTGATTCAGTAGGTACGGGGTGCAGCTGGACACTGTGCATGTCTAACAAGCTCCCAGGGGATGCTGATCCCGCTACTGCTGGCCCAGAGCCAGCTGGAACAGAGCATACAGGAATGTCCACTCCACTTGCAGAGCACGTACAAGGTGCTACACTCTTCCCCCATGTTCTCGTGACCCTCACAGGAGCCCCATGAAACTTAGATTCTGCACCTTGCCTGGATCACCCAGGCAGCAGGGGCTGAGCTGGGATTTGAACCCCAACTTGCCACCCTCTTGCCATGTACCCTGCTGCCCACATCCCAGGAGGTTCTGCCCCATCCTTGAACTTGGTCTAAGCAGTCTGCACTGTGGGTGGCAGCAGGGCTCATCTTCCAGCTCACAAATTAAACCACACAAAATATTCAACATCCCCTGGGAATGGATAAACTGCCTCAAGACGCAGAGGCCACGTCCCTGCTGAGGTTTTTTTCTAACAGTGTTGTTATCCAGACAGAGTATCCTGGGCTCTCTCTCCACCATGATCGTTCATACTGCAGTCCACACCTGAGCCTGCCACCTCATGTCCTCACCACCTTGTCCCCCAGCCTTTCTCCTGGCTGGATTCTGCACTTCCTTTACAGCCAGGCTCCTGATGCTGCCCCCGTAAAGCTCTCCTGAGCCCCACCTCCACCCCATGATCCGGGGAACCCCTGTGATCAAACGGGAACATGAGCCACCACCACACCTCTGTTCTCAGATTAAATAGACTCAAAGAGAGGTCTAATTCCAGAACCTGAGGACAGAATTTTTTCTGACTCTTCGTAGCCACATATAATTCACTTAAAAAAAAAAAAAAGTCAACTAAATCTGATCTAATTCCAGGATTTAACACACTTTTCAGACAAACTTTAAAACCCCTTCAGGTCCCCAGATGGCTTGCGGCTCAGAATATGGCTCAAAGACACTTGGGATCCTAAGTGGCATCACTTGGAAGTGAGTTTGAAATTAACTGGGGGGTTTTTAAAATTTTTTGGCTCACTGCTACATCTCCAGCACATAGAACAGTACCTGGCACATAGTAGGTACAAAATAAGTTTTGCATGACTAAACAGATAGTGTTTGCTCTTCTGGGTTGCAGTATTTACCACAGCATTAGTTACTTGCCTGTATATTACTGTCTCCCCACTGTGCTGCGAGCTCTTTGAAAAACAGAGTTTGGGCCGGGCGCGGTGGCTCATGCCTGTATTCCCAGCATTTTGGGAGGCCAAGGTGGGTGGATCACTGGAGGCCAGGAGTTAGAAACAAACCTGGGCAACATGGTGAAACCCTGTCTCTACAAAAAATACAAAAATTAGCTGGGTACGGTGGTGCTCACCTATAATTCCAGCTATTTGGGAGGCTGAGGCAGGAGAATCGCTTGAACCCGGGAGGGGGAGGTTGCAGTGAGCCAAAATTGTGCCACTGCACTCCAGCCTGGGCAACAGAGCAAGACTCTGTCTCAAAAAAGAAAAAACAAGTGTTTATTGGCTAACTGAATGAATGAGGGACCAGGGTGCTTAGACACAGACCCCATGGGATCCTCCCTGCGCTCCTCCTCCGACTCCCGCAACAGGGTGCAGGGCTCCCCTCTAACGTGCTCTCTGAGCTGTGGGTGCCACATTTCAGGAACTTGCAGCTGAGCCTTTGAGGAAACAGCCCACCAAGCCCCAGCAGTGCCTTGGTGAGGGAGGTACATCCATCCTCCTGTCTGGGGCCCTTTCTCCTTGCAGGGGCCACAGCCTCAGGAACGCTGGACTAAGAAGATTCAGTGAAAACCAGCCAGCCGATTTTTAGCATTTCCTTTCCCCATGCCTGCTGCAAAAGGCATGAGGACAGAGGAGCCATTCTCATTTCCCCCAGGCAGAAGGAAGTTCTGGGAGTACTGGCGTCCCTCCCTGAATCTTCAAAGTGTCTTTGGGCAGAAGCAGAGGTTCAGAGGAGAGTGCCAAGAGGCACAACTGGGAAGGCTGATTCCCAGGACCCAGGGCTTGCAGCCTGGCCACAGGGGGCTGTGTCCTCACTTAGCCAAGAAGCAGCAGACCACCTGCCTTCCTGGACCCTCCAGCGGGGAGAGTGCTGACTGCAGCAGAAAGAAGAGGGTTCCCAGATATCCTGGACCAGGGAGGTCTCTGAGGAGTTTTCACCTCCCAGCAGGGTGCAAGAAACCCCCATAATCCCGGAAATTGAATCCTGGTCACTGGGTGAGTGCAACTCAGAAGGATATTTAATCCGATTTAGAAAAACAAAGCCCCAGAGTAACTCTCCCATGTGAACGAGAGATACTATCCATCAGGAGCTCGGCTTCAGTGTCATTCACAGTCACAAAGATTAAGAACCAAACTTTCTCAACAGGAGAAGAGACAAATGACGGCACAGTTACACAATCGATGAAACAAAGCAGCACAACATGTATCAGGATGGATAATACATCTCAAAAACATGATGTTGAGCAAAACACAAGAACCAAAACGAAAAGAAAAACGCATTCTGTAGAATGACACACAATATGATATCATTTACATAAACATTAAGACCCTGCAAATATGGTACCATTTATATAAACATTAAAACCCTGCAAAGTGGCCGGGCACAGCGGCTCACACTTGTAATCCCAGGGAGGCTGAGGTGGGTGGATCGCCTGAGGTCAGGGGTTCGAGACCAGCCTGGCAAACATGGTGAAACACCGTCTCTACTAAAAATATAAAAAATTAACCAGGTGTGGTGGCGCACGCCTGTAGTCCCAGCTACTCGGGAGGCTGAGGCACAAGAATCGCTTGAACCCAGGAGGCAGAGGTGGCAGTGAGAAGAAATTGTGCCACTGCATACCAGCCCGGGTGACAAAGCGAGATTCTGTCTCAAAATAAATAAATAAATAAATAGCCCTGCAAAGCACTCTGTAGTGTTTAGGAATACGTGTGTAGAAGGTAAAAACAAAGTATGCGTGGTGGCTTACGCCCGTAATCCAAGCATTTCGGGAGGCCAGGGCAGTCAGATTGCCTAAGCTCAGGAGTTCGAGATCAGCCTGGTCAACACGGTGAAACCCCATCTCTATTAAGAATACAAAA
This sequence comes from Colobus angolensis palliatus, assembly GCF_000951035.1. Taxonomy (NCBI): domain Eukaryota; kingdom Metazoa; phylum Chordata; class Mammalia; order Primates; family Cercopithecidae; genus Colobus; species Colobus angolensis. The sequence continues at coordinate 3,171,988 of NW_012115233.1, forward strand.
ATTAGCCGGGAGTGGTGGCACACGCCTGTAATCCCAGCTACTCAGGAGGCTGAGGCAGGAGAATCACTTGAACCCAGGAAACAGAGATTGCAGTGGGCTAAGATTGGGCCACAGCACTCCAGCCTGGGCAAGAGAGAGAGACTCTGTCTCAAAAAAAGAAAGAAAATAGAGAAGCACGAAGCATGCATGTGATTAAGAAACACTGAATTCGTAACAGGAACAGACTGTGGAGGGATCCACAGGAGTCTCCTAGTGTTGTATTCATTTTTCTAACGAGGGAATCTTAAGCAAATGTGGCATGGTGTTCAGATCCGATAAAGGTGGGTAGCACATTTGTGGGAGTTCATTACAGTATTTTCTATTCTTGTCTATATGTTTGGAGTATTTCAAAAATTCAAAAATTAAGTTAAAAAGTGGTGTTTCCTGTACCCAGCAGGGGTTGAGGCACACCATGCCCACCAGATCCATGACAGGGTTTGAAGTCAGGGTGGGTGGGCCGCAGCCCTCTGCTTCCCTGCTCCGTGCCATGGGCAGGGACTGGCCACTTTTCCCACATGTTGGAGGCCCACGGTCAGAGATGAAGATTATCAGAGGCTTCTGGAACCCTTTGCTGAGCACAGAATACCAGCAACTGCCCCTCTCCTGGCAACCAGAGCTGCAGAGCCCTTGGGCCCTACCTGCCACCTCATCCTTGACATTGGCCCAGCTGCATCCCTGCTCCAGATCTGAGGGACGCCCGGCATCCTGTGTGCAGAAATAGGGGTTCTGACGCCCATAGATGGCATCCTGGACCTGGATGACCTGCCCCGAGCCGCAGTGCATGGTGGCATTGAGTCCCTTGCAGGCCAGGCTCTGGCCAACTCCTGTGGCAAAGGGAAGGCAAGACATTAGGGGGCTCATGGTTACAGACAGGCAAGTGCCAGTTCACGGGAACAGTAGGCTCCCGGGGGTTAGGCTGAGATGCAAGAACTCAGGAGCTGCTTGGCAGGGGTAAGAAACAGAGTATGGTTGTTGGCAGCATTGTGCTGAGCTAGGTTCCCTGGGATCAGATCCAGCCCAGTCACACACTGCTGTGTGACCTTCAGCAAGTTAGTTAGCTTCTCTGTGCCCCCACTGTAATACTAAACCTCATGCATGCCAGGCTCCGTGGCTCACCCCTGTAATCTCTGCATTTTAGGAGGCCAAGACAGGCGGATCACTTGAGGTCAGGAGTTCGAGACCAGCCTGGCCAACATGGTGAAACCCCCTCTTTACTAAAATAATACAAAAATTATCCAGGGGTGGTGGCTTGCATTGTAATCCCAGCTACTCGGGAGGTTGAGGCAGGAGAATCAGTTGAACCCAGGAAGCGGCGGTTGCAGTGAGCCAAGATCACACCACTGCACTCCAGCCTGGGTGACAGAGCAAGATTCCATCTCAAAAAAAAAAAAAAAAAGAGCGCGGGAAAGACAGAAACAGAGAGGAGACAGGCAGGCAGGAAGGCGGGCAGGTGGATGGGGAGAGGGAAGGGATGAGCGACGGAGCATCCCGTGGGCAGAGAGAGCTGCATAGAGACAGGGAGAGAAAGCCGCAGACAGAGGTAAGCTCAGAAAAACACATACAGGTCAGCACTTCAGTAGGGAGACAGAGACAGATACTGGCAGGCCCTGAAGAGCCAGAGGGAGACAGAGAGAACACAGAGGCAGGAAGAAAGCCAGAGACCAAGGGAGAGAAACAGAAAGAGTAGGAGAAAAAGAGAAGGGGAAGAAAGACCCAGAGAAAACTGAGACAGAGGAGGGGGCAGGAGAAAGACAGGGTCAGAGAGATGGAGGCAGAAACAGGAGGGATAGGGGAGCCTGCAGAGAGGCCCGCAGGCAGGCAGGGAGACAGGGTGGGAGATGGGGACTCCGGGGCAGGGGCCACTCACGGAACTCGCACACGAAGGCGAAGGTCTGGGCGCAGTCCGAGGCCACCCACTCGGAGGAAGGGCCTCTCCCGATGTGGCCGCAGGTGTCAGGGGCAGCAGTGGCCTGCCCTCCGCGCCAGTTGCTGTAGGTCACATTGGAGGTGTCCAACCAAGTCCCCAGACCTGGAAGGACAACACGACCACCAGGACTCAGCAACTGTCTTCAAATTCCATTTATACAAATGCAGGGCTCACCCCTGCTCTGCCGCTGGTGTGCAGCAGGTCAGCAGTTAATGTTGATGGGCTGGAGATCTCTCTCTCCAGGAGCAGTAAAGGTCTCTTCCTCACTGTCATCTTCAAACACTCAATAGAACACCAAATTGCAGAGCTTGCAGAAGGTGTTTTGATTACATAAATGAGGCTGCCAGCTCCGTCTAACCATAATTGATAATTTATTTATTTTGAGATGGGGTCTTGCCCTGTCACCCAGGTTGGAGCGCAGTGGTGCATTTTAGCTCACTGCAACCTCCGCCTCCCAGGCTCAAGTGATCCTCCCAACTTAGCCTCCTGAGTAGCTGAGACCACAGGTGCAAGCCACTATGACTGGCTGATTTTTTTGTATTTCTGGTAGAGACAGGGATTTCGCCATGTTTCCCAGGCTGGCCTCCAGCTCCTGAGCTCAAACTCCACCGGCCTTGGCCTCCCAAAGTTCTGGGATTACAGGCATGAGCCACCACACCTGGCCCTGACCACAGTCTAAGGAAGAGCCAGGGGCCAGGCCCGGTGGCTCACGCCTGTGAGCCCAACATCCCAGAGGTGGGAGGATCACTTGCACCTAGGAGTGTAAGACCAGCCTGGGCAACCTAGAGAGACCTTGTCTCTACAAAAAAAAATTTTAGTCACACATGGTGCCTGTGGTCCTAGTTACTCAGGAGGCTGAGTTGGGAGGATTGCTTGAGCTGAGGTTGGTGCTACAGTGAGCCATGATCATACCCCTATACTCCAGCCTGGGAGACAGAGCAAGACTCTGTCTCAAAATAACAATAATAATACAGTCCAGAAGTGGGCCATGGAATGTTTTAACATATCATCTTCTTCATAAGCCAAGTACACCTGGGCAGTGCTGAGTTAAAACATAAGCAGTTATTGTTACTTTGGGCCTCTTCAGATCCTTGAAAATACTGATGTAAGTCTTGAAGAGGAGTGTGTGTGTGTGTGTGTGTGTGTGTGTGTGTGTGTGTGTAAAACAGAACCATGTTGAGGACACCAGAGAGCTAGAAAACACTAAATATAAAAATTTACTATGGGTTGGGCGTGGTGGCTCATGCCTGGAATCCCAGCACTTTGGGAGGCCAAGGTGGATGGATCACTTGAAGCCAGGAGTTCAAGACCATCCTGGCCAACATGGTGAAACCCTATCTCTATTAAAAGTACAAAAATTAACCATAATTCCAGCTACTAGGGAGGCTGAGGCAGGGGAATCGCTTGAACCTGGGAGGCGGAGGTTGCAGTGAGCCAAGATGGTGCCACTGCACTCCAGCCTGGGAAACAGCGTGAGACTCTGTCTCAAAAAACAAAAATTTATTATGGGTACTCAAAAATATAATTATTAATTTATTGAAAGAAATTCATGCAAATGAAATGGTTTTTAAAAATCCAAATGGTACAAACGGTATAAAATGAAAGTATCTTCCCTCTCTAACCTACGGGCTTCTCCATCATTGTTATGTTTCTCATAAATGGTTCCAGGCTGAATTGAATTGTATTCACACATCAGCATTTACGGGCGCCTGAAATCTATTTACACAAATGCTATCTGATTGCACACAGTGTCTGGCCCTTGTTTCTTAAACGACATTAAATATTGGAGGCTGTTACTTATCAGCCTAGTTAGAACTACCTCATTTTCTGCAATAACCACGCAGTATCCCTGGAGAGGTTTTAACAGGCACAGCTCCTCTAGCCGGATGTGAATGGATGTTCAATACACAGAACTCGGCAACTGTTGCATCTACACCTCAAGAAACCATTCAGGAGACACTGCCTGCAGGGGCATCTTAAGAATTCAAATCCCCTTGGCTGTGGGTTTCCTTAAATGAGCTTCCCAGTGGCTCATTTATTGAAACACTTCCATCCACTCTGGTGTTGTTCTGTGGCTGTTCAGCACGTGCCATGTCTCATTTCTCAAACCCAGTAGCTTATATAGGGACAAAGAGAACCTCTGGGTACCAAGGTGCCCAGTAGGAAAGTCAGGCTTAGCATTGCTCTGACTGGTAGAGACCCCAAGGTGTACCACCAGCTGTGTCATATTGAGCACGTCTTTTCTCTCTAGACTTCATTTTCCTCCTCCGTGAAAGGAGAGTAGCTACGCTGACCTCGTGGGGTCCATGTGAGTGTGTGAGGCTTGAATGCAAATGTTTTCTTGTCCATTCTCTCTCTTTCTTTCCTTTTTTTTTTTTTTTTTTTTGAGACAGTGTCTCACTGTGTTTTCCAGGCTGGAGTGCAATGGTACAATCTTGGCTCACTGGAACCTCTGTCTCCTGGGTTCAAGGGATTCTCCTGCCTCAGCCTTCTGAGTAGCTGGGATCACAAGTGTGTGCTACCACGCCCAGCTAATTTTTGTATGTTTAGTAGAGATGAGGTTTCACCATGTTTGCCAGTCTGGTCTCAAACTCCTGACCTCAAGTGATCCACCTGCCTCGGCCTCCCAAAGTGCTGGGATTACAAGCGTGAGCCACCGCGCCCAGCTTCCTTGTCCATTCTCAATTGTGTCTAGGTACTGGGAAAACAAAAATGTCCAGAGTATGGTTCTTTCTTTGAAGGGCTTATAGTATAGGAGGGAGACAGACCACTAAGCCATTTAAGCCACACCAAAGGCACTGCCTTGGAATTGTGAACAGGGCTCTGCAGGTTCATAGTGAATGACTCACCTGACTGCACTGGGTGGGGGAAGGAGTCTTCAGAGAATAAAGGAGGACAAAGACTTTCAGGGCCATTAAAATTAGACTGTTAATGGAACTATGCTAAGCGCTTGGTCTGCTTTAGTCTCACAGAAAGTGAGGAAAGACAGGTGGGACACTAAAATATTGCTTAGTTAGTATTTTCTGAGACTCAGTTTTCTCATCTGTAAAATGGGGACATAAGGCCAGGCGCAGTGGCTCCCACCTGTAATCCCAGCACTTTGGGAGGCTGAGGCAGGTGGATCACAAGCTCAGGGGATCGAGACCATCCTGGCTAACATGGTGAAACCCCATCTCTATTAAAAATACAAAAAATTAGCCAAGCATAGTGGCATGTGCCTGTAATCCCAGATACTCTGGAGGCTGAAGCAGAACAATCACTTGAACCTGGGAGGCGGAGGTTGCAGTGAGCCGAGATTGCGCCACTGCACTCCAGCCTGGGAGACAGAGACTCTGTCAAAAAAAAAAAAAAAATGGAGACATAATAATTTTTCTCATTGTTATTGTAAGAATTCAACATGATAGTGACCATGAAGCACTCGGGATAGTGCCTGGCACTATTCTAGCAAGAACCAAAGCAGTCAGAGTATTATTATTAGGAACAGGCAAAGAAGTGAGCATTTCTAGAGCGTCAGCGATGTGCCAGATTCTGTGCTAGGCGGCATTAGACATTAATTATTTTATTTAATCCACAACACAACCAAAGGGAAGGGTATCCATACCATAAGAATTAGGACATATTAACTTGTTCCATGTTGCTTTGGGTGAGAAGTGATGGCAAGAATTGCAAGCACAAGTTTCTCATAAAACACAGCGATCACGGCACCTACCTTCCATGGTTCCATTCCGTGCCAAGTTCCACATGAGTCCAATCCACCATTCCCTGTCCTGGGAGATGTGCTTCTGTAGAAACCGCTGGGTGTCTTCATCCTGAATGAAGACCAGATGGCCTCCTTGCCCCTCGCACCAGCTCTGGGCATCATGGAAGGTGCGTCCAAAAGGCACAAACTCATAGCAAGCATCTCTGAAGGCCACCTGGCTCTTAGAGCAAAAGCTGCCCTCCTCCGGCTTAGCAGTGGTGACTCCAAGCCTCCAAGCAAGCACCAGGAGTACCAAGCCCACTGCACTCATGCTTGAACCACTGCTGGGGCCTCTGGATGGAGCTCGCTCTTGGGACTTTCATATGCGGGTGCCCTCACATCCACCCATCATCCATCTTCCCTTCTGTCTGTGCATCAAATAACGGCAGCTACCTTTTGTTGAAGAAACAAAAGGCTCAGCTTGACAGTGTCTGCATTTTTGCGTCACCCAGCTCTTTGTTCAGTGCCTGCTCCAATGCCTATTAATTTGTCAAATGGTCTTCTCGGGAAAGATAAAGTTGCTGTATCACCTGTCTGCTTATCTTTCAGTCAACTGTTAGCGGTGGATAAAAAGTCCTTGCTATTGGTTTTATGTCATTACCCTGAAGGCTGTATGTTTCGTGCAAAGCCATCAGCATGTGGGAAGCGTGTGATAAAAGAAAAAGGGCAGGAAGGTTAGAGAATGGCAGGAAGGCAGGAAGATGGTAAAGAAACCAAGTTGCTTTTATATCCAAGCCCATTGTGCAGAGTGGCAGCTGTGCCCAAATGATACCTATTCTCTCCCCAGCATGGCTGAAATCCTAATGGATATCTGGTCCCCTCCCTGATTCATCACGCTATTCATCACGCATGCCTTCTGGAGAATAAAAATCCCCTAAAAAATTTACTGGATGTCATCACGAAAATCAGCTTTCACTCAAAGCTCAGAACTGACCATCCTTAGCCACTACTTACACCCTCCCGTGGGTTTCCGTGGATCAAGTTCAAATTTCTTAACTTTGTATACAAGGCTTAGTATGGTCTGGCCTCGGACAGTATTTCCAAACACATCACCCCAAATGTGGGGAAACAGGCTTTCTCTCCGCTTGCTGATGGTAAATTGGTACAATCTCTATTGTGGGCAATGTGATAATACCTATAAAAAATTTAAAAGCACAAACTCTATAATGTAGCAGTTGCACATCTAGGAATTATACCAACAGGTAAATTCATACATGTGTGAAATGTCATATGAATAAGGTTATTCTTGGCAGAATTTAATAAAAGGGAAAAATTGGAAACAATCTAGATGTCCATTGATAGGAAATGGGTTCACAAAACATGGTCTATCATATATAACCACTTTCAAAATGAACAAATTCTTCCTCTACAAATTTGGAAGGACCCCTAAGATTTTTGTTTGTTTGTTTTGAGACAGAGATCTTGCTCTGTTGCCCAGGCTGGAGTACAATAGCGCCATCTCGGCTCACTGCAACCTCTGCCTCCTGGGTTCAAGCAATTCTCGTGCCTCAGCCTCCCGGGTAGCTGGGACGACAGATCCGCACCACCACGCCCTGCTAACTTTTTGTATTTTAGTAGGGATGGGGTTTCACCAAGTTGCCCAGGATGGCCTTGAACTCCTGAACTAAGGCAATCCACCCACCTCGGCCTCCCAAAGTGCTAGGGTTACAGGCGTGAGCCACTGCACCTGGAGAGATTTTTGTTAATATTAAAAGCAAAGTTTGGCCGGGCGCGGTGGCTCAAGCCTGTAATCCCAGCACTTTGGGAGGCCGAGACGGGCGGATCACGAGGTCAGGAGATAGAGACCATCCTGGCTAACACGGTGAAACCTCGTCTCTACTAAAAATACAAAAACTAGCCGGGCGAGGTGGCGGGAGCCTGTAGTCCCAGCTACTCGGGAGGCTGAGGCAGGAGAATGGTGCAAATCCGGGAGGCGGAGCTTGCAGTGAGCCGAGATCCGGCCACTGCACTCCAGCCCCGGCGACGAGACTCCGCCTCAAAAAAAAAAAGCAAAGTATGAGATATTGCATATAGTTCAATCCCATTTGCATGAAAACATATCTAAAATTTATTTGTATGTGTATAATGTAGCTCATAAAAATCATTCAAGAGGCTGGGCGCAGTGGCTTACGCCTGCGATCCCAGCACTTTGGGAGGCCGAGGCGGGTGGATCACTTGAGCTCAGGAGTTCAAAACCAGCCTGGCCAACATGGTGAAAACTGGTCTCTACTCAAAACACAAAAAATCAGTTGGGCATGGTTGTGCATACCTGTAATGCCAGCTACTTGGGCAGCTGAGGCAGGAGAATTGTTTGAACCTGGGAGGCAGAGGTTGCACTGAGCTGAGATCACGCCATTGCACTCCAGCCTGGGCAACAAGAGTGAAACTCCATCTCAAAAAAAACAAAAAAAACAACAGCCAAAACAAACAAACAAACAAACAAAAAACACATACAAGAGCTGGGCGAGATGACTCACACCTATAATCCCAACACTCTGGGAGGCCAAGGTAGGTGGATCACCCTGAGGTCAGGAGTTCAAGACCAGCCTGGCCAACATGGCGAAACCCCATCTCTACTGAAAATACAAAAAATTAACTAGGCATGGTTGCATGTGCCTGTGATCCCAGCTACTAGGGAGGCTGAGGAAGGAGAATCGCTTGAACCTGAGAGGTGGAGGTTGCAGTGAGCCGAGATAATGCCACTGAACTCCAACCTGGGTGACAGAATGACACTCTGTCAAAAAGAAAAAAAAGAAAAAAAGAAAAAGCCCAGAGTTGGAATGATGTGGTCTGCATAAGAAATTAGTAATCTGAGGTTGCAGAGGGAGCCTTGCAATGTGGTGAGACCCTGGAGTGTTCAGAAAAGGTGTCAGGTATAGCATTCCTCCAGCCAGAGACGTTAGAGAATGCAGTTAACCTCTAATCTTCTTCTTTTTTTTTTTTTTTTTTTTTTTGAGGCAGAGTCTTGCTCTGTCATCCAGGCTGGAGTGCAGTGGCTCGATCTCGGTTCACTGCAACCTCCACCTCCTGGATTCAAGTGATTCTCAAGCCTCAGCCTCCCAAGTAGCCTGGCTAATTTTTGTATCTCTAATCTATTTTCTGACTCTATGGATTTGCCTGTTCTGGACGTTTCACCTAAATGGAGTCATACAATACGTGGACTTTTGTGTTTGGCTACTTTCACTTAGCATCATGTTTTCTTTTTTTTTTTGAGACGGAGTCTTGCTCTGTGGCCCAAGCTGGAGTGCCCTGGCCGGATCTCAGCTCACGGCAAGCTCCGCCTCCCGGGTTCCCGCCATTCTCCTGCCTCAGCCTCCCGAGTAGCTGGGACTACAGGCGCCCGCCACCTCGCCTGGCTAGTTTTTTGTATTGTTAGTAGAGACGGGGTTTCACCGTGTTAGCCAGGATGGTCTCGATCTCCTGACCTCGTGATCCGCCCGTCTTGGCCTCCCAAAGTGTTGGGATTACAGGCTTGAGCCACCGCGCCCAGCCAGCATCATGTTTTCAAGGTTCATCCACGTTGTAGCACGTACTTCACTCCTTTTTATGGCTGAATTATACCCCATCCTATGGATAAACCACATTTTATCTATCATCAGTTGATAGACATTTGGGTTGTTTTACTCTGTGAATTTCTTAGAGAAGGGACATCTCTTAATCTCTGTCTATCCCACGTCTGGCTCATAATAAGACTCAAGGAACATTTGCCAACCTGGCCCATCTCCCAGGGCCCTGGAGATTACCCTGTTGCCTCTGTCGTTTTCCTAGAAACCACGCAATCCTTCTGGAGTGACCTGCCAGACAGATAATGGGGAAGGGCTAGAGCCCGGGATGGGATGCAGGATCATTGCTGAGTCAGGCTGGAACACAGGCTGAGCAGAACAGGCCTGTTATCTCTAGAGGTCAACCTTCTAATAACTTTCCTTCGAAAACTATGTGGAAAGTCACACGCAGTGATAATGTAAAGGGTAAAGGCTTAATTTATGTCCCTAATGGAACTTGCTTGGGGACATTAGATAACAAATGCAAATCTGCAGGCTAAATTCCATGTTCACATTCTTTACATTCTGATAAATTGCAGGCTCCTGGGCAAGTGTTCTTGTTGATGTCATCTGCCAATGTCCCTTAACCTCTGTGTGCATGAAGCTCCACTGAAAGTAGTCAGGACATGGCTGGACCCTGTGAGCATATTTCCAATGATCTGATCTAGCTGCCTGAGCCTCAAGTGGGATCAACAACATGAAAACAGAAAGACAGCAAGTTTGGTTTAAATAAGGCATTGAGGCCCGGCGCGGTGGCTTATGCCTGTAATCCCAGCACTTTGGGAGGCCGAGGCAGGCGGATCACCTGAGGTCAGGAGTTTGAGACTCAGCCTGACCAAGGTGGAGAAACCCCATCTCTACTAAGAACACAAAATTAGCCAGGCATGGTGGCGGACGCCTGTAATCCCAGCTACTCAGAAGGCTGAGGCAGGAGAATTGCTTGAACTGGGAGGCGGAGGTTGCAGTAAGCCAAGATCGCACCATTGCACTCCAGCCTGGGCAACAAGAGCAAAACTCCGTGTCAAAAAATAAAAAAGTAAAAATAAGGCATTGAGTCCATAAAAAGAACCATAAAGATAGTTATGCCTTGCGGCCCAGACATTACAATCCGGGGAACAGTCCCATCTTACTTTGGGTCCCTCAGAAGCCAACTGAGACCAAGATTAAGAGCAAGCAGTGTATTTGTTTTGGGGTTTTGTTTCTTTCTTTCTTTTTGAGACAGAGTCTCACTCTGTCACCCAGGCTGGATTACAGTGTCACCGACTTGGCTCATTACAGCCTCCATCTCCTGGGTTCAAGCAATTATCCTGCCTTAACCTCCTGAGTAGCTGGGATTACAGGCACACGCCACCACATCCGGCTAATTTTTGTATTTTTAGTAGAGATGGAGTTTCACCATGTTAACTAGGCCAGTCTTGAACTCCCGGCCTCAAATGATCTGCCCGCCTCAATCTCCCAAAGGGCTGGGATTACAGGTGTGAGCCATCATGCACGGCCTCAAGGAGTCTATTTGGGAGGGAATCCGGGAAGCCCTGGCAGGAGAAGCGGAGTATATTTCTCTGTAGGAATTGGCAGCCTTATCAATCATATTTAATCTTGGTTCTCCCTTAGATCATAAAGAGGACATTGCAGAAGAATTCTCATGGTTCCATTACCCCAACACATTTTTATTTCTTCAGGGTTCCTTCGTACACCTTGTTCCCTTGAAGACAGGTTTTTCCCAGGCACAACTGTAGTGTCTGTGATTAGTTCATAAGCATTTCATGCTTAGCATTAGACAGGAAGGCTTGTCCATGTTGCTAATGGGCTTTGAAATTGACACGGTGGTGGCAGAGCCTCCTTTTACTGACTGGACATTGCTAAATCATTCCCATCTTGCTGGACACGTGTGGTTTTTAGTCATCTGTTTCTCATTTGTTTGGTTTTGCTATTCTAGTCAACACAACTTTGAACATCTTCTTGCATGCATGCTTTAGCCTGGGCTGAGTCATCTTTTGAGGACTGTAGCAGACACTGTCGGTGCTCACCCTAACCCACAAACCTGCCATGCAGGCATCTGTGGCTCTGCCTCCCTCTGCATATGTGGGACAGGATGGAAGTGCCTGTAAGTTAGCACCTCTCAGGAGAAACTCTCAACCTTGACTGAGCAGAATTGGTGAATCAATACCCCGACTCCTGAAGATAACTCTGAAGCGTGTTCCCACCGGCTCCAGGAGACCCCCAGCCAGACTGAGTTTCAGTTGCTCATGATGGTGATAGGCTTGAGAATGTATTGCTAACATCTTCTCTCCTCCCTTGTCTTACGTCCCCATTCCCCTGCTATTATTTCCTAGGTTCAAATCTTAGGTTTCTCCAGAGAGACAGGATCAACAGGAGACAGATAGATCAATAAACACAGATAGATAGATAGATGCATAGATACGCAGACAGACACATAGATGAATAGATGGATACTATAATAGGAAAGAAAGAAAGAAAGAAAGAAAAAGAAAGAAAGAAAGAAAGAAAGAAAGAAAGAAAGAAAGAAAGAAAGAAAGAAAGAAAGAAAGAAAGAAAAAGAAAGAAAGAAAGAAAGAAAGAAAGAAAGAAAGAAAGAAAGAAAGAAAGAAAGAAAGAAAGAAAGAAGGAAAAAAAAA
>NW_012115233.1:3184255-3192183 GCF_000951035.1 Colobus angolensis palliatus
TAATCTCAAGTACCCAGGGACAGGTACACTGCCAAAGGTCGCAGGGACCTCTGCCTAGGAAAGCTAGGTATTGTCCAAGGTTTCTCCCCATGTGATAGTCTGAAATACGGCCTCGTGGGAAGGGAAAGACCTGATTGTCCCCCAGCCTGACACCTGTGAAGGGTCTGTGCTGAGGAGGACTAGTATAAGAGGAAAGAAGGCCTTTTTGGCAGTTGAGATAGAGAAAAGCATCTGTCTCCTGCCTGTCCCTGGGCAATGGAACATCTTGGTGTTTTGGTGTAAAACCCGATTGTATGTTCTGTTTACTGAGAAAGGAGAAAACCGCCTTAGGGTGAAAGGTGGGACTTGCTAGCGCAATGCTACTCTTTATGCACTAAAAAGGTTTATGGAGATGTTTTCATATGCATATCAAGGCACAGCACGTTTCCTTAAACTTATGTCACAGAGGTCTTTATTCATTTGTCTTACTGCTGACCTTCTCCCTGTGATGATCCTATTATCCTGCCAGTTCCCTTTTTCTAAGATGGTAAAGATAATGATCAATAAATACTGAGGGAACTCAGAGACCGGTAGGGCATGGGTCCTCTGTATGCTGAGCGCCGGTCCCCTGGGCCCACTTTTTCTTTCTCTATACTTTGTCTCTGTGTCTCATTTCTTTTCTCAAGTCTCTCGTTCCACCTGATGAGAAACGCCCACAGGTGTGGAGGGGCAGCCTACCCCTTCACTGCAGTGAGCCAAGATCGCACCATTGCACTCCAGCCTGAGTGACAGATGAGACTCTGTCTCAAAAAATTAATTAATTAAAAACAACAATAACCACAACCAAAAGAAAAAAGATAGATCGTAGATATAGTAATAAAAGAAAAAATTAAAACAATAAACAACAAAAAGAAATGAAAAAGGTAGATAGATGCTTGATAGATAGATAGATAGATAGATAGATAGATAGATAGATAGATAGATAGATAGATAGATAGATAGATACATGAGGAGATTTATGATGGGAATTGGCTCACATGATTATGATCCAACAATCTGCTGTCTGCAACCTGGAGAACAGGAAAAGCCACTGATCTAACTCCCCCTTCAAGTCTCAAGGTCCCGGAACCAGGAGCTCTGATGTCCAAAGGCAGGAGAAACAGATGTCCCAGCTCATTTTTTGTTCTACTCAGGTCCTCCATGATACCCACCCACACTGGGGAGGGTGGGTCTGCCTTTCTCAGTCCACTGGTCCAAATGCCAATCTTTTCTGGAAACTTCCTCACAGACACATCCAGACATACTGTTTTACCAGCTCTCTGGAGAATCCCTTAGCCCAGTCAAGTTGACACGTAAAATTAACCATTACAACCTCCCAAATATTCTTGTACTTGAATCCTACTTCTGGGGGAACCCAGGCCTAGACGGACATATTTTCAGGACGAGGGCACCTGGACCACAGGGGTGAATGTCTTCATGGTTCTTGTTGTAGACTCAGTGTCCTATTTAAACCAAAGTAATCATCTTTCCATTGCTCATGTGACCAATCCCTCCTGAAGACTGACTGGTAGATGAAATCCCAGGACGTACCCTTGCACAGCCAAGTGGGGTCCTGGGGTCCTGGCTGCTGTCCTGATAGCTTCAATTCTGTACTTGGAGACCATCTTTGAGCAACTGATAACAACCTCAGTCGTTGGAATGATGAACTCTTGATTATTTATTGATTTATTTTGACTACTTTTAAATGTTATTTTGTTTTTATTTTTGTAGAGATGGGTTCTCACACTCACACCCAAGCTGGAGGGCAGTGGCATGATCACAGCACACTGCAGCCTCAAACTTCTGGACTCAAGTGACCCTCCCGCCTCAGCCTCCTGAGTAGCTGGGACTACAGGCATGTGCCACCACGCCGAGCTAATTTCAAAAAATTTATTTTTTAGAGACGGGAGTCTCACTGTGTTGCCCAGGCTGGTTTCAAACTCCTGGGCTCAAGCGATCCTCCCAGCACTGGGATTCCAGGGGTGAGGCACCACACCTGGCCCTTCTCTTGATCTTTCAAAACATGTGTGTAGATGAACCCTACAGGTTAGCTCACGTGTATTTCTTCATTTATTTTAATTTTTAATTTTTGTGGGTACATAGTAGGTGTGTACATTTAGGGGGTACCTAAGATGTTTTGATAGGGCATGCAATGTGAAATAAGCACATCATAGAAAATGGTGTATCCATCCCAAGCATTTATCATGTGAATTACAAACAATCCGATTACACCCTTTTATTTTAAGATGTACCGTTAAGTTATTTCATGTATGTTAGTTGCTTGCTTTCACAGGGTGGCTGTTACCTGGATCTTGCAGGATTAGCCAGACAGAATGGGGCACAGGTGGAGGTTGGAGTTTGGGGGAGAGCGGGTAGAATGACTGTCTCAGGGAGAGGCCCAGAATGCCAAAGCCCTATTTTTTTTTTTTGAGGCAGAGTCTCGCTCTGTCGCCCGGACTGGAGTGCAGTGGCCGGATCTCAGCTCACTGCAAGCTCCGCCTCCCGGGTTCACGCCATTCTCCTGCCTCAGCCTCCGGAGTAGCTGGGACTACAGGAGCCCGCCACCTCGCCCGGCTAGTTTTTTTTGTATTTTTAGTAGAGACGGGGTTTCACCGTGTTAGCCAGGATGGTCTCGATCTCCTAACCTCGTGATCCGCCCGTCTCGGCCTCCCAAAGTGCTGGGATTACAGGCTTGAGCCACCGCGCCCGGCCTATTTTTTTTTTTTTGAGAAGGAGTCTCGCTCTATTGCCCAGGCTGGAGTGCAGTGGCGTGATCTCAGCTCACTGCAACCTCCGCCTCCCGGGTTCAAGTGATTCTCATGCCTCAGCCCCTTGAGTAGGTAGCATTACAAGTGTGGGCCACGAAGCCCAGCTCATTTTTGTATTTTTAATAGAGATGGGGTTTCACAATGTTGGCCAGGCTGGTCTCAAACTCCCAGCCTCAAGTGATCCGCCTGCCTCGGCCTCCCAAAGTGCTGGGATTACAGGTGTGAGCCACCACGCCCTGCCGTCCAAAGCTTTATTTCAGTACCCCAGACCCAACAGAAGCTACAACCACCCCAGGTATTTTCCACCAAGCGGCCCTCCGTGCCTGCTCACACCACCACACTCGCACACATGCTGCTCCCCGTATCGGAAGTGCTTTCTTTTGTACACTTGCTTATACACTTCTGCCCTTTTTCTAGAATTGCTCAATTGTCAGTCTCTTCTCTCTCTCTCTTTTTTTTTTTGAGACAGTCTTGCTTTGTCATCCAGGCTGGAGTGCAGCGGCACAATCTCGGCCCACTGCAGCCACCACCTTTTGGGTTCAAGTGATTCTCCTGCCTCAGCCTCCGGAGTGCTGGGATTACAGGCCTGCGACACCATACCCAGCTAATTTTTGTATTTTTAGTAAAGATGAGATTTTGCCATGTTGGCCAGGCTGGTCTTGAACTCCTGACCTCAAGCGATCCGCCTGCCTCAGCCTCCCAAGGTGTTGGGATTACAATCGTGAAACACCACACCCGGCCCAACCTATTCTCTGAAGGCTTCTCCTGTCCTACTGCAGTTAATTGCCACGTCTTCTGTGCCCTAATAGCAGTTTAATGTACTTCCATTTTAGTACCATTTAAAGGTAACAGCAAGCTTTAAAAAAAAAGCCAGTCATATAGAGTACAAGAGAAACGATAAGAACTTGGCTGTAAAAGTAAATTCACTTCTAGCCTTTTCTGTTCCCATTTTAAAAGCGTATTGCTCGATGACAACTGGTTTAACATTAATCTCAGAAAGACACATTAAAGTCCTAATCCCTGGTACCTTCGAATGTGACTTCATTTGGAAATAGGGTCTTTGCAGAAACAACCAAGTTAAGATGAGTGCATTAGGGTGGGCCCTAAGGCACTGTCTGCTGTCCCTACAGGAAGAGGGAAACCGACACAGAGAACAGGGGGCAGCGGGGGATGTTATGTGAAGATGGAGACAAAGGTTGGAGTGATAAGCAAGTCAAGGGACATGGCTCCAAGTCAAGAGTGGCAGCCACAAGAAACTGGAAGAGGCAAGGAAGGATCCTCCCCTCGAAACCTCAGAGGACCCAGGACCCAGCAGTACTTTGTTATGGCAGCCCTAGCACACGAATGCCATGCCTGCGCAGCACAATGAGGCCACATGCCATGCCTTTGTTCACTTATTCATACCATAAATATTTGTTAAAGATCTATTCTGTGAAAGGCACTATGCTAATCTGGATTTCAACAGGAACATGACATGATCAGGTTCCAATTTTAGCCAGGTCACCTAGTAGCAGCAAAGGCGGATTGGAGGGGACTGGAGGTAGGGAGGCCTCACAGACCTGTTCCCAGAGGTTAAAAATAATGACAGTGGCTGGCGGCTGGAGGAGAGTGGACCAATCTGAAAGATTATTTAGGAGGTAGAAATATCAGGACCTGATAGTTTGGTTTTCTGTTTTGTTTCGTTTTGAGATAGGGTTTTGCTCTGTTGCCCAGAGCAAACGTGGAGTACAGTGGTGTGATCATAGCTCACTGCAGCCTCAAACTCCTGGGCTCAAACAATCCTCCCACCTCCGCCTCCCAAGTAGCAGGGACTACAGGCATGTGTCACCATACCCAGCTAATTTTTTTTTTTTTTTTTTTGAGACTGTCTCACTCTGTTGCCCAGGCTGGAGTGCAATGGCATGATCTTGTCTCACTGCGTCCTCCACCTCCCAGGTTCAAGCAGTTCTCTGACTCAGCCTCCCAAGTAGCTGGGACTATAGGTGCATACCACCACGCCTGGTAAATTTTTGCATTTTTTAAACAGGTGGGGTTTCACCATGTTGGCCAGGCTGGTCTCAAACTCCTGGCCTCAAGTGATCTATCCACTTCTGCCTCCCAAAGTGCTGGGACTACAGGTATGAGCCACCACACCAGTCCCAGCTAATTTTTTTTTTCTTTTTTTTTGAGACGGAGTCTCACTCTGTCGCCCAGGCTGGGGTGCAGTGGTGAGAGCTCGGCTCACTGCAAGCTCCGCCTCCCGGGTTCATGCCATTCTCCTGCCTCAGTCTCCTAAGTAGCTGGTACTACAGGTGCCCACCACCACACCTGGCTAATTTTTTGTAGTTTTAGTAGAGACAGAGTTTCACCATGTTAGCCAGGATGTTCTCGATCTCCCGACCTCATCATCTGCCTGCCTGGGCCTCCCAAAGTGCTGGGATTACAGGTGTGAGCCACCACGCCCAGCTAGCCCCAGCCAATATTTTTTTTAAAGTTTTTGTAGAAATGGAGGTCTTGCTATATTGCTCAGGCTGATCTTGAACTCCTGGGCTCAAGCAATCCTCTTGCCTCAGCCTCACAGAGTGCTGGGATTAAAGCTGTGAGTCACTGCACCCAGCCTCAATAGTTATTTTTTAAATTGAATTTTTGTCAAGCATCCTTGATTGAACCCTAATTACATACATGGTGGAAATTTGGTTTTCCAGCTCACACATCAGGATAACTTATTTTTAAGTATTTATTTATTTATCAGCAATGCCTTCTATATTTCAATCTTATCAATTCTTCCTCCTATGCATGGGATGTTAGTGCTATATAAGTTATAGCACTTATAATTGTTATTTGCCTTCTTATCTTCCTTGTTAGACTTTGAACTCACTGAGGTCAGGAGATATGATTCTCCAGTTTTCTGTCTCTAATACTCCACATGACACTAGTCTTAACTGCTCTGTAGAATTGCACAATTAATGAATCTTCTTAAATATTGATGGCATAATTTGTGATCTTTTGTTAGGTGGCAAAGGTTTTGTTGTTGTTGTTGTTGTTATTGTTGTTTGAGATGGAGTTTTGCTCTTGTTGCCCAGGCTGGAGTGCAATGGCAAGATCTTGGCTCACTACAACCTCTGCCTCCCAGGTTCAAGCAGTTATCCTGCCTCAGCCTCCCAAGTAGCTGGGATTACAGGTGCCCGCCACTACACCCAGCTAATTTTTGTATTTTTAGTAGATACAGGGTTTCACCATGTTCTCCAGGCTGGTCTCCAACTCCTGACCTCAGGTGATCTGCCTGTCTCACCCTCCCAAAGTGCTGGGATTACAGGTGTGAGCCGCTGCACCCAATGAAGTTTTGCCTCCAGGAGCCTGACGGAGGCTGTCTGGTTCCCCATGCTGTTTTCCCTTTGTGGGGACAACAGCTGCCACCTTTGTGGGGACTTTGGCTGTCCCTATGAACTCTGCTACCTAAGATTTCAAAGATCTCAGTGTTATCTGGTCAACTTATCACCCTGGCTAATTAGAGGCACCATTTAGAAGCGAACTTAATTGGATAATTGCAAAGTAATTTAAATATGATACTATTATCTCCAAAAGGTTAATATTAACTAATTTTAGGTAATCATTTTGTAACCGGAGATATAGAATTGCAAAGTAAGGCTGTTGTGTTTTTAATAGCATGAAAACTTTTTGAACTCAGCTTTTACTTCTTAACCTTATGACTGTTCTATAGGCTCCACCCATCCTGTGGGTGGGACAAGTGGCCTCAGGGAAGGAGAGACACCTCTTCCCTGCCCCTTCCCAAAATCACTCAAGGAAGAGGATCCCATGGTCAAATCTCCCACCCTCGCCACATATCACACGATCTCTCACCTCACCAAGCTTCTGCTGCTTCATCCATAAGATGGGGATAATAATAGCTTCTGCCAAACAGTGCCTGTGTAAGGATTAGAAGATTCGATGGGTGCAAAATGCAGAGAAGGGGGCACACTCTATGTGAACTCCCTTCCTTCTCCAGCCCCGAAGTTCATGTTCTTCCCCTCCCCAAAAGGAGGAGGTGAAAGCATTCTAATTCCTCTGAGAGTATCTTACAGCCTCCCAAGGGCTGACTGTGTGTGATTCACCACCCAGCCTTCTACCCTCCTGAAGCAAACCCAATTCTGCCATCTCTGGATTGCTACAGAAGTAGCACTGTCAACTTGTGCAAACAGGTGTGCCTTGTGAGGAAGCCAGGAGATCTCCAACCCGACACCAATGCCAGGAGGGGTCTGTTGGTAAAGGCCTCCATGCAATGCAGACCTCCTTGCAATGTAGACCTCCTTGCTCTATGTTTCTTCCCAAGGCCTCTGTGCAGTGCAGACTTTCTCCCTCTATGCTCCAATTTTCTTCCCGGTTTCCTCTCAGCAACTCGTACCTCCACTCCCACCAATCTGTTGGATATTTTCCTGTTCCCTCCCTCCCTCTCTTTTCTGCTCTCACCTTTCTTGCTTCTCTCCCACCACAGCCCTACACAACGCACAGCTCTCCCTCCCACAATCCAGAGCAATTTGTGTAGCGGCCACCCCATGTGATATCTTGAGTCTGGGCACAAGCAGTTCCTGCTAGTAGGAACGCTCTTCTTGTCTTCTCCACATGGCCAATGCCTAGCAATCCTTCAGGTCTTGGAGCAAACATTAGTCTTTCTGTGATGTCCACTCTCCACTATGCTCCTCCAGCCTTGTACGATTTCCCATACCTTCCTCTGTTGCCAAGCATGCTGTGTTCCATATTTGTGGAACAGATGAACGAAGATGCATGGACTAATTTACATTTTTACCATTGTCAGCCATGGGCTTCCCTGACATTGCACCCTCTCAACCGGCTTTCCATCCAGCCATAACTGCCTCGGCCTCCCTTGGTCACCTATAAATGCCATCTTAGCAGTTCTGGTAACTCAGCACTGCCGAAAGAACCTTCTGTGATTATGGAAATGTTCTGTAACGCCGCTGTCCAATATAACAGCCACCAACCATACAGGGTCACAGAGCCCTTGAAATGTGGCTACTGTGAATGAGGAACTCACTTTTTCATTTAACTTCACTGCAATTAACACGTATATTTAAATGCTATTTGCATTTAAATAACACACGTATATTTAAATGTTAAACGTATATAACACACGTATATTTAAATGCT
>NW_012115233.1:3192233-3198591 GCF_000951035.1 Colobus angolensis palliatus
ACACGTATATTTAAATGCTATTTGCATTTAAATAACACACGTATATTTAAATGTTAAACGTATATAACACACGTATATTTAAATGCTGTGTGCTTAGCAGCTACTGTGTTGAACAGCACAGCTAAACTGTCACATGAATAGCTTCATTGAACATCTTCTCCTAGGATGCTATTGCCTGTAGTATAAAGGTCATATTCTTAGAAATGCTGCACAGTGCAATCCTTAATCCGCCTACCAGCCCCAGGTAGTGGAGATGAACATGGCTGCAAGTACAGATTCTAGAGCCAGGCGACCGTGATTCAAAGCCCAGCTAGGGGATACTGAGCAAGTTTCTTAGCTTCTCTGTGTCTCACTTTCCTTATTTTTAAAATGGGGCAAAATCACCTAAACTCAGGATTATTGTGAGGAGGACATGGATTCATATGTGTAAAAGAGTTAGAAGAGGGTCTGGCATATACAAAGCTCTCAATAAATGGCCAATGGTCCTCCTGCCTGGAGAGGCCACACCCTCCTCCGTCCCCATTCAAATACTTCGCATTCTCAAGGGCTCAGCTGTGTACCCCCTCCTCCAGGAAGCCTTCTTTCCTAATCCTCCCCAGCATCACCAAGCTTTCCTTCCTCAGAACTCCTATGATACTTCCTATCTGTGCCTCTTGTTGAGCAGCTAGTCTAGGCAACTAATTATTACTTACTGTGTGTGTACATGACTTCACAGCCAGGCTAAAGGAGACTTAAATTCCAACATTCCTATGTACTGGTGTCTATTTTTCAACTGCATGCAAGTAACTCAAAATTAGTATGTTTGAGTATTATATTGATGGGCCATTCCAGTTTTTCTGTCTTTCTCAAGAAAGGGAGAAAGAATGCTCTGAGTGTCTATTGTATTTTAAGCACTGTGTGACATACACAGTTTCACATTGTTTAATTTAAACTTTGTAGCCACTCAATGAGGCAGATGTTATAATTTCCCTTTTAGAGATCAGGAAACTGAGGGTCTGAGATTTAAGTACGTGGTTCAGACATTTAGTTTGTAAATGGAAGAACCGAAACCCAAATGCAAATGTGATTGTCGGGGTAGCTAGTTTCCAAAGATGGCCTCCAAGAGACCACATAACCCAGACCCTATAGTCACAACCTTGAGTGGTTCCTCCTCATGGAATTTTTGCCTGCCCTGTGATTGGCTCTAACCAATAGAAGGTAGTGGAAGCTAAACTATGTCAGTTCTGGTGTAGCCTTAAAAGGTATTGGCAACTTCTGCTTCCTCTCTTTTGTGTCATTCACCTTTGGGAGACCTTTGATGTTATGTATTATAAAAAGTTTGGTTACTGTGCTGGAAAGATCTCACAGAGAGAAGCGAGGCCAAGGCCCAGCCCCTCTAACATGCTAGTCAACTTCCGGCAACCATGTAAGGAACCCTGAACAGTGAAAGCAGAAGAACCGCCCAGTTGAGCCCACTCAACCTGCAGAACTTAGAGAGCGTAGGAATGATTGCTGTTTTAAGCCACTACATTTTGGAGTGGGATGTTACACAGCAATATATAACCAAAACTCTTAAATAAGATGTGCCATTTCCCTCTACATTGCCATTGCCCCTGTTCTCTTATGCACTGGCCAGTTTTCAGTCCCATTTTAAGGCAGTGAATGCATTATAGAAATTGTCTATGAAACACTCACCTTTGCTCTCCTAAGTCTTCCACAGCCAGCAGCTCTGAAAGGTGGGAAGCATTACAGTTCTGTGGGGGAGAACATGTACTGATCAGCTGTTGACCTACATCAAGTTACTCCACATCTTTGAGACTATAAAAATAAGATGCTAGTGACATCCTTCTAGCAATGTGGAGGGATTAAAAGAAAGACTGCTACTAGAACACTTAGCACAGTACCTAGCACATGCAAGCATTCAGATCAGAGGCTGGAGGAGAGCAGGCCACGAGACAGCTCCTACTGGAACCAACCCCTCATCCCATTCTCTCCATATTAGTGAAAACAACAGAACACAAGGGTCAGGCCTCCATGGATTCAGAGCAATGCCAAAGCTTTTGAGGGGAAGAGCAGCTGCTGCTTCATGTCAATGGGTTTTCAACATGAAGGCAGCCCTGCAAACCACCATGAGACCCCTTCCCCTTTGGGAAATATATATCCAGCCTCAGCCTCCAAACAAACAGAACATCATGGGAGCCAAAAAAGGCAGAGACTAGGTCTCATTAATCACCTCCATTCCCTCACAGCTTGGCGTGTGGTAGGTGTCAGGTCCAAAAAGGCACAGATTTGTTTTGTTCAGTGCTACATTTCCAGCACATAGTAGGTGCTCAATCAATATGTGTTGAATGGGCCAGGCTCAGTGGCTCATGCCTGTAATCTCAACACTTTGGGAGGCCAAAGCAAGTGGATCACTTGAGCTCAGGGGTTTGGGACCACTTGCCCAATTGCCTGGGCAATATGGCAAAACACCATCTCTACAAAATACAAAAAAATTAGCCCAGAGTGGTGGCACAGGCCTATTGTCCCAGTTACTCAAGAGGCTGAGGTAGGAGGATCACTTGAACGTAGGAGGTTGAGGCTGCAGTGAGTTGAGATTGCATCATTGCACTCCAGCCTGGGTGGGTGAGAGTGAGACCCTGTCTCAAAAAAACAAGCGTTGCATGCACTACCTGCAGCGGACACTGTCAGTTGCCTACCCCAGGCCATTCCCTCCTCTTTCCTTGCTAATGGCATTTTGACAAGATGCAGGTGGCAATGATGCCACTCCAGTGGTGACTCAGAGGATATTAAAGTTCATTGGAGGCAATTAAAGTTCATCAGAGGAAATTAAATTAAGCTTCGTCCAAGGCAATTAATGAGCTCCTGTTCCTCTTGGCCAGGGATTGGTTAGAGGTGGTCATGTGACACAGTTTGATTCAGCCAATGAGGCACAAGAGAAAATCTGCTCAGAGGATTCTGGGAAAGGTTTCCCTCCAGCATAAAATGAGAGGTCTACAAAGAAAACGCCTCCTCTGTCCCTACCTTATCTTCCTGCTTTTGCATATCTCTATGTGAGGCCATAATTTCCAGGGTGATGGCAATCATTCATAACCAGAACTGAACAAGCCAAGGATGAGAAGCCAACCTTCTGAGTCTGGAAGTGTGGAAGCCCTTACCAGGCGAGCTTCTGAGTCACCCAGCACACCACCTCTTGAGGGCTTGATGTCTGCAATAAATGAGCATCTTTAGAGTTTCAGCAGAAGTTCTGTTACCTGCAGCCAAAGTGTCTTCCCTTACTCATTGTGACTTAATGATATTGTTACGGGTTGAATTGTGTTCTGTAAAATTCATACATTGAAGCCCTAACACCCCATATGGCAAAATGTGACTGTATTTGGAGATAGAGTCGTTAAAAAGGAGTTTCAGCAGATGTTCTGTTACCTGCAGCCAAAATGTCTTCCCTTACTCATTGTGACTTAATGATATTGTTACGGGCTGAACTGTGTTCTGTAAAATTCATACGTTGAAGCCCTAACACCCCATATGGCAGAATGTGACTGTATTTGGAAATAGAGTCGTTAAAAAGGTGATTAAATTAAAATGAGGCCATTAGGTTGGCCCCTGATCCAATTTAACTGGTCTCCTTATAAGAAGAGGAAATTTGATTGGTTACAGTGGCTTGTGCCTGCAGTCCTAGCTACTCAGGAGGCTGAGGCAGGAGGATCGCTTGAGCCCCAGTGTTAGACCGCAGTGAGCTATGATTGCACCACAGAACTCCAGCCTGGGGAACACAGTGAGACCCTGTCTCTTAAATAAATAAATAAAATTTAAAAATAAAAGAAGAGGAAATTTAGACACGCCAAGAGACAGCAAGGTTGTGTGCACATAGAGAAAGATTATATGAAGACACAGCAAGAATCAAACCCGCTACCTTGATCTTCCAAAGAACCTGATACCTTTTTTTTTTTCCATTTGTTTGTTTTTATTGTTTTGAGACAGATTCTTACTCCATTGCCCAGGCTGGAGTGCAGTGGTGCAATCATACATAGCTCACTTAAGTCTTGAACACTCCTGGCTGGAGTGGTGGGATCTCAGCTCACTGCAACCTCTGCCTTGCCACTTCAAGCAATTCTCCTGCCTCAGCCTCCCCAGTAGCTGAGATTACTGGCATGTGCCACCACGCCTGGCTAATTTTGTATTTTTAGTAAAGATGGGATTTCACCATGTTGGCCAGGTTGATCTTGAACTCCTGACCTCGGGCAATCCGCCTGTCTAGGCCTCCCAAAGTGCTGGGATTACCGGTATGAGCCACCGTGCCCAACCAAAACCTGATACCTTAATCCCAGACTTCTAGCCCCTAGAACTGTGAGAAAAAAAAAAAAATTCTGTTGTTTAAAAGTCATCCAGTCTGTGGCATTTGTTATGGCAGCCCTAGGAAACTTATACACATATCTGTTGTTATGTTTAATTTATTACCACCATTAGGTTTTTTTGTGTTTTTTTGTTTGTTTCTTTGCTTGTTATTGAGACAGGGTCTCTGTCGTCCAGACTGGAGTACAGTGGTGCAATCATGGCTCACTGCAAGCTCAAACTCACCAGGCTCAGGTGATCCTCCCACTTCAGCCTCCCAAATAGCTGGGACCACAGGTGTTTGCCACCACCCCCACGACCAGCTAATTTTTCTATTTTTTATAGAGGCAAGGTCTCGCCATGTTGCCCAGGCTGGTCTCAGATTTCTGACCTCAAGTGATCCACCAGCCTCAGCCTCCCAAAGTGCTGGGATTACAGTTATGAGCCACCGTGGGCGGACTCCATTCGTATTTTAAAAAACCTTTATCTCATTATCTGTCCCTTGGGTGCAGTTGGGACCCGGATGAAAGAGCTTGCCCTTGCTCTTGTATAAGAATGCAGTGACACCAACTCAAGACCCAAGACTGGCCCTCTCAGGGGACATCCACCCATTACTTCATTCAGTAAAAATCCAGCAAACAGCCATCGTGCATTGGAGCTGTGTAGAACTGTCAGGGTAAGTACTTTGAAGTCGGGCTGCCTGGCTGTGCTTCCTAATTTGACTCGCTCCTCACTGTGAGATTGAGGGCGAGCAAGTTATCTTCCCTGTGCTCTCTGACCTTGAGAATGGTTGTAGGAATGCACATCTCATAGGACTGTGTAAGGCCAAGGTGAACCGGTGCAGGTAAACTGCTCAGTTGCTTTTCTGAATATGCAAAGATTGACAAGAAGGGAGAGCACAGTCACGTTTTGACTCATATAATTTTTTTTTTTTTTTGACAGATTCTTGCTCTGTTGCCCAGGCTGGAGTGCAGTGGTGGGATCTCAGCTCACTGCAACCTTCACCTGCTGGGTTCAAGCAATTCTCCTGCCTCAGCCTCCGAGTGGCTGGGATTACAGGTGCACACCACCATACCAGGCTAATTTTTGTATTTTTAGTAGAGACGGGGGTTTTACCATATTTGCCAGGCTGGTCTCAAACTCCTGACATCAAGTGATCTGCCCGCCTCAGCCTCCCAAAGTGCTGGGATTACAGACTTGAGCCACCGCACCTGGCATGTTTTCACTCATATGGTTTTGTTGTAACCCTTCCAACAAGCCCTGTGACATAAATACTGCCATCCCCATTTTGCTGAATGAAGTTCAGAGAGGTCACAGGACAATAGCCCCAGAGTTGCTGAATCTCAGAGCTGAGGTCCAAACCCAGGTCTTCTGACCTCTAAGCCCTGAGCACTTTCTTGCACCCTGGTGGTGTCGTTTTTTTCCCTGAGACTTCAGTGTATGCCAGACATTCCCATGTAATCCTCACAAGAACGCAGCTTTCACAAGCTAGGAATAAAGAACTCTGACACGGATACACGTGTTTAGACCACACAGTGGGATAAACTGGCAAGTTATTGGAGGTCTTACTGGAAAGGTGGATCAAAGGGAAATGCCCTGTAAGAGAATGGGAGGAAAAGGTAAAGGCATTGATTGGTAACTGTCTGAGACAAAGTGCTTTCGTTAGACCCTTTACAGTAGACTTGAGGTGCTAATATCATTATGCCTCACTTTATAGTTGAAAAAAGAGAGGCTCAAAGAGGATAGAATGGCCCAGGCACACAGGAAATGGACGAGCTGGCCAGGCGCAGTGCCTCACACTTGTAACCCCAGCACTTTGGGAGGCCAAGTGCGGCAGATCACTTGAGGTCAGGGGTTTCAGACCAGCCTGGCCAATATGATGAAACCCCATCTCTACTAAAAACACAAAAATTAGCTGGGGGTGGTGGCGGGCACCTGTAACCCCAGCTACTTGGGAGGATAAGGCAGAAGAATCGCTTGAACCTGGAAGGCAGAGGCTGCAGTGAGCCAAGATCACGCCACTGCACTCCAGCCTGGGTGACAGAGT